>NC_091772.1:8205739-8517335 GCF_029378745.1 Bos indicus | reverse complement strand
AATTATATTTTCAGAGACAAGCACTACATGAGGCATCAACCCCACTTAAAGACACAGACTCCTGCAGGAGCTTATGAAGAAACCCTTCCTCCCTTTGAGTTTCAGGAAGACAACTGTAAAGAGTCAAAATCATCCTTCTAGACAATTTCAACCTTCTCTGGCAAAACTCTGGCTGCCTTGCTCATCGCCCAAAACCTCAGGGGGATGGGTCTGCTTAATATGTGTAAAACTTGACTTTTGTTAAATATTTCTCAAGATTCCCACATTAACTTCAATCCTTCCATTTCTGAGGACAGAGGATCTTCTCCCCAAAAAACAAGCTGGGGAAGTAATTCTTAATCTCTCTCAGCTCCACAGCTTCATGCTGAAGGCTTCCTTATCCCTGAATTTAGATTAGACATGAAATGATTTCTAAAACTTCTGCTTGTGAGATTTTACCTTAAGTGTTAAGTCCTGACCATGAATGAACCTTATCAAAAACATTCTGAAGTTGTACACAACATTGGATCTCACGTAGAATCTAGCACACAGAACTGATACTCAATACATCTGACAGATGCTTAATACATATTTTACAAGTAAGTGAAACCAGGAAATTGTATAAAAACCATGAGATGTATCTACTAGGAAACTGTATAAAAATCATGAGCCAAGTCTAGTGGAAAAAAAAGTACGTGGATAAGTTGCTTAATGGATTAGTAAACTAATTTTCTGTTCTTTTATAACATACTCCATACCATATTCCCCTTCAGAAGCTGGAATCCAGTCAACAGTGTCGTTTCTGTTTAACATGTGTTTAGAAGTGGCTCAGACAGCAAAGAATCTGCCTGCAATGCAGGAGATCTGGGTTCGATCCCTGGGATGGGAAGATCTCCTGCAGAATAGAATGGCAACCCACTCCAGTACCCTTGCCTGGAAAATCCCATGGACAGAGAAGCATGGAGGGCTACAGTCATCGGGTTGCAAAGAATGGGACAATACTGATAGACTAACACTTTCACTTTCAAACAAACCTACAACTTATTCTTCAAAACCTCTGAAATAGTGATACAAAGAATTGCACATTGCAAATACATTTCATGCTTCCAAATAGTCTAGAAGAATTCAGAGCCAATTGTAGTGAAAAAAAGTATGTGGACAAGTTGCTTAGTAATAACAATGATAGGAACCACACTGATCAGAAGAGTAGATAACACATTTTGTATGTTTACTAGTTGCCAAGGACTGGATTAAACTCTGTCTTTAATCTCAGAGCAGCTTTCTGAAGCAGGTTTAATCACCATCCCATTCTAGAAATGAGAAAACTGAGGCCCTAGATTAGACAAACTGCCACAAATCAAGTGTTAGATTTGAGACTCCAAAGTACTTGCTTTTAACAGTTAGAAACACTGCTACTCCTAAGGATGAAAAATGAAAGGGACTATAAAAGAAAATTAACTTAACTTTTTTTCCCCCTATGGCTTTTAAATAGGCCATAGGCAATTCCAAAACTCTTTGGAAATAGCAGTTTCAGAGAAATAGAATATTTAGCTGCTTGAGGTTAAGGATACCACCTCTTGTCTTTATGCAGGAGTTCTGGGTAAATGTGTCAGACTCAGGTCAGAATCTATTATACCATACTATCCAAAACCACCATGGGCTCCAAAGAGCAACTTGCTGCCAAAGCATATTTTATATATTAGCAGACCATGAAAACTGTTTGCCTTTGCATGAGGATTTAGTTCAGTGGCCGTCTGAGATTCTCAGGAGGTGATGGGTGGGTGGGCGGAAGAGAGTCTGGAGCACTGGGCAGAGGCAACTTTGCCAGGCTGAGCCCCGAGGACCCCCAGCTCCACCCCCACCCCCGAGCGCCCCATCAGAGCACCTCTACTTTCACCTGATTTATATTTATGTTTTGAAGCTCAGAATCATATATATATATATATTTTTTTTTTTTTTTCTTGAATGTGTTTACTGGTTTCTCAGAGTCTTTTCACTAACACCTAAGGTTAAGAATCGTTTGTGCAACACATTCTTTTATTTACCTAAACTTTAGCCTCTCTGGCTCACTTGACTCAAGAGCTCCAGCACTTAGAAAGGCATCTAAGTTGTTTGGCTAACATGTGATTTGGATGTTTTGGAAAGATAAAGTCTATAGTTAAGAGATTGCCTAACAATGGATCCACGGGAACTAAAGGTCATTTCCCATAAAATGTGCAGCTCTGGGGAACCTCAGGTGAGCTATATTGCTCTAAGCCCTCGTCCTATACTTGGTCATTCATTAACTTTAATTAGGGCCATAAAGAGATGCCTAAGGAAAAAGGAAACACTCATTTGACGATAACATTGTAGTCACTCCCTATTCCTTCCTGAGGTGAAGAAGGGAGAGAGAGAATTTTCACATGACCTTTATTTAAACAAGCAACCGAGAAAGAACAGCCTTTCAGACTGGGCCAGGTGCCATGTCTTCAGTAACCTAGAAAGAGCCCAGCAGCTGTTTCTCTGCCAAATCTGAAGTCCGTCTCCACTGAGGACAACTTCCTTGTCGAGATAAAATCCAAAGGTTAAAAAGCACAGGCCATAGGGAATGACGACTCCCACATACCTTACTTACTACAAGATCTTTACTACTTGGCATTACTTATAAAAAATCATAATCATTTATCAGTCAATAAAGGAAAAAAAAAAAAGCTAAGATTTCTGACTACCTTCATTAGGTCACCAGAGAGCTATTCCATCAACTGGAAGCTCCTGTTAATCCATCTTGCTGACAACTGAGTCTTGACAAGTTTCTTTTGCAAGGTGAGCCTCCTCTGAGTGGCCCTGATAAGCAGTCCCCTCTGCTGTGACCTGAGAGGCTTGTCAAGTGCATACAGAACTTCCTACACACATCTCACTGTTAGAGACAAAGGCAGGCAGATGGACGGAGGAGACAAATGATCACCCCCCTGCAAATAACAGAGAGTCATGAGTCGGGGCGAACTTCCTTCCTCGACATGCTGGTAGTGAAAACATCTGTAGGGGATTCCAAAGAGCATCATGGAGAAAAATGTAGTTCAAGAGACAAAGTTCAGGACCGATGTTTGCTTTGTCATCCTGAGGTGAAAATGTTGCTGAATTATCTAAGTCCGGAGCTCAGAATGCAATTGAGTGAGGAGTCATGTATCAGCTGAAGACAGATGGTGGGTGACTGTCTTTGGAGGCATTTAAAAATGGCAATAATCTGAGTTCCTAAGAAAACTCTCATGGGTCTGGAATATCTTTGATTCTTTCCACCCATTTCAAGAGTGCAGTGATTCACAATATTTCTTCATAGTTACCTCAGAATGGCCATGTTAGATATATTAAAGCATCCCACTTTAAACATGACTTGTTAACTCTCAGAGACAATGAAAGGTTAGCAGAATCCCAAACTGACTTTTCCTTGTTACTCCTTTTAAAAAACTTATTTGTAATTGAAGGATAATTGCTTTAAAATATCGTGTTGCTTTCTGCCATACATCAACATGAAGTAGCCATAGGCATACACAGGCCCCCTCTGCTACCTTCCGCCCTATCCCACACCTCTGGGTTGTTACGGAGCGCAGGCTTGAGTTCCCTGAGTCACACAGCAAATCCCCGTTTGCTATCTATTTCACACTTGGTGGTGTATATGCTCCCACGCTACTTTCTCCATTTGCTCCACCCTCTCCTTCTTCCCTTCCACTGTGTCCGTCAGTCTCTTATGTCTATGTCTCCATCGCTGCCCTGCAAATAGGTGCCTCAGTTTCTAGATTCCATCTTTTTTACTCTTATCTGACCTTTGGTGAAGTTGCTCAGTCGTGTCCGACTCTTTGCAACCCCATGGACTGTAGCCTACCAGGTTCCTCTGTCCATAGGATTTTCCAGGAAAGAATACTGGAGTGGGTTGCCATTTCCTTCTCCAGGAAATCTTCCCGACCCAGGGATCGAACCCACGTCCCCTGCATTGTAGGCATATGCTTTACCATCTGAGCCACCAGGGAAGTCAAATATTTCTTTGGGGGGGGTGGAGGGGTGGGGCAAGAATACTGGAGTGGGTTGCCATTCCCTTCTCCAGGAGATCTTCCCGACCCAAGGATTGAATCTGGGTCTCCCGCATTGTAGGCAGACGCTTTACCATCTGGTGGCGCTAGTGGTAAAGAACCCACCTGCCAATACAGGAGACATAAGAGATGTGGGTTCTATCCCTGGGTGGGGAAGATCCCCTAAAGAAGGAAATGGCAACCCACTCCAGCATTCTTGCCTGGAAAATCCCAGGCACAGAGGGGCCTTCCGGGCTACAGTCCATGGGGAGGCAGAGTCAGACACAACTGAAGCAACAGGGCATCATGCACGACCATTAAACTAGAAAGCTTGGAGGTGACGAGTGGATCGTGGTGCATGAGGTTCAAACAAAGAAAGTAATTTGGCTCCTTCACTATATTCATAATTCTCAGATTGGACACCTCCTGAACCCTGTATCAAACACAGTGTTCATAAATGTCTTACTTCTGGGCTTCTTACTCAACTTTTGGATTCATTATTCTCAAATTGCAGCTATTTGTCTCCAATCCAAAATTTTCTTCCCTCTTCCCTACCGTTTTGAGATACATCAGACCTATACTAATTACTTACTAATTATAATACCCGACTTGAACAACTTGCCCACCACAACCATCTAGCAGGTTCTTTTATCTTGATGTCATGTAACCTGCCCTTTTTCTCATTAAAATAAAGTAGCAGCTGATTACAAGTCATTAAAAAAGGAAAGAAAAATAAAGTTTTTACTTTATTTTGGAGTCTTGGAGAACTTCCAAGACACAGAAGTAACGAAGCAAATCTCTATTTCTGGGGATGGTCTTATCTTTGCCTAACAGCCTACGGGAAATAAAATCTGAGATTCAGTAAACAAACAAACAAAAAGAGAAACAACAACAACAAAATAAACTAAACAACAAAAAAACTAATGCCATCCCAGGGCCCATTTTAAAAGACCCATTGGACCCTCCTCCCCTCCAATCTCTGGTGTTAAAAAATGCAAGTGGAATCAGATTAAAATTAACCTCTAAAACAGCTCTAAAACTCAAAAGGATGGGGTGGGTGGGTTCATCAAAATGAAATTCCTTAAAGGAAAAGAAAACAAACCAGTCAGGAAGCCTTTAAGAGCAGACTTCTGTTTTACTTGAGTGGGTATTTGAGTTCATCGCTGGAGGGCATCCACCTGAATGGAGGCTGGGGCTGTGGGTTGTGCCTTAGCAACTAGACCATCTTCCACAAGTCTGAAACACTGGTTCATTCCACTGTTACACGAACCTTATTTCAAAAGGTCTCATCATTCCAAGAAGGGATGTATTACTACCACCAGAATATTCAGACTCTCTCTCTCTACTATGTCCCATTATTTGAGGACCTTTATTTGTTTGAAATACACATACACATGTACATATATATACATACGATTAGAATTACAGCAAGCCTTCTCTAAAGGAATGATGTTTGGACTGAGATGAAGAAAAAGCAGAATTTATCTAGGCTGAGGGTGAAAAGAAAAGGATGTGTGTTCACATTTCCAGGTGTGTGGCTGGAGCCGGAAGAGGCTAGAGACCAAGGCTGGCTCTCCTCAGTACAGGACCCGGCAGGCCAGGATGGGGGACCTTTGCTCTAGCCTTGAGCAATGGACAAAGTGGATCAGACAGAAGGTTCAGGAATAGAAGGTGGAATAGACATGACTCCCTGAAGGCTTGGCTGTCCTGGGTAAGTGAGACGGAGAACAAGGAAGACACCTGGATTCCCAGCCAGGCTCTATGCTCAGTGCTTCGTGTATATTATCACAGTCAATAAAAACAGTGACCGTGTTCTGAGTATCTGTTGAGGTACAGGATAGGGGGGCATCAAAAATACCATTTCTGGAGCAAAAAACCATGAGAACTTGAATCTTAGTTCTGATGCTTAGTATTGGGTTGGCAAAAAAGTCGGTTTGGTTTTAAGTAAAAATAAAAGACACACTTTTCATTTCCACCAAGAACTTTATTGAACATCATATTGACTAACCAAAGGAACTTTCTGGGCCACTCAATAGTTATTTAACTGTGGCTAATTATATAAGCTTTCTTTGTCTCTATTTCTTCATTTATAAAATGAAAATATGACTGCACCCATGTATAGAGTTGCTGGGAGGATTAAATAGGGTAATCTATGTTAGGTGCTTAGTAGGCACCTGGCACATGGTAAGCACCCCACAAATGTTATTGCCATGTGCCAGGGGTCAGCTTGCACAGAGATGCGCTGTCTCATCCACACAATAGTCCTGAAAACAAAGGATTACTATTTCCATTTTACAGATGGGGAAGTGAGGCTCTGAGGGTCAAAGCCACTGAGTTTTGGAGACAAAACTGAAATCTGTTCTGTCTAGCTCATTTTGTTTTTTCTTTTTTATGAGAATGAGTAGCTTCACTTTAAAGGATTTCCAGCATGAGAACAAAAGATAAAAGTGACTACTTAAGTTTCCTCATTGACTCATGGAACTAGCTGACCTCTCAAACTGGCATTTGTGGAAAAACAACAACAACTCCTGATCAAACACTGACATTTCTGTAGAAACACAATTCACATAATTTACCAAAAAAAATTATCTTTCCATGAATCTCAAAGTATTGAGAGGTAGACTTCCTGAATAAACAAATTCGTTCATTTTCAGAGAATACTTCTTTTCCTCTTACTGTCAACCAATATTAAACTGTAATGGTTTTTTTTTTTTTTTTTTTTGGTTGGTTCTTTTATCCCAACTTATATTTCAATACATAATGAAAGTATATATCTCACTGGAATTCAATGTTTGCCCCACTGAACATTCCAGTCTAGAGCAATCCCTGAAGAATAGTTAGAAATAAAAACTTTACAAATTTTCCTACAATCCTGTCTTAATTCAAATAAAATAGGAATGTCATCCTTTGCACTTCAGGGGCAACTTGGGCAGCTTTTACTCAACCATGGAGAGAAAAGACATTGTTGGCAAAGTTGCAAACTTGTTCTTCTTTCTCATTTATTCCCAAAGGTTAACCAGATGGTTAAACCATCATAGAACCTTGGCATTGGGTTTTGGAGGTGAAATGATCCCTGGGGATCATGTTTCTTCCTCCTTTTATGAGGGAAAAATTAAAATCTAGACACTTTAAGTGACCTTTACAAGGTCTCACAGCTAGATGGTGGCTAATGACCAACGAATATGTGCTCAACCCAGAGACTGATAATGACAAAGTGGAAAAGGTAGTAAGGTTAGAAGATTTAACCCTGCTGTCCATCGCCTGGACAGGTCATGGCTTGTGACTCCTTTGTGGTTTCTGTTAACACTGTGAATACCTGGTGAATTAGCCAAGCTAAGGGGAAAAAGAGTCTATTTCTGTGATGGGGACCATTGCGGCCACTTCCACAGAAATTTCAAAATACTTATTTCCTAGCGCTTATCTCCGATTACCAACAGTTAGAACCAACAGTTAGAAGCAATAGATAGAACCGGACGGGAAGCAGCTGACTGGTTTAAACTGCAGAAAGGAGAACGCCAAGGCTGTATACTGCCCCCCTGCTATTTAACTTACACGCAGAGTTCATCATGCAAAATGCCAGGCTAAATGAAAATTGCCAGAAGAAATATCAACACCCTCTGATATGCAGATGATATCACTAAATTGGCAGAAAGTAAAGAGGAACTAAAAAGCTTCTTGGTGAGGGTGAAAGGGGACAGTGAAAAACTGGCTTAAAACTCAGTATTCAAAAAACTAAGATCATGGCATCTGGTCGCATCACTTCATGGTAAATGGAAGGGGGAAAAAGTGACAGTGTTCATTTTCTTAGGTTCCAAAATTACTGTGGTGGTGAAACTGCAGCCATGAAATGAAAAGACACTTGCTCCTTGGAAGGAAAGTTATGACAAACATAGAATACTAAAATGCAGAGATATCACTTTGTTGACAAAGGCCCATGTAGTCAAAGCTATGGTTTTTCCAATAGTCATGTACAGATGTGAGGGTCAGACTGTAAAGAAGGTTCAGTGCCACAGAATTGAGGCTTTCAAACTGTGGTACTGGAGAAGGCTCTTGAGAGTCCCTTGGACAGGAAGGAGATAAACCAGTCAATCCTAAAGGAAATCAACTCGGAATATTCATTGGAAGGACTGATGCTGAAGCTCAAACTCTAATACTCTGAACCCCTGATGCAAAGAGCTGACTCACTGGAAAAAATCCTGATGCCAGGAAAGACTGAAGGTAAAAAGAGAAGGAGGCGACAGATGATGAGATGGTTGTATAGCATCACTGACTCAATGGATATGGATTTGAGCAAACTCCAGGGGATAATGAAGGACAGGGGGGCCTGGAATGTTGCATTCTTGTTTTCACAAAGAGTTGGATACAACTTAGGGACTGAACAATAACAAAAATGCAGAGGAATTTAGTACTGAATGGATGCATACTATACATGTTTCCATCTCATTTCTGTGAGAAGTGGAAAAAAAATCTCAACAAAATCAAGTATGCTAGTACGTAAAGCCCTTCTCTTAAACAACTGTTCTTACATTCTTCTCTGCAATGATGGCAACTTGAGGAAAAAAATCAGGATCACTGGTGCTAGTTACAACTCATGAGCTTTTATTGACTACATCACCACATGGAATCCTAACTCCATGGCAGTCTACCTCCTGTTTTTAAGGAAGAACTCAAGGCTTGAATACGAATACAGGAAGGAACGAGCTTTGCAGGTTTGCTCCATTTAAGAGAAAGCAATTTCCAGCGCTGTTTTCTTCCTAAAATACTATCACACCGTTGTTATTATAAAATAGATTCAGTAGAAGACATAGTTAGCTATTAGCCATAATCCAAACCACACAATTTGTCACTTTCTTGTGTTATTTTACTTTCTCCCTAGACTAGACCTTTCGATTGCTCCTGTGACCATTGCTCTTCTGCCTCCGTTTCACTCCCACCATCATCATCGCTGTTCTTACACATCATTGCGTACAATGCACCAGGAACAGGCAAGCTTCTCTGGTGGCTCAGATGGTAAAGAATCTGCCTGCAACGCAGGAGATCCGGGTTTAATCCCTTGGTTAGGAAGATCCGCTGGAGAAGGGAATGGCAACCCACTCCAGTATTCTTGTGTCTGGAGGATTTGAAGGACAGAGGAGCCTGGCGGGCTGCAGTCCATGGGGTCGCAAAGAGTCAGACAGGACTGAGCGATTAACACTTTCAGGAACAGGCAAGCACTGTTACTCCCATCATCGCCTTCGATTTTCACAATATCCCATGAGATGGGTATCATAACACTAATATCCTGCAGGGGGAATAAGGCCAGAGGATACAGGATTTGTCCAAGGTACACCCAGGTAAGCAGCTGCTTCACTCTGCCCAGCTTGGCCTTCAGATCACTTAAGACACTAGTTGCATGTGTGTGTGTATGTGTTGGAGGTTTTTTGTTTGTTTGTTTCAAGACTTTTTCTCTTGCATATTACCTAACAACATGGACCTACAAAGGTCATTAAGTATCAGAGGTCAGAAGAAAAAAGAATAAAGTGTAAAAGGTAAATTGAATGCTAAAGTAATGTTTTTTATCTGAGGCATTAAAAATAGTTCAATCTGACAATGCTCTGTCTGTTAAAAACTTGTCCAAAGTTCTGTTTTCACTTTGCTCTAGGAATGGAAGGCTATTATCATTATTATTTTTTTCTTAAGAAATAAATGTAGCAAACTGTAAACAATGCCAATTCTGATCAAGGACTCATTTGAAGGTAATTATCTATGTCCACCCAGGGGAACTATTTCGACACACACCCTATTTTCCCACTCTCTTATAATTTCAGCTAGGCAGTGGCATCTTTTGAATATGTAGTCATTACTTTTAGAGAAACAGCTTAATCTAATGGATTCATCAAATGGACAGCACTGCTCTAATTAAAACACTTTAATAAAAATGTATTAGCAAAAAACAATTGAGACTAGTAATGGATTATACTTGCTGAATACTCAGCTAGAGTCAGGCATCATTATTGACATGCTGAACACGGGCCAAGTTAATACCAAAACAATGCAAGAGGATGCTGCTACCCCACTTTTCAGATGAGGAAGCAGAAGCACAAAGATGTTAAATAATTGACTCAGGATCCCAGCTGGGAAGTGGCAGCGCTAGGATCTGAACCCAGCAATAGCGGCTGTGGGCTTCCTAGGTGGCGCTGGTTGTCAAGAATCCACCTGCCGATGTGGGGACACCATAGACACAGGTTTGATCCCAGTGTCAGGAAGATGCCCTGGAGGAGGAAATGGCAACCCAATCCAGTATTCCCATGGACAATGGAGAATCCAATGGACAATGGAGAATCCCATGGACAGAAGAGCCTGGCAGGCTGTACAGTCCATGGGGCTGCAAAGAGTCAGATACAATTGAACACATACGCACCACCAACAGAGGTCATGTCCTTAACACCCAGGCTAAACCACCTTTTCATCCATTTAGAATATAATCTAGGAACCAATTGTGATAGGCTGAAAAGAGTCCCCAGATATGTCCACATCCTAATCCTTAGGACTTGTGAACATCACCTTATATGACAAAAGGAATTTTGCAGAAGTGATTAATTAAAGGATTTTGAGAGGAGGAGATTATTCTGGATTATGGGGGAGGGGTGGAGAGGGGACAATGTAATCACAGGGTCCTTGTGAGAGGCATCAAGGAACAATCAGTCAGAGGAAAAGCAACGAGATAATGTGGAGGGAAGCAGAGATCAGAGTGACAGGCTTTGCAGATGGAGGAAGAAACTGGAAAAGTCAAGGAAACAGATGCTTTACTTCAGAGCCTGCCAGAAGCTTGCCTTTAGCCCAGTTAAGCTTACCTCAAGAACTGGAAGACAGTAAATTTGTGTTGTTTTAAGACACTGAATCTGTGGTTCACTGGGGACAGCAAGAACAGGAAATAGATGCACACGATAGTGAGAAAAAAAAGCTGCACTCCTGCCCCAAACTTCTCTGAAACGATCAGAGAAGCATCCGTGGGCAGAAAACTGGACAACCGTGCTCTCAGCACTTTGAAGTCGGAGCCGCCTCCCGAGGACTGTTCTCCATGGTGCTGCCCCACATCCCTCCTGGGCTCCATGTCTCCCCACCTCCTACCTACCAGGGCACATCAGCCCATGTCTGGAAACAGTTTGCAAGGCGTCTTTCTTGGTGTCTGTAGAACACCACCTTCTTAAGACTTCATCCATCCATAGCTAGGGCTCCTGTTATATTATTGCATCACATATATACATAACTTTGCTTAATTTCTCCTTTCTTCCTTATTTCTAAGTGTTTGGCATACATCTTTTTTTTTTGCCACTAAAATGCTTTCTCTCTTTTTCCACATAGGTACAAATACCTGCTTCGCCACTGACTGGCTGTTCAGCCAGGGGTTGTCAGTAAACACTCTGAGCCTCAATTTCCTCAAGTGCTGACGGGGATCATAAGACGCCCACCCTGACAACCCCAAGGACCTGTTGAGTGTGTCACTCAGCGCATGTGAAGTCCTTAAAACAGGGCTGGCACATGTGCTTAGGATGTATTAATTTCACCGTTAATTCTGAGTTCTCCCTTTCACTGGCTTCCTCCGCTCATCCAACCAATATGCTCAAGTCTCCGTCCTGAAGCAAATCATAAACCCACCTGCTGAAACCACCACTCTCCCTCTCCCTGCTGCCAAATTAGATCCACGCTGCTGCTTCCCTGCACCACCTGCCCATCTCAGCCTGCTACCAATCTGTTCCACCCCTGCCTGCCTCTGAACTGAAGCTAGTCCCCATGGAGAAGTTTCTATTGCATTTATCCCATGGACCACACCCACCGAGTCTCTCCCATCAGACTCCCAGGGCGGGCCCTTCCCTGGGGGTCCACTTCTCCTCGCAGACCGCTGGTTCTCCACCTCCCTTCTTCTGGACCATCTTTCCTTTCTCCAGTCACTAAAGTCATGCTTCTCACTGAGGGTGATATTGTACCGCCCCCTCTCCCTACCCCCCACCAGGGGACATCTGGCAACTCCGGGAGACATTTTTCATCATCACAACTTGGGGGGTTGTGGAAAACTGCTGGCATCTAGTGAGCAGAGGCCAGGGATGCTGCTAAATAAACAATCTGCAATGTACAGGACAGTCCCCACCAATAAAGAATTACTTGGCTCTAGTGCCAAGAAACTGCTCTAAATAGATGCATTCTCTTAAGGTCTGGCGTTGGCTCTCATTGTGTGTGTGTGTACCCTTGGGGACACAAGTCTTCTGACGCCAAGCTCTCTTCAGGCTTAATTCCATGGTCACACAATCTGCAAGGCCTTTCCATATCTCTAGCTGCTGGCCCACTCCGCTCTCATCAGGCTTCATTCCTGCCTGGCTCTTTGCCCCAGGAAACTGATGCTGACTAAGGGCCACACCAACAGGGCCGCCTCGGCTTTGGATTTCCAGTTGGTTTTCATGACAGAGGTTGCAGAGAGAGCGAGGACAGTGAGAAGGTACTCTTTTCTTTTCTTCTTTCCTAGAAGACTGCCTTGGGCTGTTCATTTTGCCCAGCTAGAAGTCACTCACAGCGTTATGGCCATCTCTTCGTGGCTCTTTTCTTCTAGGTTCACATATCTGCCCCCTTGTCCCTTTAAGTTTAGCAGTAATGCAAATGCACTTCTAAGACCCAGATACCGCCTTCTCTCTTGCAGCTTGCATGCTCAAATGCTTGGAAAAGAAAGGCACTGCCAAAGAACGCTCAAGCTACCGCACAACTGCACTCATCTCACACGCTAGTGAAGTAGTGCTCAAAATTCTCCAACCCAGGCTTCAGCAACATGTGAGCCGTGAACTTCCTGATGTTCAAGCTGGTCTTAGAAAAGGCAGAGGAACCAGAGATCAAATTGCCAGCATCCGTTGGATCGTGGAAAAAGCAAGAGAGTTCCAGAAAAACATCTATTTCTACTTTATTGACTATGCCAAAGCCTTTGACTGTGTGGATCACAATAAACTGTGGAAAACTCTGAAAGAGATAGGAATACCAGACCACCTGATCTGCCTCTTGAGAAATTTGTATGCAGATCAGGAAGCAACAGTTAGAATTGGACATGGAACAACAGACTGGTTCCAAATAGGAAAAGGAATATGTCAAGGCTGTATATTGTCACCCTGCTTATTTAACTTCTATGCAGAGTACATCATGAGAAACACTAGACTGGAAGAAACACAAGCTGGAATCAAGATTGTGGGGAGAAATATCAATAACCTCAGATATGCAGATGACACCACCCTTATGGCAGAAAGTGAAGAGGAACTAAAAAGCCTCTTGATGAAGGTTAAAGAGGAGAGTGAAAAAGTTGGCTTAAAGCTCAACATTCAGAAAACAAAGATCATGGCATCTGGTCCCATCACTTCATGGGAAATAGATGGGGAAACAGTGGAAACAGTGTCAGACTTTGTTTTGGGGGGCTCCAAAATCACTGCAGATGGTGATTGCAGCCATGAAATTAAAAGACGCTTACTCCTTGGAAGGAAAGTTATGACCAACCTAGATAGCATATTGAAAAGCAGAGACATTACTTTGCCAACAAAGGTTCATCTAGTCAAGGCTATGGTTTTTCCTGTGGTCATGTGTGGATGTGAGAGTTGGACTGTGAAGAAGGCTGAGCGCCGAAGAATTGATGGTTTTGAACTGTGGTGTTGGAGAAGACTCTTGAGAGTCCCTTGGACTGCAAGGAGATCCAACCAGTCCATTCTGAAGGAGATCAGCCCTGGGATTTCTTTGGAAGGAATGATGCTAAAGCTGAAGCTCCAGTACTTTGGCCACCTCATGCGAAGAGGTGACTCATTGGAAAAGACTCTGATGCTGGGAGGGATTGGGGGCAGGAGGAGAAGGGGACGACAGAGGATGAGATGGCTGGATGGCATCACTGACTCAATGAATGTGAGTCTCAGTTGAACTCCGGGAGTTGGTGATGGACGGGGAGGCCTGGCGTGCTGCGATTCATGGGGTCGCAAAGAGTCGGACACAACTGAGCAACTGAACTGAACTGAACTTCTATACATATACCCTTCTTGAATTACCTAATTTTGAGTAGGTCATATCATTTCTGCTATAACATGCTCTTCACCCACTGCCATTTTGCTATATACATGACAGAACTATCAACTTTCTGTTACCCAGATCCAAAATTTTACCGTCCTCTACTCTTGTATCTACTACATCCAATCAATCGTTAATTCCCACAAAAGTTACGTCCACATATTCTTATTTAAAGTTTCCTTTGACCCTTTCCCATTGGCTAGTGCCCCAGTTCAATCTACCATCTCTTATTGCTAAAGCAATTTCCAATTTCTTCCAATTTCTAAAACAATTTCCAATTTCTAATTTCAGGTATCCATTCTCTTCTCTATTTTCTCCACTCTCCAAATGAATACCATAAACCCAAGCAAGCTTCCATGATTCTCTGATAGCCAGAAGTAAAGTCTTCCTTTTTGGAAATCTCATTTTCTTTCATCTTACCTCACATAGGTAACTGCCACTTCCCTTGTTCTATCTTAACTGGACCAGTGTCTTGTATTTCAAGTAAAATTAAGTTCTCTGGGGACAGAACTGTGCTTTCCCACACGTGTTACACACAGAGTTCTTGATACTGTTTTCCATACATAAGGATTTGTTAAAAGAAGCATGACTTTTCTGCCCTCTATTTATGATTGCTGAGGATAACAATTTCTCCACTTCTCATGCTTATGTCATGGCCTTCCAGAGTTACGACTTTTTATTTATTTATTTTTGAATAAGAAAGGAGAGTATATTCTTTTGTAGCAAAAGCTACAAGAACAGACACAGGGAAAAGACACAGGGGTATCATATAATCCTGTTGACTGGGAGTTAACTCATACCATCCCCACGTAATCTCTCTCTGAAAACTTTCCCTGATCTCTCTTCCAGCAGAATTTCCATAATCAAGTGATCACTGTCTGAACCAAAAGACAGCAAAGCAAACAGCTTCCTCTGCCACTTCATAAAAAAGTTTGTACTGACCTCTTAAGTACTCTAACTAATCCTAAGGGTATTTGTTTTATGTATCAATGTGACATAACAGAACTTTAGAGCACTGACAAAAACACATGGCCTTTAACTAAGTATATGGCTTTGGATGAATTTATGAGCCTCATTCTTTCAATTACATAATGGGGATAAAAATAGTACAGTTTACTAGGATGTGGGAATGCATAGCAAAGAAATGCATATAAAACTGTTCTGGTTACCATATAGTATAGAATGCCTCATTGCTTAATTTCAGTAGCTTCATATCAACTTATCTCAGTTAATAAAAGGATAGCAGCTTTTTTAGCTACTGAGGTTCTAGATGGCACACCATTTAATGAAGCACAACTGAGTGACAACCAGTAGTAATTTCTTCCCTAATCAGCTGTGCCAAGGTGAAACCATTCAAATTGGTGAAGCATCCAGGCCCCTAGAATTCTCTTCATGTGCTCAGAGGATAAGATGGGGATTACAAGCACCCCTTCTAAATGAGCCCAAAATAGAATTCCAGAGAATATTTCAATAGCATATGCATTTTGAAATTATAATTACTAAGTCACCTCAGGAGAAGGCAATGGCACCCCACTCCAGTACTCTTGCCTGGACAATCCCATGGACGGAGGAGCCTGGTAGGCTGCAGTTCATGGGGTCGCTGAGAGTCGGACATGACTGAGTGACTTCACTTTCACTTTTCACTTTCATGCATCGGAGAAGGAAATGGCAACCCACTCCAGTGTTCTTGCCTGGAGAATCCCAGGGACAGGGGAGCCTGGTGGGCTGCCATCTTTGGGGTCGCACAGAGTCGGACACAACTGAAGCGACATAGCAGCAGCAGCAAGTCACCTCAAATTCCTTACAGGATGTACTAGAACATTAACAAAAGAATTCCAACAGACATTTCTCCAAAGAAGACATACAGATAGCCAACAAGCACATAAAAAGATGCTCAACACCACTTATTATTAGAGAAATGCTAATTAAAACTACAGTGAGTTATCGCCCCACACTGTCAGAATGGCCATCATCAAAAAAAAAAATTTACAAATGATAAATGCTGGAGAGAGTGTGGATAAAAAGCAACCCTTTTATTCTGTTGGTGGAAATGTAAGCTGATATAGCCACTATGAAGAATAGTATGGGGATTCCTTAAAAAACTAGGAATAAAACTACCATATGACCTAGCAATTCCACTACTGGGCCTGTACCCTCAGAAAACCATAATTAAAAAAGACACATGTACCCCAGTGTTCAAACTTGCTACGACCGCTGTTACAATATCTAGGACATGAAAACAACCTAAATGTCTATGGGTAGATGAATGGATAAAGAAGTCGTGGTACATATATACAATGGAAGGTTGCTGCTGCTGCTGCTAAGTCGCTTCAGTCGTGTCCGACTCTGTGCGACCCCACAGACGGCAGCCCACCAGGCTCCCCCGTCCCTGGGATTCTCCAGGCAAGAACACTGGAGTGGGTTGCCATTTCCTTCTCCAATGCATGAAAGTGAAACGTGAAAGTTAAGTCGCTCAGTCGTGTCCGACTCTTCGAGACCCCATGGACTGCAGCCCACCAGGCTCTTCCATCCATGGGATTTTCCAGGCAAGAGTACTGGAGTGGGGTGCCATTGCCTTCTCCGCAATGGAATGTTACTCAGCCATAAAAAAGGAATGCATTTGAGTCAGTTCTACTGAGGTGGATGGACCTAGAGCCTGTTGTACAGAGTGGAGTAAGTCAGAAAGAGAAAACAAAATTTTGTATATTAATCTATACTTATAGAATCTAGAAAACATGGTAGTGATTGCCCTATTGGCTGGGCAGGAATAGAGACACAGACACAGAAGACTTTGGACACAACGGGGGAAGGAGAGGGTGGGATGAACTGAAAGAGCACCACTGATATATATACACTGCTGCTGCTAAGTCACTTCAGTCATGTCTGACTCTGTGCGACCCCACAGACGGCAGCCCACCAGGCTCCCCCGTCCCTGGGATTCTCCAGGCAAGAACACTGGAGTGGGTTGCCATTACCTTCTCCAATGCATGAAAGTGAAAAGTGAAAGTGAAGTCGCTCAGTCGTGTCTGACTCTTAGCGACCCCATGGACTGCAGCCCACCAGGCTCCTCTGTCCATGGGATATATACTTTACCATGTGTAAAATAGATATCCAGTGGGCCGCTGCCGTATGGGCCCTGGGAGCTAAGTGTCCCCGTGACAACATAGAGGGGTGAGGTGGGGTGGGGGTTGAGGGGGAGGTTCAGGAGGAAGGGGACATGTGTGCACTTGTGGCTGATTCATGATGTTGGATGGCAGAAGCCAACACAATATTGTAAAGCAATTATCCTCCAATTAATAAATTTTAAAAAAAAAGAATTCCATTCTATTTCTAGGCATTAGAACATCAGTACCATGTAAATAAAGACTTGTTGAGTATGTGAAATGTGTGTAAATTACTAAAAGCACTGGAAAGTATGGCAGCAGTGATGAAACACTGTACATTAACCTCATACAGATTCAACCTTATGCTCGGGAAGAAGGGTGAAGGCAGATGTCAGGGACAGAGAGAAGGAACGAGGAAGGGAATGGGCGGCAGACTGAAATTTCCAAAGACGGCTGCAGCGATGTTTTCCAGCCCACGTTCTCTTCCACAGTGTGACCTCACTCGTGAGGAGAAGACTATTTCTCCACTCTCTTGAATCCACGTGGGCCTGTGACCACTGTGACCAGTAGACTTCAGAAGACAGGACACAGTGACAGTTCCACCCACAGCCTGAGCTTGCCTGGAAGTTTCTGCTTTCTGCCCCTTGGAATGTTCATTACGGGTGGAATCAGATGCCACATAAGAAGTCCTGTTACCTTGACACTATCCTTCCGTGAGAAAGCCCAATCCAGTCATGTGAAGAGGCTGTGTGGAGAGGTTGTTCCAGCCATCCCAGACTTGAGACTCAAAATACCATCTTACACACACAGCTTAGTAGAGCCTTCAGATGACCCCAACCTCGCAGCCATTACTTGCAATTGCATGAGAGACCCTGGGTGAGAAAGGCCCTGCTCAGCCCAGACCACTCATGGAATTATGAAACATGATAATGAATTATTTTAGGGCCCTAGGTTCAAGAGTGACTTATTAGATAATCATAGATATTTGGAACAAAAAGAGAAAAAGTAATAGTAAAATAAGTAAGTTGTTTAGAGATTTCACCCCATTTTGCCTATTGATGCCAGTTGGAGTCTACCACTCAATTTGCATGGGCTGGGAAATGTGGATTAACTGTTCCAGAGGTACTTAGTTCCCAAGTGCCTTTCATACTGAGAGCATCTCATATTGTATTGAGAGTAATTGAAGAGTGTTTAAAGACACTGGTTTCTCATGCAACATGGCTATGAATATAACTCGGTAACTTTCTCTGGTATTTAACTGAAGAAACAGCTTCCCTCCCACTTTAAGGGAAAACTGGCTTTGCCAGACTTGGAAAAAAATGTTGTTGTTCAGTCACTAAGTCATGTTCGACTTTTTGCAACCCCATGGACTGCAGCAAGCCAGCCTTCCTTATCCTTCACTATCTCCTGGAGTTTGCTCAAACTCATATAAATTGAGTCAATGATGCCATCCGATTATTTCGTTCTCTGTCACCCTCTTCTCCTCCTGCCCTCAATCTTTCCCAGCAATAGTGTCTTTTTCAGTGAGTCAGTTCTTTGCATCTGGTGACCAAAGTAAATCTTCAGCTTTAGCATCAGTCCTTCTAATGAATATTCAAGGTTGGTTTGATCTCCTTACAGTCCCAAGGACTCTCAAGAGTCTTCTCCAACACCACAGTTCAAAAGCATCAATTTTTCGGCACTCAGCTTTCTTTATGGTCCAACTCTCACATCCATACATGCAGTGAAAGGGAAAGTCATTCAGTTGTGTCTGACTCTTTGCAACCCCTTTGGAATTTTTCAGGCCAGAATACTGAAGTGGGTAGCCTTTCCCTTCTCCAGCAGATCTTCCAGACCCAGGAGTCAAACCAGAGTCTTCTGCAGTGCAGGTAGATTCTTTTCCAACTGAGCTATCAGGGAAGCCCATATATCCATACATGACTACTGGAAAAACCATAGCTTTGACTAGACGGACTTTTGTTGGCAAAGTTCTGTGCTTAGTCAGTCATGTCTGACTCTTTGTGACCCCATGAACTGTACAGTCCATGGAATTCTCCAGGCCAGAATACTGGAGTGGGTAGCCTTTCTCTTCTCCAGAGGATCTTCCCAACCCAGGTATCGAACCCAGGTGTCCCACATTGCAGGCGGATTCTTTGCCAGCCGAGCCACAAATTGTGACAGTGATAATTGCATTATTGGTAATGATGATGTTGGTGGTGGTGATGGAAGAGGAGGTGGGCATGGATTGCAGGTCCACCAAATTGTCATCTCAGTTTATAAACAGTCTCTTGCTACCTCCTGGAGATCTAAATCTTAATGGTCATTAACTGAGCCTCAATTTATTTATGTTTATAACTGAGCCTTGATTTATCTATGTTTAAAACAATTATATGCTCCCAGTGAATAAAGGTCCATTGCATTCTTGGAGGGCCTATCATCCAAATTGGAAGAAGCTGATCCGTATCCATCCGAATCTAATATAAATGAGTAAAACTCTTTAAGACTTGAAAAATGAAAGGTGTAGATTCAAGTTAAAAGCAGCTTTTACCAGGCCAAATCCTTTCAAGTTTTCTTTAGGAAAAAAAAAAAAAAATCAAAGGCACTTAATATCGTAAGAAACTATCCTCCACAGTCAATGATCATTAATGTCTTTATATATTTTTCTTACTACTATAAGGAGACTCAACATCTTGCTAAATTTGTGAAAATGTAAATGGGGGGTCTTGTCTGCTCAACAGGGCTGTAAGCTTCTGTGTTTATAAAAGATCGTATTTTTCTGCTGAGACTTTTGTTGTGGTTGGCATGGTTGTAGGTAAAGGTAGTTTCATGAAATCTCTGCTAAATGAATGCTTCTTTTTTATATTCAGCTTTTAAATTGTTTTAATTTTATTATAGAATTTTGTTGTGAAAGAAAAAAAAAATGAGGACACACAGATAACAACAACAACAAAAAAAACAGGCTATCAAATCGCTGATAACCCCCTAAACCCTCACACCACTACTATTAATACATTAGTGGATGAGATTCACTTCTATTCCTGTAGAGATTATTATTATTTTTTAAAACTGGACATTTGCGCTATACTTTGAAAACCTGATTTTCTGGTTGATTGAATAGCTCTAAGGTGATTTCTATTTGCTTCTAGGTTTCATTCTCAAATCCCTCTTTCGAGATACCTTCACTCTTTGATAATGGGTACTTACTAACAAAAGTCATTTCACATCTCACATGGAAGGAGAAACAGTTCTTTTGAAGAGAGGTCAAGTAATACACAGTCAACCCTAAAGCTGTCTCTAAGGAAATGGGAGGGTAAATACAGTTTAGTACAGTGAAAAAATGAAGCAAAATTTGAAAACCAGGGCTATGAGTAGCAGATCTGAGAAGGCAAAGGATGGAGATGGCCAGCAGGTTAGCCAGGTGGCCAGAGTGGCATGGATTCTCTGAGCCAGTGGTGCTCAAGCTGGAGTCTCCAACCGCTGGCCTCAGCCACACCTGGCTGCACATCTGGCTCTTCCGCATGCTGAAGTTCGAGTGCACAGCCCTAAGCCAATAGGAGAACCACAGTCCAGGTTCCGTGATGCAATCATTTTAGGAACTTTCACAGGTCACTGATGTCTGGATGCCCAAGGGATTTAGAGAGTTCCCAGGGTCAGGGGCTGAACAGTTTTATTTTATACAAGCTTTGCAGATGATGCTAATAAAGAATTAAGACTGAAAACTGTTGCTCTAACACGTTGTTTCAATTCAACAAACTGAAGAAGAACTTGGCTGACAACTACAGTATGCAGCCACAGTAGCCGAACGATTGTACACACACTTAAAGGGAGTGTCATTTACTTTACTTCCCTGTGTCAACACGTCAAAAGAAACACTTTTGAAAGAGAAATTTTAAGTGTTACTCCAAAAACTTGACCTATGATGTAATTTAAAGATCTGGTACCTCCTGACTGCCATTATATATGGTAAACAGCTTACCTGCCCAGGACTTAGATGTAATACCTTAAAATTTATAGGTGCCAAAGACACTTAAGCATAAAAGTAACAGTCCTAAATCTTTAAGAAGACCAGGAAGTGTCACAGTACAACAGTATAAACTGTAAGGCGACCACTTATATTTGACAAGAATTTTTATACATATCATCCCAACTGCAGCACAGGTACTATAACATTTACTGGACAGTAGCAATTACTATTCATAATGAAGTCTAAGTCATAGCATCGCTGTTTTGTTCAAAATATTTCAAGAAGGTAAGAAATAAAATAGGAAAAGGCTTCTCACACAGAACACAAAGAGCACTGGCTTAGAAGAAGTTTGGCTAATTATGAAAACAAGAAGTGGGATGCTCAAAAAATTTAAACAGAATACAACAATCACTGATTATATAAGAAAAATAATTTTATTGAAGTCCAACTTATAAAAAAAAATCTGTTTATCAAAAGTTAATGTTAAGAGGTAAATGGCAAAACAGAGACTGGGAGATGCCACTCACAGTCTGTATACTGACACTGGACTCATATACAAAGAGATCTACCACACCGTTGAGGGTGAGGGGTAAGCAATCTGATCTAAAAGTAAGCAAAAGACTTGAAGAAACACCCACTAAGAGACGGGATATGAATGACAGATAAGTATATGAAAAAGTATTCAGTATCATTTCTTCTCAAAAAATTCCAAATTAAAACCCCAGTGAAACACCAATACATTCCACCAGAATGCTCAAAACCCTGGATATGCCTACCCAATGAACCAGCAGTTCAACTCCTGATGTATATCCAGAACAAGTAAATGCATTTACTCTCCAAGAGACAGCTTCAAGAACGTTCTTAGCAGTTTTATTTACAAAAGCCAAATTGTGAATGGGGAAAACTCAAATACTCATTAAGAGAAGAATGGATAAATATTAGCATGTACATAGAATACTACGTTGGAGAAGGCAATGGCACCCCACTCCAGTACTCTTGCCTGGAAAATCCCATGGACAGAGGAGCCTGGTGGGCTGCAGTCCATGGGGTCGCAAAGAGTCGGACAAGACTAAGCGACTTCACTTTCACTTTTCACTTTCCTGCATTGGAGAAGGAAATGGCAACCCACTCCAGTGTTCTTGCCTGGAGAATCCCAGGGATGGGGAGCCTGGTAGGCTGCCGTCTGTGGGGTCGCACAGAGTCAGACAGGACTGAAGCGACTTAGCAGCAGCAGCAGGATACTATACTGATTAAAAAGTGAACTGCTTCAATATGCAATGACATGGATGAATTAAAAATTTGTACAGGAGGAGACGATGAAATGAGAAAGGTGATGAAAGAACACTCTGGGATGTTGGGCATGTTCTATCTTAATTGGAGGTGGTTACAAAAGTTCATATGGATTAAGATGAGTGTACTGTACTCAATTAAAACAAAAATAATGAAGAAAGGAAAGACATAATCCAGCTTAATAAGACAGCATTTAAAATAACTCCACCAACAGCAGCTTTATTGCTTATGGAATTTATTATTTTATTTATTTGTTTTACTTTACAATATTGTCTTGGTTTTGCCATACATTGCTTATAGAATTTAAACATCAGCTATCCAAAAGGGAAATCACTTTAGGATTTTTATCTCATCATCGTTTACCCCATGAATAATAACTCATTAGTTTTCTCAAAGTGTTAATAGTAAACATGTGTTCCCCATCCTGAACCCTCCTCCCTCCTCCCTCCCCACATGTATACCTGTGGCGGATTCATTTTGATATTTGGCAGAACTGATGCAATTATGTAAAGTTTAAAAATAAAATAAAATTAAAAAAAAAAACAAAGTGTTAATAGTGAATAATTTAAAGAAAGAAAGAAAGAACATATTTCCCATCTCCCTTGACTGTTCGTATAAACATAGATTATCTGAGCAGAGGTCATATTCTTCAACCTCACCATCATTTCCTTCCTAAATGTTGGGTCTTAAACTGTGTCTAAAGAGGACAGCAACAGCCATGCCTTCAGTTACTTTATAATGATGAAGCAAAAATAGACTTTTTAAAATGCTGGGTCTGCACAGTTTTATACTACATACAATTTATCACCTCTGTAATCAAGCTCTTAGTATATATGCATATATATATATATGAATGGTGAATACCTAACTTTAAAATATGGATATCACTGTTCTGACTGGTCAAAGCAGAAGAGGGTAGAACATCATTTTCTTAAATTGACACCAGCTGCTTTGTAACAGCCACCACATGCATCCTTACCTGGCTGGCCAATCAAAAGCAGGCTCCTTAAAAGCAAACATCTGCTGTCCATTTATCGTAATTTCTACATGAAAACAGGTTTGTCAAAAACAACTTAAGCTTTGCCAACATTGAACATGTGCTTCCAGAAAAATGATCATTCTGCCTCAACTGTACTATCATTTCTAACTGCATACTCCCCACGACTTGAAATAACATCTTTCATTTAAAGTGTTTCACAAAGGCTTTTTCTCTCACTCTGTGCCTTTCTTCCCGTGCCTGCTTGAACGTGTGCTCACCTCTTCACAGGGCATAAGGCACTCAACTCGGGAGAAGTGACAGGAAACCTGCTGCCTTCCCATTCTGAGCTGAGCATGACTTTAGAAAATAAACCTAAAGCAGAGTAGACAGTTATGGAAACCAGACTGCTTAGGTTTAAGAGTTAAAAAATAAGACCTCAAAACTCAATAAACAGAATTATTTCCATGGCCATTGCTATTATTACTATTGTATAATAAAGCAGATAATTATCATTTAGAAATCCAGGGGCACCGACTGGCATGAATAAAGTCTAATACATATATTTTAATTACATAAAATCGAAGGAAACTGGAAAGATGGAAACTCAGATTCAGAGTGTTTGCTATTGAAGCAAACTCCCAAAGTATTCAGGGAGAGCCAATAATTCAATTAAAACAAATGAGACATGTCATTTATATATCTTTTTTTTTTTTTTTTGCTGTGCTGCACATGTAGGATCTTAATTCCTGAACCAGGGGTCAAACCTGTGCCTCCTGTAGTGGAAGTGCAGTCTTACCCACTGGACCGCCAGGCAAGTCCCCTCATTACTGTTTTGAAACTTCATTCCATGTCAAAGCTTTGCTGTATACAGAAAATAGAAAAATCTCCCAAGTTCATTCATGGGATTTGCATTTCTGCTGCATTTCCATCTCTGTGTTGTTAAAATGATGAACCCTCTCTACCAATGAGTTACCAAATAAACTCTAAATTACTGCTGTAAAGACAATATTTGTTAAACCATCTATATCTTATGCAATTCATTTTCTACTTCAAAAGTGAACATTCATTTCTAAGTTGTTAAAAAAAAAAAAAAAAACAAACAAGGAAAAGTCCTTGAATCCAGGGTATGTTCAAATTGTTCTAAGATTAGGGGATCTTTCTCCTTCAGGGAACAAAAGAAAACATCATTATGAATCCACGTGAATATTTAAAAAAAAAATTTTCCACCTTCCTCCAGGAAGAATTCTGAAGAGTCATTTTCTAGTTCAGCAGGGAGAGGCTCATGTATTCATATTTCCATCTTGAGCTTGTCATGGCAATTTTAGTGTTGTTTTCAAGAGTAATAAGGCCCATAAAATGTCAATCAAAACCCACCACCAGCCGGGAATGTGTTGGAAGCTGTTACATAATCAGCATGCCTGCTTCAGCACAACACAAGTGGCGTCTTTCACGTCAATCCTGAATTCACAGCCTTAAATCTCAGATTTCCTGTGCCTTCGGGTTGCCACAGAAGCCAGGACTGCGGCAGTCCGCAGAGCCAAGTTGAAACCCAGGTGTCCGTTGCCTAAGGAGCTCTGAGTCATCTCCCTCTCCCAGGTCTCCTTCCTCTGAGTAATTATTAGGAGGAAGTGTGAAGGACAGAGCAGGAGCCCATCCGATGGCTGCAGGAAAGACGGGAGAACTCGGAGCCCGAAAGCGCTGGGGCTGTCTAAGGTGACACCTACCCTTGAGGTGCATCTTGAACGCTGATGTAAGACCACTCAGTGGTCTCTGCCCGCCTACCCCAGCCTCACTGACCACAAGGCCAGGTGCCCACTGCACTGTGTTGTGAGCTTGTACCTTGGGGAAGGGTGCTTAGAGGTGGTACAGGATTTCCATTTTATCTCTGATTTAACGCCATCTTAAGACACCATGATGATTGCATCCTACACTATCCTATAAAGTTAAGACGGAAAAGACACGTTGGACCAGCGTGCTGTCATCTCCTGAGATGCTTTCTCCACAATACACTCTGCAATTAAGATGTTAAATGATTTAGGTAAGGAAACTCCTTTTGGAGCTTCCCAGGTGGCACCAGTGGTAAAGAACCTGCCTGCTAATGCAGGACACCTAAGAGATGGGAGTTTGATCCCTGGGTCAGGAAGATCCCCTGGAGGAGGGCATGGCAACCCACTTCAGTATTCTTGCCTGGAGAATCCCATGGACACCGTAGGGTCACAAAGAGTCAGACACAACTGAAGGGACTTAGTATGCACGCACCCAAGGAAGCTTATTTCGTGTTCTTGGAGTTCTCTCTCCCAGACTTCGGTTTTAGCAATTTCATGGCTTGGTGATTACACAGTGGAACATTCCCTTAGTAGGTGCTGATGTGGGGAGAAGGAAGATGTAAGCAAGTAAGAAGAAGAGCACTGGGGAGGGAGGTGGGGGGATGAGAAAGAGAAGAAAGATACCGAGGAGGAAGGAGAGCTGGAGAAAGAGCTAGAAGTAGAAAGAGAAAAAGAGAAGAGGAGAAGACAGACAAGAGGAAGAAGAAAGGACAGAGAGAAGAAAGAAAGGGAAGACGAAGAAGGAGAGGAGGCAGCATTATTTCTATGGATTTGTGCTTGCTTGGTATTTCCATGGATCTGCTGTAGGGTAACTTTCTATCCCCTACTGGCATGGAGCTTCAGTTACTTAGAATGTATCGCAGAACTTCTTGAAATCTCACAACATCCTTGAAGAAATACTCTAAATAATCATTCCTATTTGTCATATGAAATAAAAAAGTTGCATAGAATGGGATCTTGTGCCCATCCCCTTCCCGACATGTAATATATCAGTCATGGCACTTTCTTGATTACTTGAATAATCATCCACCTGTAGTGCTTATTTTCATCTACTCTTTATTAGGATTTTACTTTACTTTTATTTTCACTTATTTTCCACCTGTAATACTTATTTTCTCTACTCTTTAGTAGGATTTTACTTTAAAAAACATTATTCAACTCTTACCTCAAAGAAATTATGGCACCGAACCTAGCGCAGAAGAAACAGACTTTTAATAGATGTTGATACTGATACATACACTGCATTGCAGTGATTCTAAAGCACAGTGTTTATCATAGCAGTAGTCGCTCAGTCATGGCCAATTCTTTGCGACCCCACGGACTGCAGCCCACCAGGCTCCTCTGTCCATGGGGTTCTCCAGGCAAGAATACTGGAGCGGGTTGCCATTTCCTTCTCTAGGGGTATATATCATACGATGTACCAGTATTTTATGTGCTAGTAAGAAGGAAAAAAATTACAAAATAACAGACCAGTACTCTTCAAGTGTGTTGAGATCATAAAAGACAAGCAGAAACTCAGAAATGGCTACAGACTCTAACAAGAATAACAAAGAAATACAAAGTCAGATCTAAGATAGGATCCTGCAACAGAAAGAAAAAAAAGTGTTACAGGAAAAACTGGCAAAATCTGAACAGGTCTGAAGTTTAATGATATAATATTAATGTAAAACTCTTGTTTTTGATAATCATCATATGGTTTTCTAATGTATTATCATTAGAGGAAGTAGAATGAAAAAAATGTTATATTAAAAAAAACTTGGAATTATTTTTGCAAATCTAAATCTTTTCTGTAAATCTAAAGTAAATTCAAAACAAACCATGAAATCTGAAAAAAAATGTATCTTAAGATCATTTTAAAATAGTAACTTTGAATTCTGTAAAACTGTGTGACCAATTGTCTCCAAATGTTCCTGTATTTGAATAATTTGTTTATGTTTTAAGGAACCGTGTGGCAGAAACTTCCCTGGACTGAGGATACAATCCCTGATTTCCAGCTTTGATTCCAACCAAATTCACAGGACACACCAAAATAATCACCCTGGTTCTCCATTTCTTCAATCTATAAGATGAGATTTTTGGATTAAATGATTCTTAAGGGCTATTTCACCTCCAGAATTCTCAGGATCCATGTAAATAACTGGACATAATACATCATAAATGCTGCCTCTACCTAAAATGAACAAAGTGGCCAAGGCAATGAATGTTTTGTGAAAGCTTGCATACATATCCACACACTCACATTGTCACAAGCATAGAGTTCTCTGTATACATAATGAGTGTGGAATAAGCTACATCATGGTGAAAACCACATTGACTCTGTGTTTCACTGAGGGCTATTTATCCTTAGCACATAAAGATGCCAGGTGTTATTAGTGTGGAATAAAACTCAGCAGTTTTTAGTCAAACTAGCACTGTTCCACACCACTCTCTCAGAAAAGGATTCAAGCAGGCGGAAATGTGAGCGGAGAGACATGTTTTATTGGTTGTTCACCCTTGCCAGAGCCTCAATTTCTAGTTTTCAGTCTGTATTAATGGATGAAAAGAAGTCACTAAAAATCACTCATCACGTGTGTAGGTGATGTCACAGAAGGAGACCCCCCTAATGAGACAGAAACTCCCACCTGTAAGACGCCTTTCTAGATTCTACGGGGAATCCTACCCCTAGAAGTAGTGAGGAGCCAGAAGCCTGCTTTCCCCTTGAATTCTTTAGCAAAGGTGAGACAAGAAGATGACTTTATAAGGGTCACAGTGAAAGACAGGTGAAGACTTTACTTCTCTAAAAAAAGTCTCTGTGAAAAAGACACACGATATGGCAGATGGATTGCAGAATATTAATCCTCCACATGAGAAAAGAAAACACACGAAAACAGTCTTTGTCATTATCAGCTCTGGCACATAAACACTCTCAGAACTGATCAGGCAAGGGAATTGAGCCCCAAACACTAAGTCATTACATTTAAAAGCAAGAGACAGCAGAGACCGCCTGGAAAGTCTGTGAGCAGGATGGTGTGGGGAACTTCCAGGGTGGGGGTGGGGGGAAATCTGCCACTTTTTCACCCAGGGATATAATAAAACATTCACAGGAGTGGTAGACTGTATGACTGTCATCTCAGCATGCACTGAATAATGAAGGATGGGAACTGGCTGAAGAGGGAAGAAAGTTTCTCAGTGGAGGGTGTGGTGAGCAGAAGGCCCAGAGGGCTTGGGCTCACAGACTTGTGAGTCTAGGCGGCTGATTTAAGCTGAATCAGAAATGGTGAGGAAAGCCTTGGTCCACCCCTCATCCCTTCTTGGATTCCCTTGCTCTTATTCTCTTTGGGAAGGAATTTCTGACAGGAGGCACTCCCCTGGGTGGTGCCAAGAAGGTTTCCCGTTGAGTAACCGAATGAGACAGTGTTTTCTAAGTCCTTCTCACTAAGCATGGGGCTGTCTAGACTGGTCTAGGCCTAAGGCTACCTCTTCTGGTAAGTCAGTTATTGCAAGCACGTTTCCTAGGAACTGTAGCCAAACAGGGAGCTAAAGGTTCTATCTACGTGTGGACTCGCGTTATAAAAGAGGCCCCCAGAGTCCTACATCTTGATGGCACCGAAATTCAAGGCATTCAGTCCTCTTTTATTCTATGCTGTGTGTGCTAGGCCTCTGTGGGATGGGGGCTGGTTGTTTGATGTGTTGGGGGACTGGAGGAAGGGCTGGGATGAGGAGGAGGAGCTGGTACAAGTAGGGGAAGCAAGGAAGAAGTCCAGAAGAATCACTGCTGAACCTTCTCCTGTACTTTCCCCTTGGGGAGCTTGGGACGTGTTGCAAGCAAGTATGTGGATAAACAACGATCACTTGGAGGAAACTAAACCAGCACCTACATGAACTTAGCCTCAGTTCAATGAGGCCTGAATGAGGGGAAGGGGAAATATTGTGCAATGGTTCTTAGGTGTAGGCTCCAGACCATTAGCATCAACAACCTGGGAACTTGTTATAAATGCAAATTCTCAGGTCCCACCCCAGGCCTACCTAATCTGAAATCTGAGGGTGAGGCCCAACAATCTGTGTTTTAACAAGCCCTAGAGGTTAATTATGATACAGGATAGAACCACTGCTGTTTAGAAGGAGCATTGAGGAGAAATGGCCAAAAGAAATCTGACTGGGTGTATGATTCATTCCAGTTTGGGGTACTTGAGGGATAAAGTCTGGACATGGGGAACATACAAGAGAAGAACCTGGCTAGTCAGCAGGTTTTCCAGAAGCTCTACCTGCAGATGTAATGCCAAAGAAAAAGCCCTGGCCCACGTACAGGACTGAGCCTGGATGGGAGTGCCAGGACTTGTTTTAAAAATGCAAATCTTGGTTTCCCGGTTTAGACTAAAGTAGAATCTGCCAGTTCAATTCTTTGTCTTCTCATCCACCGCAGGAAGCAGGACAGGAAAAAGAAATTTGAAGAGGAAGGAGGGAGGAAAAAAAAATGTCCCACTTCCTTATTTGTGTGTCTAAATATCTGGACCTCTCCAGAAGCTATCCTGAGCCATTGCCAAGAACCTCCCACTCTTAAAAGATATTTGTCATTATTTATAAATCATCTCATTATATTTCTCATGTCATGTGTATAAAAATATACACTTACATCACATAAGTCCTTTACTTCCATTGTGTTCCTGGCCTGCTGGGATGTGGAAATACAGCAGATGACACATACAACTATTAGCAACATGTGAAAGCAGGTGACTAAATCCAACGTCAAGTTCAGTAAGAGAAAACAAAGAGAGGTCTAGTTAGCGTCAAAGCAACTTTGTACATTCAGTTTCAAGGCTGGATAAGCCTTGGAAAGATGAGCAGGAGATGAGAGTGAATGTCAGAATGTCAATATCATCAGAGGAAAGCAAAGGAGGAATCAATTAAAATATATATGCAGAAGCTAGAAAAATGGTACAGACAAACCTATTTGCAAAGCAGAAATAAAGACACAGATATGTGGACACCAAGGCGGGGAGAGGGCAGGGTGGGATAAATTGCGAGATGGGGACTGACATATACACACTACGCTTCCCTGGTGGCTCAGACAGTAAAGAATCCGCCTGCAGTGCAGGAGACCTGGGTTCCATCCCTGGGTTGGGAAGATCCCCTGGAGGAGGGCATGGCAACCCGCTCCAGTATTCTTGCCTGGAGAATCCCCATGGACAGAGAAGCCTGGTGGGCTACAGTCCATGGGGTTGCAAAGAGTCGGACATAACTAAGTCAGAGTGACTAAGCTCAGCACAGCACATGTAAAAGATAGATAACCAATGAAAATGTGCTGTGTAGCACAGGGACCTCTACTCAGTGCTCTGTGGTGACCTAAATGGGAAGGAGATCCAAAGAGGAGGGGATACAGGTGTACGTATGGCTGGTGCACTTTGCTGTACAGTAGAAACAAGCACATCATAAGGCGACTATGAAAGAGAAAGTGTTAGTCACTCAGTCGTGTCTGACTCTTTGAAACCCCACAGACGGTATCTCACCAGGCTCCTCTGTCCATGGCACTCTCCAGGCAAGAATACTGGAGTGGGTTCCCATTCCCTTCTCCAGGAGATCTTCCCTACCCAGGGATGGACCCTGGGTCTCCTGCATTGCAGGCAGATTCTTTACCATCTGAGTCACTGCATCTGCAACTCTACCTCAATTTAAAAAAAAAGAAAAAAAAAAGATAATGAGATACATATTGCAATAAAATCACACATGACCAACTGCAAAAATAACAGAGATAGAGATACCAAGTAGCTAACAAATCCAAAGGCCCAAGAACAAAAGGAACCAATTTCCGTTTCAATGTAAAAGCGTAGTTGGAGAAGCGCGCCACCACTGTGGTGCTTCCCCAGTAAAGGGATGAAAATGCCTGGTCAGCTCCCCCAGGACCTCTTTTCAGCCTGGGCAGGCGTCACTCTCAGAGCCTGGGCTTCACTCTGGTCACTCGCCTCAGGGCTCTCCCCAGCCAGCAGCCAGTACAGGAAGGCTCTGCCATCAGTGTCCCAAAGGGTGCCTGCTCTAACTAGTATTCGCTATTATAATTCCAGAAGAGACCAAGAGGTAATTATAGGGAATGCGTGTTTTATTTGCATTCCAATATTTTATATGCACAAATGCATTTCCAATTTCAACCAAGGGGGGGTGGGGAATTAATGATTCTGAAAGTATAAAAATGCAAAACCATGCAATTATAAAAATGAATAGTACATGTAGAGATTACATAAGTCTATCCCAAATGTGGGATGTTTTCGAGTGGTACATGATATTCTGTAATTTTTTTAATTAAGTTTTTTTTACTTTGCACCAATTATGTACTTTTAATGCATAATATGGCCACCTCATGCAAAGAGTTGACTCATTGGAAAAGACTCTGATGCTGGGAGGGATTGGGGGCAGGAGGAGAAGGGGACGACAGAGGATGAGATGGCTGGATGGCATCACTGACTCGATGGACGTGAGTCTGAGTGAACTCCGGGAGTTGGTGAGGGACAGGGAGGCCTGGTATGCTGCGATTCATGGGGTCGCAAAGAGTCGGACACGACTGAGCGACTGATCTGATCCGATCTGATCTGAATGCATAATATAAAAATACGACAACATCAAACCTTTGCATTCATGGGTAGTACTGCTTATGTCAAAGATAAGTAAAGGCAAAGAAAGAATTAAATTAGCTTAGAGGAAAAGATTAAGCAAGTAATAGTCCAGGGGGCCAAAATCTTGAAGGTGACATGAGATGGGTGCTCATCTGAGAAATACTGTTGTGTAAATGTGTGTGCAAGTGATGAGCCTCAGCTAATTTTCCTGCTGATTTATGACGCCTTAAGGAGAGCATGCCAACTGCCCAAGTACATAGCACTAATGTTCCCAAATGCCCCCACATTAAATGGGAAGTTACTCTTGCTGTATAATAATTGAGTTGCACTAAAACTTTATGATTTAAAAACAGCTTACTTCTGAACTTAGCTAAGACTCACATTGTAGAAAAGCCTAGCCCTTTATCTGCCCCACAATCTACAATTAACGTGCCTCTGTCCTCAGTTACAACTAACTAGCGTCAACCTCAATTAACTCCGCCAGGTAGTTTTTCAATTAGCACTACCCATTAAAACCACTAAAAAGCAACAGCACAGGGTGACATGCCACTGCTCCCACAGGTGTTCATGTCCTCTGACAACTGACAACAACACAATCTCATTCTAGTTTATGAAAAAATTCCATTCTATTTTATCTTCGCCACTTGCAACATGGTTCCCCCTCAGAGGTCTAATTCATCTGACATGTTTAGAGGAGCCATTTTTATTATCCCATATCTGAATTATATATATATATATTTTTTTTTTTTCCTGTTTTAGAACAGTACTGGGTTTCCGTGTCAGAAGCATTTGTCAATCGAGAGTTGCGATAACATTGCAAGAGATGCCAGATGCAGTGCTTTGTCACCACCTGCCATGTTAAATAAACCTCAAGATAAACACTAGGTTAGAGGGCAAGTTAGCAAGGCTCCTTCCCTCTTCCTCCTTAAGCCTCTCACTAATTTGTACAAATGAAAATTAACCTGGGATTTTAATTTCCATGTTAGATAAAAATGAGAGAGAGTCTAAACCAATAAAAACTTCACATGGATTAGTAAAACCCAGCTGAAAATCTTATTTAATTTAGACCATAAGAATCCTTTCTTTTCAGAAAAATAGATTGAAAAAAATTCTTAAACAGTTCATGGAGTGTCCAGGTAACTCTTGAAATAAGTGTGTGTGGGTCCATCTTCCTAACAGCGCTACCTTTCACCCACCTAGACTGCCTTCTGGGCCTCCTCCTCCTCTTTCCATCAGCTCTCAGAGTCTAGTTGTGGGTCTTGGGGCCTCTCTGAGCCCCTACTTCAGGCATTGATAAAACTTTAAGAGAAATCATGATGCACTGTGGTCAGGAGTCTCAGAGTTAGGAACTCCGCCAAACAAAAAGGAACACACTCCAGATGGTGAAATTTCAGGAAAATTGAGGGAGAAGGGGGAACCTCTACAGAGAGGAGGGGACCCACATGCTTCAGAAATGGCTTTTGGGGCTACATGAGCTTGGGAAAAAAAACTCATACCTTCCACCTCGGAAGTACCACAAGAACATGTCTAATAGCATTTGTATCACAAAAATCAATAAAACTAATCTCAGGGGAAGGAGCTCTAGATGTGCAGATCCTGGGTTATCAAACATGGTGAGGAATAAAAGCAGCAAAATTGATGGTAACAATCACTATATATAATCCATGTCCATTTTACAGATTAAGAAGCACAAGGAGGTTTTGTTTTGATTTTTTTTTACCATGTTTAAGTTCATCCAGCTGACAAAATTCTAGCTTTTCCCCATTTTTACCACCTTAGTTTCCCAAAGACCAATAGGTCGATCCAACAAATGCAGCATTTCAATGTACCTTGTACTTTTAAGTTCAATTCAATGTCCAAAGATGGCCAGGTTTAGCATCTAAACCAAACACAGATACACACAGACAAAACAAACAAAACCCACTGCTCATCTGCAAATACAGACCAAAAAGATTATGAAGAATAGTTTATGAGATGCTCCAGGTACTGACTCTCAATTTGAAAAGCTTGCTTTTATGCATTAATATCCCTATTAAGCTTGTTTTAGCACCATTCTATGCTTAATTTGTGATACAGAACAACACAGAAAAAGAAAACCAAAACCCCAATTCCTGAAACAGAGTCCTTTAAACTGAATCATTTTTACGTCGTTCCTTCTAAGAGTTAGAAACCAAATGAGTTAACCATTAAGTTAAAGAAGTGCAGGTATCACGCCTTTTAAATGGACACTCACTCTTTTCATAAATACTGAGCCGAAGGGCTGTTTCTACCAGTCCTCCATTCTAGTGCTGGATTCATGGGAGGCAATTAATTCTGTTTATGGGTTGGCTGACAAGAGAGTTCAGTGAACTAACATCAAATACTTTTCTAGTCCCCTAATTTGCAATTTGGAAAACTAGAAGCAACAATTGTTCCTTTAGAAATCAAAGGGGGTTGCTGGCCTCAGAACTCCCTAGGTTCTGGCCTTTAAAGCTATTTTCTTGAGAGAATTCTGTGTGACAACTGCACATCTGACGGGTCAGAGCACTTTCTCTTTCTCCTTTATAACTTTATTAAGGAATGAATGCAGCTCGCTCTTTAAGGGCATAACTTTATAGAAGATAAAGACCCTTCACACTTTATGGAAAGGTCAAATCTGTCCTAAAAATGACCAATGAACCCAACAAATTCTTGACTCAGAGGTCCAAATTATCTATTTCACCATCTTATTTTAAAATAAAATGGCTAAGCCTTCTTTTTCTGGTCTATTATTTATTAGATTTCAATAAAGAAGCTTGCTTTTCATTAAAATTTTGTCACAAACCACCCCATGCTGTGCTGTCCCCTTGCAAAAGGCATTTTCAATTTCTCCTCCTCTTCTTGGAAGAAGTGATTTTTGGCTCTTTTCTTTCTTACTGCCAGTCTCGCCAAGTCTTTAAAGACACCACCAAATAGAACTATTTCCTTTTGTCTCTATCTTAAAGAAATATTCAACAAGTACATTTATTTTTTTAGCACAAATTTACATTCCTTCAAAAGGGAGAATTTTAGAAGCCAAACCTCATAATTCCCTATTTGTGAAGACTTACATAAAAAATTACTCCAAAGTGTACAAGAGCAGTATAAAATTAATATATACATACATGATATGAAAAACATTTGTTCTCACTCATGATACATGGTACAGAAAGTTTTAGTAAATACTATAAAACTCAGCGGACAAAGATTGCACAAATAAGCAAGAAAACTGTAATCGATACCAATGTTCTGAGGTGCTAATGAGACATGTGGGTTGTTTTTGAAGGAAGACAGTACTTGGATTAACTACTTAAATATTAATAAGTTGTTTTCTGAATAAGGTCAATTTAGGAAGAGAGCAAGTTCAGAAAACATAACAACAATCCAAAATCTTGACTTCAGATAAACAGGAAATATTATAATATTCGAGACCTGTTTCTGAATATAGATCTTAGTACCTCAAATGTACCAGAACACAATTTTAATAACAGACATGAACTGCATTTCTTTTGAACTCCTGGATGGCAAAATACAATCTTATATTTAACATGAACCTCAACTCAGGTAATCAAACAAAATTAGACCAAGGTGAGACTCAATACTCACATACTCAAAAGTGGGAGCCAGGAAGCTAAGTTTCCACTTCTGATTGCCTGCATTTTATAAAATTATGCAAATTCCATGCACAGTTGGTTAGCACTGGGGCTGTACTCTGATAGCTTGATGACAGAGAAAAATTAATTTGAAACAAAGAAAAATAGTAGTCTGTGAAAATCATTCTCAGGTCCAGAGGAGGTCAGCATGGTGCGGGAGGGGCCTTTGAGACTGGGAATGCCTTTCTGATAAAACCTTATTTTTTCCACATCAGCTATTTTCTTTTAAGTTATGAGTAACTGGGGATAGAAAAAAAGGATGAGAAACCAGTTCTAAAAGGGAGGGAGGCTGCTTTATCCTTTGTCATGGAAAGAAAACACAAGCGGAAGGATGGGGAAGATAAGAGATGTTGGGTGATGGTGGCAGGAAGCAGGGCAACTATTGTCCAATGTCTTCCTTCCTCTCAGGAAAGCCAAAGGGGTTATCTTCTGAGCACAGAGAACTGTCATGATTTCATGAACTTGGAAAATATGGAAATAGTTCAAAACAGCTGTGCTGGAGAAGTGGGTTGCCTAGGTGACTTCACTCACAGGCTGGTTTGTCTTGCCCAATGTGGGGACCGATGCTGTGCTCACAGCTCTGTAAGTGTAGCGTACACTAAGGTAGGAATGAATAATAGTCAGCACATAAGCCTCTGCTCCCTGCTTACCTCAAGCAGATACAGACATTATGAATCAAGCATGCCATCCTCCTCACTGAGCTGAGACAGAGCCTCAGAAGCTTTTTCCACACAGTGTATCATGCAACCATTCCTGATTGGTCAAGAGGGAGATGAAACCCAGGCACCATTTTTGAGCAAACCACAAGCCCAGCTGTGGACTTAATTTAACTTAATAGGGTTTCTGATTCCATATCCATGGTAAATTATCTATTTGACACCCCTACCCTGTAAGGACTGGATATTTTGCCCCTGATACCTGCTCTGAGACCTCCTGGACAGCACCCACGAGCCCAGAGCTGTGTCCCCTTGCTCGAGCAAGTCAAGACTTGAGCCCTCCACCCCTGCAATCTACATGCATAAGATTCATCCCCCAACTACTACCGATTATACAGAGAAACCAGTGAATCTGTATCAGTCTTGGGCTACACAGTTCTCTACATACAAGCTTGATACTGGACAAAGATACACTAAATTTAAGCAGTTGCCTGGTGACTTGGCATAAAAAGCCAGACCCAGTAAACTAGCAAGTCATCCTGAGCCTTTCCGTGACTTCCAAGTTTGAGGACCATAGCCTGAAAGATCAGATTGTTCCTGGCCTCAAGTCTTCCACTAAATCATTATTCCTAAAACATGCCTGTGATTGCCCTGAAGCCCAGGAAATGTCTCCAAGGATGTCAAAAGCCAGCTCTCTCTCCAGATACCCCCCATCAGTGGAGCCCCTGACAATCTGGGAAGTAAGCTTAGAACAAGGGCCTTATTCCCTAGAGATCCTATGTCACCCTCTGAACAGGGAACCTAGGAGAATCATGACTGTCAAAGTCTACCTACCATGGTCCCACCCAGATCTGTCCTCAGGTTTTCCTGGGCTTTCTGGCTCATTAATGGGACCAAATCCCTGGCCTTGGCTGGTGGGGGCGGGGGGGTGGTTTAATCATGACTATGATGACAGATTCCAGGATCCTAGTATGTAAGCCCTGCCAAGTTCCATGAAACCCTTGATTCAGTTCTTTCTTCGGAATCCAGGGATTCTGATCGAGTCACTCTCTGAGGCCCAGGAAAGAAGCCACATCCCATAATAGAAGAGTTTGGCAGAAAATCATCTTCCCTGGGCTAGAGGGATGGTAAGGGGGTCCCTAATGAGCAGCCAGCATCTACAGATAGTATGAATTCTGGAAACTTCAGCATGGCCATTCTAGCAGCCCAGAAGGAAAGGGCCCAACCTGGCTACCGGTCTCAAGAGCCTTCTACCCTAATATGATTCCAACTTCTACTTCAGCTTAATCCCAAGTTTTCAATAATTAGATTTTTCACAAGTTAAGGCATCAGGACTCAGTTTGACTCTGGCTGCCAATAGTCCAGCTGAGGTGACATCTCCACAGACGCTGAAAAAGGGACAACAGGTACAAATGTGGTAGAAAGTAGAGTACTGGCATCACAACGCTACCATGTACTAACTCTGACTGTCACCAAAGTGCTTGGTTTCTCTGAGCTTCAGATGAACAAGGATAAAGTGGAAATAGCCGTAAGAATGTGAGAGGCTCTTGGAGAAGCCTGGAGGTTTATGTAAGTGCTGGACACAATACAGGTACTCTCAACAATCATGCTACCATGGCAGTCTCTTGTCAAAGTGTAGAATTAACATAGCGTGTTTGAAGGGTCATGTTCGTCACATAATAGGTGCTCAACTGTATATAGAGAGAGGGGAAAAAGTAACGAATAAGTGAATGAGCCAGTCACATTTGTTACCATGGGTGAGAGGATATTCTTTAAAAGGAGCCTAGTTCACCAAGCAGTCAGCTTACACGAGCAGCAGCAATACTTTTCATTCACCTGTTAGCTGGATACTTCAGTTGAAACAAGCAGTGACTTAAAATTGTTTCTGCAAATCCATCCAATGCACTTAAAACTGTGATTTTTAAGTGCATTTGAACATTAATAGGACCCTCAGTAATAAAATTCTGCCTTTGAAGGGGAGAAGAAGTTCTTCAGAAAGTGGGAGCTCTGCAAAATCAAGGTAATAGCCTTATTTTAAAGTTGAATTTCTTCCAATAAATGATCATGCATTATTTTTATGCTGAACTTAGAGTTAAATTTTTCAAACTTAGATGTACATAAAGAATTTTTTTTGTTGTTTTGAAAAGTCAATTTCCTTTTTAGGCACCCACAATTGAGTCTTTCCGGAACTAAAGTGGACATTCTGATAATGGGTAACTGTGTGCCCCAAGGGCAGAGAAAAGCCAATTCCTTAAGGTGTCATTCTGACCGTCATACTCATCACCAAGTGTGTATCAGAGTGAAAAAAATGTACATTTTTCCATAAATAACTATTGATCCTTCAGTTTTGAGAGTATTTCAAAATGGAGGAAAGAACACCCCTTAAAGGAATGATACTGACTATACACATGATTTGCTTTGTAACCCTGTCAACCTGTTTTCTGGCCCCTCAGAGGAAGGTGTGCTCTGCTGACATCATGATCTCATGAGTCAAATGGTCCTGGGTTCAAGTACCAGTTCTGTTACTCAGCAAAAGATCTACCTTGGGCAAGGTTCTTAACACTGCAAAGCCTTAGTTTCTTAAACTTCCCCTAGGAACACGAAGTTCTCTGTCTTCTGTCTGCACCCTGATGGATTCTCTCTCACCCTCTACCTGCTCGGTGCCCAGGGAGGCTGATTCTGTGGGCAGCACCACGGATCAGCTAATGGAGGACATCGGCAAGAGGTCAGGGGTGGGTCGGTGTTTCCATCAGAGCTCTTGGGAATGGTTACAGTTACCGTGAGCGCCTTTGCCACCCCTTTCCCAGACCATAGACCCGCTGGAAAGATGAAAGGAGATGTTGTGTGTAAAGCCCTTAGCAAAGGCCTGTCGTGAATAATGAGTGATAGATGCCACCCACGTTTGAACCCAAAATAAGCAAATGATGTTTGAGAAGCGTCCACAGCTAGTTAAGAGGTTGATTGGAATAAAGGGCCACCAAGGCGAGGCGACCTTTTCAATGAAGTGCGAGGGGATGAAAGCTTTTGGTTCTAGCCACTCCCCACTCTCTTCAAGGATCTGTGTGCTGTCTGCTCAGCATATGCCAGTCCCCCTCTGAAAAAATCCGAGGGAAAGATTCTCTTCTGAAAAGTAGTCAGAGCAAAATAATTTCAGCACACCCAACAGAACTGCGATCAGCGGTGGTAGGGACACAGAGGTTGTGACATCTGCTCTGCCGTGGGGAGTCAAGATTGAGGCAAGCTGGTGGCAGTCCTGTGCCACACTCCAGGAGTGAGAGCTGTCCTGGAGTAAGCTTGGGAGTGACTCCTTGAAGGTCGAGAATGCAAAAAACCAGAAGGTGTTGATAAGACGTAGAATGCTGTGGTGGTGTTTAGTCGCTAAGTCATGTCTGACTGTTTGCAACCCCATGGACTGTAGCCCTCCAGACTCTTCTGTCCATGGGATTCTCCAGGCAAGAATACTGAAATGGGTTGACATTTCCTTCTCCAGGGGATCTTCCCAAACCAGGGATCAAACCTTTGTCTTCCTTATTGGCAGGAGACTTCTTTAGGACTGAGCCACCAGGGAAGCCCAGAAGGCTATGAATGTGGGTATAAATACTTGAGATAGCTGTGAGTCAAGCCAGGGATTGAGCACTTTGATAAACAGACACTGGGTCAGCCCTGAGCTGAGGAGGTTCCGGTTTTAGATCTATCACCCAAAGGCTGAAGGAGCTAACCCTTCTGATCCTTGACCAAACTACCCAAGGGAAATTGTCTGGAGTATGAATGCCTGGTTCGATGGTCCTCAAAGTATGGTTCCAGGGCCAGCAGCATTAGCATCATCAGAGAACTTGTTAGAAATGCAAATCTTCGTTCCCCATCCCAGACTTACAGAATCAGAATTCTGCAAGTGGGGCCCAAAGAGCTGGGCTTTAATAAGCACTCCAGGGGATTCTGAGGCACATTCAAATTTGAGAACCACTGTCTCAGTATGGATGCCCCAGCACAGTATGTGTGTTACTCATTCAGTCGTGTCTGACAGTTTGCGACCCCATGGACTATTAGCCCGCCAGGCTCCTCTGTCCATGGAATTCACCAGGCAAGAATACTGCAGTGGGTTGCCATTCCCTTCCCCAGAGGATCTTCCCAACCCAGGGATCAATCCTGAGTCTCCTGCATTGCAGGCAGATTCTTTACCGTCTGGGCCACCAGGGATTTACTACCGTGACCCGCTGCTTGCTGTTCACTTGATCTGAATCAGTGTAGTGCGACTCCACCCTTTACTTGAGTCACTGCACTTAATATTTACACACTTCTTTCGCGACATAGGTACCACGGGTGGTCCTATTTATGGAAAGTAAACTAAGGCTCAGAGCGTTTGCAGAGCACCCCAAGGACACACAGGCAGGCAATGACAGGGCCAGAAACGGAACTATCCTGGCCTTCTACATGTCTGATCTTTTCATTTTGCCGCTCTGCCTCCATAGCAAAGGAAGATACACCCTTGTAAGGTAAAGTGAATTTTTTAAAGAGGCACATTTGTTGAATTTAGTGAACCTTTTCTGTAAGACAACAGAGATCATTTCCTGGATTGCTCAATGAAACTGGAAGCTGCACTAACAGGGAACTCACAGAAACTTCAAGATGTGCTATGCTCACAGAAAAGCACAAAGAGAGATTTAGGAGACAGAAAATGGGCTGAACCAAGAATCTGGCAGCCAGATATATGGCCATCTGGAAAGGATCAAACTTGTACAAGTTTTTGAGTTGCCCAAATAAATGTCTTCTTTGTCTCTACCAGACAAAAATGTGTGTGTGCATATATATACACACACACATACATGGGCACATATGTACATATGACAAAGAACTCATTGCCCATAATTATATCAATTGGGGGGATATAAATTTGGATCTCTTACCCCCCTACAAAAACAGATCAGACTGAATACAGTGAATTAAAAAAAATTAAAAAGAGTTTCTATAAATTACTATTTGGAGTGTGCTATTATCTGTCACTATGAAACACCTACATGTTTTTCTCTACACTGATAAAAACAAGGTCTATTTTTACCTGGAGGGGAAAAAAAATACTCAATAGGTATTGATCCTACAGTGATCAGTGGCTTATTACTATATTTTTATTTTGACATATTGAAAAACACCTCAACATAAAGCAAAAAGTCTGAAAACTATACAGAATCATATCTGCACAACATCAAGCAGAGGAAAAGGAAAATAAAAAATAAATTTAAAGAGAGTGTGTTTTAACTCTCTAAGCAACTCTAAGTGTGGATTTATTTTCACAAGGGGTTAATTAACCTAATAATGACATTTGTACTTATTCTGGGCAATAACTAGGGAAACTTTTTGTGATATATATATCCTTTTATGAAAATATGCATTTTAATAAATACATATTATTAAATATGCATTTATATATTTATAGTATATATAGGTATATGAAAGCAAATGACAATGATTAACAAAGTATTCTACACAAATAAATATTGAGAATATACTTACTTGGAAATAATTCTCATTTATTTCAGAACATTCATTAAGTTTACATTTGATGAAATTCCTAATGAAATATAGATAAAATTTATCAATAAGAAGGAGGACATTAATAATGAGTGAAAGTGCCATATAAATCAATCTAAAGAATCTATTTGGACATTTAAGAATACCCAAGTAGTGAGTTAGTCAGTTTTTATTACAATCCCAAAGAAAGGCAATGCCAAAGAATGCTCAAACTACGGTACAATTACACTCATCTCACACACTAGTAAAGTAATGCTCAAAATTCTCCAAGCCAGACTTCAGCAATACGTGAACCGTGAACTTCCTGATGTTCAAGCTGGTTCTAGAAAAGGCAGAGGAACCAGAGACCAAATTGCCAACATCCACTGGATCATCAAAAAAGCGAGAGAGTTCCAGAAAAACATCTATTTCTGCTTTATTGACTATGCCAAAGCCTTTGACTGTGTGGATCACAATAAACTGTGGAAAATTCTGAAAGAGATGGGAATTCCAGACCACCTGACCTGCCTCTTGAGAAACCTGTATGCAGGTCAGGAAGCAACAGTTAGAACTGGACATGGAACAACAGACTGGTTCCAAATAGGAAAAGGAGTACGTCAAGGCTGTATATTGTCACCCTGCTTATTTAACTTCTATGCAGAGTACATCATGAGAAACGCTGGGCTGGAAGAAGCACAAGCTGGAATCAAGATTTCTGGGAGAAATATCAATAACCTCAGATATGCAGATGACACCACCCTTACGGCAGAAAGTGAAGAGGAACTAAAAAGCGTCTTGATGAAGGTGAAAGAGAAGAGTGAAAAAGTTGGCTTAAAACTCAACATTCAGAAAACAAAGATCATGGCATCTGGTCCCATCACTTCATGGGAAATAGATGGGGAAAAAGTGAAAACAGTGCCAGACTTTATCTTTTTGGGCTCCAAAATCACTGCAGATGGTGACTGCAGCCATGAAATTAAAAGACGCTTACTCCTTGGAAGGAAAGTTATGACCAACCTAGATAGCATATTGAAAAGCAGAGACATTACTTTGCCAACAAAGGTCCATCTAGTCAAGGCTATGGTTTTTCCAGTGGTCATGTATGGATGTGAGAGTTGGACTGTGAAGAAAGCTGAGCACTGAAGAATTGATGCTTTTGAACTGTGGTGTTGGAGAACAGTCTTGAGAGTCCCTTGGACTGCAAGGAGATCCAACCAGTCCATTCTGAAGGAGAGCAGCCCTGGGATTTCTTTGGAAGGAATGATGCTAAGGCTGAAACTCCAGTACTTTGGCCACCTCATGCGAAGAGTTGACTCATTGGAAAAGACTCTGATGCTGGGAGGGATTGGGGGCAGGAGGAGAAGGGGACGACAGAGGATGAGATGGCTGGATGGCATCACTGACTCGATGGACGTGAGTCTGAGTGAACTCCGGGAGTTGGTGATGGACAGGGAGGCCTGGCGTGCTGCTATTCATGGGGTCGCAAAGAGTCAGACATGACTGAACGACTGAACTGAACTGAACTGGTGAGTCTATATTTTTTTTGTTTCACAAAGTGATTATCCTACATACTTTATTATGATACGAAAGTCTGGTGCTTATTTGTATGCCCTTCAGTTTTTGCCCCAAACTCTGAAGGCCTTAGGTTCATCTTGCATATCTTCAGATCCTTAGGAGTTCCTAGGAAATAGCATTATCATTGGTAAAACTAGTATATTTTTTGGATTAAATTTGTTTCTTAGATTGAGGTGACACCACTCAGAGGGAGCACAAATGCAAAGGGCGCAGGTCCAGGAAGAGTCATGAGTGAGGTGGGTTGGGTGGTGAAATTGAGAATTTATATCTTTTCTAAGGGGGACAGCTATTCCTCAGTTCCACGTGATTGTGTCTGGGCAAAAATGCCCATCCAGTGTTTCCTGATTTTCTGATTTTTTTAAAGAAAAAAAAAAAAGGCAATTAGGACCTCCAAGAGAAATCTCTCAAGTTTCAAAGTCTGAATGCAAATCCACAATTTGTCTTTAAACACAGCTTACTAGTTTGGGTTTGAGTACAAATACAAAGCCACTCGAAGGTATTCCAGGAACAATGGGTTTAATATAAGAATTAGGATTTGCACAAACAATGGGCAAGCTGGAGTGGACAAAGTCAGGAAAGGCACCATGGAAGTCCTGGGAAGCTCCAGCCAGAGGACAGGAAGGTGACCTGAGAACTTCCTGAAGCAACAAAATGGTGGTTCCCAAAGGCTCACAGGTAGGCTCTCCCCAGAGTCTCTGGAAACATCCCACAAGCGGTCAGCGTGGTGGAGTGGATCTCAAGCCACAGAGCCACCAGGAATCCCACATCCACCCACACTTCTGGCCACACCCCTTCCACCCTCCAGCTCCCCCACCAGTTCTTTTCATTGGCAATCTGAAATCCAAACCACAGAGGAAAGAGGACCCTGGGATATGTGCTTCATGTTCCAGGAAAGAGGGAGTGATGTCAAGTTTTCCACAGACAATCCTATCTGGCACTGGCATACAATCGCTGATAAGAGTTAAAAGAACACTTCACTGGGTTGTATCCTAAGTTTCTGTTTTCCTTCTTCCCTTTCTCCTTTCCTTTCTTTCTTCCTCTTTCTCCTTTCCTTTCTTTCTTCCTCTTTCTCCTCTTCGTCTTGTTCACCTTCCCCTTCTTTTTTTGTATTTTAATACCAAGAAAATACCTTCTGCGTGGTTGTCAGGGTGAGAAGAGCATATAATTATAAAGGGATCACATACAAGAATTTCAGGAGGATATAAAACTGTTCTATATTAAGTAAAAAGAAAGGAGAAAAGGAAAGATATATCCATTTGAATGCAGAGTTCCAAAGAATAGCCAAGAGAGATAAGAAAGCCTTCCTCAGCAATCAATGCAAAGAAATAGAGGAAAACAACAGAATGGGAAAGACTAGAGATCTCTTCAAGAAAATTAGAGATACCAAGGGAACATTTCATGCAAATATGGGCTCAATAAAGGACAGAAATGGTATGGACCTAACAGAAGCAGAAGATATTAAGAAAAGATGGCAAGAATACACAGAAGAACTATACAACAAAGATCTTTATGACCCAGATAATCACGATGGTATGATCACTCACCTAGAGCCAGACATCCGGGAATGTCAAGTCAAACGGGCTTTATGAAGCATCACTATGAGCAAAGCTAGTGGAGGTGACAGAATTTCAGTTGAACTATTTCAAATCCTGAAAGATGATGCTGTGAAAGTGCTGCACTCAATATGCCAGCAAATTTGGAAAACTCAGCAGTGGCCACAGGACTGGAAAATGTCAGTTTTCATTCCAATCCCAAAGAAAGGCAATGCCAAAGAATACTCAAACTATCACACAATTGCACTCATCTCACACGCTAGTAAAGTAATGCTCAAAATTCTCCACGCCAGGCTTCAACAGTACATGAACCATGAACTTCCAGATGTTCAAGCTGGTTTTAGAAAAGGTAGAGGAAACAGAGATCAAATTGCCAACATCCATTGGATCATTGAAAAACCAAGAGAGTTCCAGAAAAACACCTACTTGTGCCTTATTGACTATGCAAAAGCCTTTGACTGTGTGGATCACAGCAAACTGGAAAATTCTTCAAGAGATGGGAATTTCAGATCACCTGACCTGCCTCCTGAGAAATCTGTATGCAGCTCAAGAAGCAACAGTTAGAACTGGACATGGAACAACAGACTGGTTCCAAATCGGGAAAGGAGTACGTCAAGGTTGGATATTGTCACCCTGATTATTTAACTTATATGCAGAGTACATCAGGAGAAACGCTGGGCTGGAAGAAGCACAAGCTGGAATCAAGATTGCCGGGAGAAATATCAATAACCTCAGATGGTGAAGAATAACTAAAGAGTCTCTTGATGAAAGTGAAAGAGGAGAGTGGAAAAGTTGGCTTAAAACTCAACATTCAGAAAACAAAGATCATGGCACCCAGTCCCATCACTTCATGGCAAATAGATGGAGAAACAGTAGAAACAGTGACAGACTTTATTTTTGGGGGCTCCAAAATCACTGCAAGTGGTGATTGCAGGCATGAAATTAAAAGATGCTTACTACTTGGAAGGAAAGTTATGACCAACCTAGATAGCATATTCAAAAGCAGAGGCATTACTTTGCCAACAAAGGTCCATCTAGTCAAGGCTATGGTTTCTCCAGTAGTCACGTATGGATGTGAGAGGAAAAGAGCTATAAGGAAAGCTGAGCACCGAAGACTTGATGCTTTTGAACTGTGGTGTTGGAGAAGACTCTTGAGAGTCCCTTGGACTGCAAGGAGATCCAACCAGTCCATCCTAAAGGAAATCAGTCCTGAATATTCATTGTAAGGACTGATGTTGAAGCTGAAACTCCAATATTTTGGCTACCTTATGTGCAGAGCTGACTCATTTGAAAAGACCTGAGGCTGGGAAAGATTGAAGGCAGGAGCAGAAGGGGATGACAGAGGATGAGATGGCTGGATGGCATCACCGAGTCAACGGACATAAGTTTGAATAAACTCCAGGAGTTAGTGATAGACAGGGAGGCCTGGCATGCTGCAGTCCAAGGGGGTCATAAAGAGTTGGACATGACTAAGCAACTGAACTGAACTGAATATTCTAATTCTGATAGTGGTTACACAAATCTATATATGTATTAATTCATAGAACTGTGTACCAACAGAAATCAGTTTTGCCATATGACAGTAAAATTACTGACTTTTCAGATTAAAACATCAAGAAATAAGATTTAAATTAATGAAGTACATCTACTCTGAGATATATAGAACTTGTAAAACTGAACTATACTACCTGGGGCCTTATAGAAAGTCAGGAATAAGCATAAGGTAGTGGCAGATGACTTTAAACAAATCAAGGAATATAATCCACTATTAATATCTAGATGTTGGTCTTTCATAAAGGTAAATAATCCTCTTCAAAACTGCACTAGGAGCATGCTCATTACATGAGAAGGTAGTTCTCATATAGCATTTACTTCTGTTTAGGGGAAATCAGTCAAAAGCTCTTAATCCCAGTCATGATTATAAAAAGTAGACATTGAAAAAACAGTAGAAAACAAAATTCATTCTGAAAAAATACAGCTTTGTTACTGGGAAAGAATATGTATCAGCCATTACTATGAGACAATTAAATAGATTGACTAAACTCAAGAGCAAAAGCAACTTACAAAGCACTTGCCATGCTGACCTGCATACCGACTTGGATAAAAATCCAATGGATAAAAAGAGAAAAAAAAAATCTGTATTATGTTGCTTTGACAAAGTCTACATAACTTGCATAAAAATGCATATTGTTCAAATTGCTTCAATGCAGACATTTAATATATATAAAGTCTGTTTTAATGATTCATCGTATCCACATCCTCACATGTGATGACTGTCTCATCAGTTGCCTGCCACCCTCTTCCCCTACACCTCGCAAACATCAAGTCAAAATTCAACACTTGGTTGATATAGACAAAATCTTTCAATTCAAACCTGCCTTCTTCCACTCATACTGGAGCACTTTTCAACTGTCATTTCAGAATGCCAGTGATTAGCATGCAAAAGCTTTATTTAATTTCTTTATTTCTTTTCAGGGAAAAGAGGTTAGAAACAGCTGTCATTCAGGTGATGAATACAAACTGCCAGCCTTTGAAACAGCAGGTGAAGTAGTTGAGGTTGGAATGAATTAGCATTTAGAAAACCCCCACACTGGATTGTACCCTGGCAAGGAAATGGCTGTCCCTCTTTGCATATTATTTCATTATTAAAATAATTCAGATATAATGCACTGTGCAAGTATACATACAGCCAAGAGTTTGAAACTTCAGGAACAAACAAAAGGCTTTTCTGTTCTTTCAAAAAATCAAGGCTCATACACATGAGTGCAAATGCAACATCCGGTCAAAAGTCACACAATATAAGCCTTTTTGAAAATGATATTCAGGGGGTCAGGATGATCTCAGGGTCGCCTGGGCTCTTTCAACAGTAACATTTAAGATCCTCCTCAGTGCTGGCCACGTGATATGTTGCAAATCAAATGGCACTGAGGCCATTTGATTTGCAACATATTATAAAAGGAAGAATATTTTCAAAAAGAAATCTCCCCATGGCCACAAATTCGGTTTGGTTTCAGCTTCATTAAGGTCATATCCTCAGAGTACAGCAAGTATCTTACCCCTCCCCCACCAAAAAAGATAACTCTTCTGTGTTTCCGAACTGCATTGTATGTATTAAGTCTTAACAACTGGATATTTAAAACAAGCCATTGTAAGTCATACGGCATTTAATAAATAGAATAAACTTATTCTAAAAGCGCAGTGACTGATACCAGACATTTAGTGACAAATAATAAGTGAGCTCCAAGAGGAGAGAAGAGCTGTGCACTAGTGGTGTGCCCCCCAAAACCAGGATACTGACACTAAGTAAAAGCTCATTATCACCGCCTGGACACCAAATGTCAAAACAAAGGGTTTCTTGACCTTAAACAGGGCCAGAGTCAGGGCAGAGGTTCTGATTGTGATGGAGATAAATCTCTGTTTCCATAATATAACAGGACTGAGTCCTCTTTATTCACAAGAACTTTCTTTTGAAAATCAGAACTAATTACGAAAGGAAGCATTTCCTATGAGACAGGAAGAATTGCTCTTCAGAGGCTCAAGTGAGACCAACTGACCATACTTTGTCTTGCAACTAAACCACCAGCAGCAGCAGCTCTTCCCCTCCACCTGCACTACCCATGTCCTGCTGTCTTTTTGCAACCCTCACTCACTACCTCCACCCCCTCCCAGCCCTGACTCGGTCTCTGTCCCCACCCCATCCCCGTGGCCTAGGCCTCCTCCTCATGGGCACCAATATACCTTCCCATCCCAACCACTGTGCACTGCGCTAGCTCCGTCCTTACCCACCCCCTTCTCCATCTAACTCTTTTTCAGCACTAAGCCCTTCCTACTTTGTATTATTTAATGTGTATTTACTTAGCCTGTCCTCTTTTACTTCCTTAAAGTTTCCCTTGGTAGCTTCCTTATCAACCCCCAAGTGGCAGACTGAATCTTTTTCTTTGGTTTATTTCCTCCTGAGCCTAACTCAATCTGATATGATGACAAAATGGTTAAATCAGAACATGTGTTCCTCTCCCTCTCTTCACCAGCTGTGATGGAGAACAAGGTCCCCTGGCTATTTCCAGGAGGAGCAGGCTTCCTCACTGCTTGTTACAGAAGGGCCAGGTAGTCATCGATCTACTATGAAGCCAGGGAGTCTTAAGCACCGGGCCCTGCACTTGTGTGAGTGAGGCCCTAGCAATTTTTTATTTGCAACTTTGTATTATTTTTCTTGATGGGGCCCTTGAAGCTGTAAAAACTTCTAGACCTACAAAACTTGGATCAGCAGCCCCTGGAGGAAAGAGGCACGAATATCTACTGCTAAGTAATTGTTACCTGCAGTTTTTATGTGCTTATTTTATTCTACTCTATTATCAGTTCAGTCACTCAGTCGTGTCTGACTCTTTGCGACCCCATGGACTGCAGAAGACCAGGCTTCCCTGTCCATCACCAACTCCAGGAGTTTACTCAAACTCATGTCCATTGAGTTGGTGATGCCATCCAACCATCGCATCCTCTGTCATCCCCTTCTCCTCCTGCCTTCAACCTTTCCCAGCATCAGGGTCTTTTCCGATGAGTTGGCTCTTCTCATCAGGTGGCCAAAGTATTGGTGCTTCAGCATCAGTCCTTCCAATGAATATTCAGGGTTGATTTCCTTTAAGACTGACTGGTTTGATCTATAGGCACAAAAAAAGATGGAATGGCTAAAAGCTTGTGTAGTATTTTCAGGAGGTATTTGAAGGGATGCCTTATGAGACCTAGAGCAGACAAGGACATTTCTTCACTGGTTAGCCCAGATTCAGCAAGGACAAGGCACCCAGAAATGGCCTCACGTCTTACTTAAAGATGAGTTTCTTTCCTGTCTCGGGGCATTTGCTCTTGGTGTGGAATGCTCGTTCCCCAGATCTATGCAAGGCTGGATTCCTCTTGACCTTCAGTCTTCAACTTCTGTGTCATCTCTCGAGAGACCCTCTCTGAAATGGTCCCTACTTCACCCACCTGTAACAGTCCATCACATCCCTGCATTTATGTCCTTCATGCACATACCCATTTTTGTTGTTAAGTCGCTGAGTGGTGTCTGATTCTTTGCGACAGCATGGACTGCAGTACGCCAGGCTTCCCTGTCCTTCACTATCTCCTGGAGTTTGCTCAAATTCATGTCCATTGAGCTGATGAGGCTATCTAACCATCTCATGCTCTGTCGCCCTCCTCTCCTTTTGCCTTCATATTCAAAATGCTTTCTTTTGTTTTTTTTTTTTACTGATGTATTTATTTATTGAATGTTTGTTTTCCCCACTGGAATGTAGGCTCAAGAGGGTAGAAACTTCAACTGTCTTGCTCACTATGGTTTCCCTAAGACTTAGAACAATGCCTGACTCCTGGAATAACCTGTGTGGATGAGAGAAAGGAAGGATGAACAGGTGGATGGGTAGGTTTGGTGAATGCAATCCAAGTTCAGTAAAATATTTACAAAGTCTACTGTAATCATTTTTTACCACAACACAGAGTACTGTAAATAGTAAAGCTAATGCAAAACAAGTCAGCCAATAATATAAAAAATATTCCTGATGAGTTCAGGGGTCTAAGCACTTGTGCCTCTCTGAAAGATTAGAGGAATTCAGCACGATCAATGCGAGCAGTTTAACTGTGGAAGGGAGAGGATCTGAGAGAACACCTTGGCTAATTAGGGTGAGGTAATGAAGTTAGCAAAAGGGCTGCTGCTGCTAAGTTGCTTCAGTCATGTCCAACTATGTGCGACCCCATAGATGGCAGTCCACCAGGCTCCCCCGTCCCTGGGATTCTCCAGGCAAGAATACTGGAGTGGGTTGCCATTTCCTTCTCCAGTTAGGAAGAGATCCCCAGGCAATTCTACTATTCCACTCCACACCCTCAAATCTAGCCATTGTGGGAAATCTCTGAATTTCTAGAAAACTTTAAAGCTGTCTAGTGGAGTATCATATATCTTGGGTTGAGGCTGTATTATCAAGAAACCCCAGATGACTGTGTTTCAGCTGGCTACAACAGGGTTGCCTGGGGCAGGGGTCCCCAGACTCTGGGCCACAGACCAGTACCTCCTGTCAGATCAGCAGTGACATTAGATTAGAAATAAAGTGCATAATACATGTAATGTGCTTGAATCATCCCAAAACCATCCCCTCCACCCCCAGTCCATGGAAAAATGGAAAAACTGTCTTTCATGAAATCGGTCCCTGGTGCACAAAAGGTTGGAGACTACTGGCCTAGGGAATCAAAAACAACAACAAACCCAAGTACGCATTCCTGGACCTCATCTGGAATTGACTGAATCTCAGAGGCCTGCCTGAAAAGTCAGTAGAATAGAAATCTTTCCAGGAGGTCCTGAGAGGCAGCTACAGGATTTGAACATGCTGGATGACCAACCCAGGATTCACAGAGACTTTAACAGACTTGAAGAATGTGCCACAAAAGACAATACATGTGATGCTGAAGTTTCATAATCTCAGAATCTCTCTAAGGTAAGAAGAAGTTGAGATAAATACAGGATTGAAATTTTCAGTGTAAAGAATAAGCAATCCTGCCTTGAAGGTGTGTGTGTGTGTGTGTGTGAGAGAGAGAGAGAGAGAGAGAGAAAGAGAGAGAGAGAGAGAGAAAGGTATAGGATTGCTAATGCTGCACCAAATGTCTTCCATTTGATCCACTCAGTTTGACCTCTTTTTAGCACCCTGCACCAAGCTTGGAGGCTGACCTACATGGACCACAGCAATGACCTCCACTGCCCGTGGCTTCCGGTCATAAACAGGGAGTCCCCCCAGGAGACCGAAAGAAGAGAGGAGAGTGAGGCCTGGGCTTTCATTCCTTGAGCACTCTCAGCTGGAGATCTGTCTTCAACTGAAGGTCACAGGCCTTCTACATGATTCCCTCCCTCTAGAGAGATTCTTTATTAAATTCAACATGCATGCCCTGAGTTCCTGAGCTGTTTCTTTAACTGTAAAGTGGAAAGAATAATGATAATAATAATTATAATACCATATCTCTTTTGAGATTATGAGGATTGAATGAGTTACCACCTACAAAGCAGTTAAAACGGTTCCTAGAATTAAACACGTATTCTATACATATGTTTTAAATAAATAAAATTTATTATACCCATTGTGCAAATTTCAGATAAAACCAGCATCTTTCACAAAGAAAAGTGGCTTATTATTTTTATAAATAACCAGGTACTTTTTAATGGCCAAACATTTTCTGCAGAAATTATTTTTGTCTACCGAGGGCTATTAAATTATAGACTATGACATTAAAATAAATGTTTGAGACACTGAACCACTCACAACAATAGAAACTCTAAAAATACTTTAGAGATTAAAACTTCTAATGTTTGATTTCTGGGCTGAAATGCAGAGAACACAGTTTAGAAGAGACAACGCCGGCATTTTAATGACCCATGTCAGCCCCATCCTTACTGTCACAAATCATCACAGTGTGTTCTCTGCTTATATTATTGAAAGAAACCTGAATAAAACTTCAAACTTATCCAAAAAGGATAGTAATTCCCAGCGTGGATAAAGAATTGTATTAGAGTTTAAAGTTTCAAAAGCCATGAAGCCTGACGTTGACAACTGTGACAATTTTCACTGAAGGGGGAAAAAAGGCAGTCATGTTAGAAGAAAATTTCTCCCTGAAAACTACTCATTCAATCTGTTAATATTAATTTAAGACTCCCAACAATTATATTTGTTTGTATAACCGGCATCGTATTGTTAAGACAGCTAAAATGATAGTGATATCATTTTCCACCTTTCATTATCATTCTCTCTGTGTCATTTAACCTTCGACTTTAAATGATCCTTTGGGATCATTTGGAAGTTGAGAATACAGATGGTCCCTGACTTGTGGTGTTTTGACTTTCCAAGGGTAGGAAAGCCATATGCGTTCGGCAGAAACCGTGCTTCAAGTTGTGATCTTTTCCTGGGCTAGCGCATGTGATGTGATCTGCTGCTGCGATGCTGGGCAGTGAGCCGCAGTGCCAGGGCAGCCACTCGGTCCCGAGAGTGAACAACCGGTACACGGACGAACTGACAACCATTCTGGACCTAGACAACTGCTCTCTTTTTCCACTTTCCATATAGTGCTCAACAACTCACATGAGCTATCCCGCTCTTTATTATAAAGTAGGTTTTGTGTTAGATGGTTTTGCCCAACTGTCAGCTAGTTTAAGCATTCTGAGCGTATTTAAGGAAGTCTGGGGTACACACTGATGTTCTGTAGACTAGGCGTATTAAATGCATTTTAAATTTAAGATATTTCCAATTTATGATGGGTTTAATGGGATGCAATGGAGATGCTTGTATGGACATCTGTGTTTAAAGAAGAAAGATGGATGCCTTTTAAAAGGTTTTCTGCGATCCAGAAGAAGCAAGGGAAGGAGTTGTATCTACTGGGGAGAAAGAGTAAACAGAGCCAAGTGATGTGAATGGTTAGGTTTCCTGTCTACCTGCGTCTAAGGCATGATGCCTGCTCAGTTCATTTCCAATTGCTGAACAGTGGTTCTAAATGAAACAGTCTTAGCTATGGCTGATAGCTGCAGACCCCTTGACAAGAACTTCCAGTAACTGTCTCATACCAAGGAATGAGGATGATCAGGTGCCCACACCTGCTCCTCTCCTTCCCAGAATTAGGGACTGGTCCTGCCGGGTAAGGCCCTGGACTATTAAGAGTTTGCTCAGCTTTATGGGTTTTTTAAAAAGTATATATTTATTTGGCTGTGTCAGGTTTTAGTTGCAGCACATGGAATCTTCAGCTGTGGCGTGTGGGACCTAGCTCCTGGAGCAGGGATTGAATCTGGGCCCCTGCATGGAGAGCTCGGAGTCTTAGCCACTGGACCGCAAGGAAGTCCCTTGTGGTGTTTTTAAAAGGGAACATTTCATCAAATAATTGGAAGTTATGTGGAATACATTTATTTGTTTATAATTTTTTTTTAATTATTTGAAATTCATTGAAAACTTTTTACAAAATCTCCCAAAACTGATCACAAAGTTTCTCCGAGGAAATCATATCTTCTATGAGTGTTTTTCTGGTTGCTTCCTGAATGCTATTCTCTATTAGAAAATGTTTAGGATGCTATTAAGACTAAAGGCTAGATCGGTCATTTCTGTGACTTCTGTGCCTAGAATACTTCCTGGGACATGGTAGGTGATCCATAAATACATTTTGAGTCAATAAAAATGTAAAGAAAAATTAGAAATGCTGAACAGTGATACCGGAAACTAGTCTGAGCAAGACATGTGGCAGGCACTTGACCAGCATCAGCTCCATCTCCAGCACTGTTAAAAGCCAGGTGCTGCTCACATTCTCATTTTACAGATGAAAACACTGAGGTAAGGGGAAGGCAAGAAACTCTCCTAGGATTTCACAGCTTAGAAATAGAAGACCTGGAGTTGAATGAACCTGGACAGCGGAACTCTAGAATCCAAGCTTAGAACCCCGCAGTGATAAGAACGTTGCTCATCCCTACTTTCTATTTTTCCCTTTCCAAGTAAACACTTGAAAACTCAGTTATGGCTTTCACTGATGGGAAATAATTCTAGGTTGGCAACAAAGTTGAAAAATGACTCTAGGTTGACAAAGCGCTTACTGATAAGTACGGCTTTCTAGACGGCACTAGTTGTAAAGGATGTGCTTGCCAATGCAGGAGACACAAGACAGGTAGGTTGGATCCCTTAGTACCATCCCTGGGTCGGGAACATCCCATGAAGGAGGAAATGGCAACCTACGCCAGTATTCTTGTCTGGAAAATTCTATGAACAAGTGGAGCCTGGCGGGCTACAGTCCATGGGGGTCTCAGAGTCGGACATGACTGACCACAGCACTGATAAGTATAAAAATTCAACAATTAATTTTCTATCATTTCAAACCCCTTCATGAACCTCCCTTAGAGGACAGGGGAGCAAAGCAAAGCAAACATAATCATGCTTGAAGTGTAAGAAATGAATGAGACTAGCTGAAGCTAATGGAAAACTTCCTGTTTGTGAAAACAGGGAGAGTGCTCTTAAGGTATTTTTAGATGTGAAAATAATGCCAGAGTATTTTATTACACATACTTCAAATCCAGTTTTGTCACAAAATGGAGAGCCTTCAGTGAATTTCAGAAGAGGGGCTTGGGACTGTGGCCCATATTAAATTTCGAGCTTTCCATGGTTGCTTCACACAGACAGCATCCTTCAGAGCATGGCCCCGTTTGGCATGCAGCATCATCCACTCACACGCCTCGTGTAGAATGGTGGGGACTTAGGGCTCATGTTTGGGCTTTAAGCCCAAAACCATTCCCAGCCAGGAAGGCAGACAGGCAGGGGTCCTGAATTTTAATCTTGGCTTTGACACTAACCAGCCATGTCATCTTGGGCAAATCACTTAACTATTCCCTGCTTTGGTTTCTGCAAGATTGGATTAGGTGACTCTTAGATAACTTCCAGAACTAAAAATATAGTCCAATTCACTATCTTTTAAAGCTTTTATTCTTAGTAAACTCTAAATCCTAATTCCTGAAGCAGGGTGTGGCAACCCACTCCAGTATACTTGCCTGGAGAATCCCATGGACAGATGAGCCTGGTGGGCTATAGTCCACGGGATTGCAAAGAGTTGGACACAACTGAGCGACTAACACATACACCCAAATCCTAATTAATTATCTATATATTGAAAACCCCTCTTTTTAGTGCTTCACAAGTTTGTTTACCTAAGAACAGAAGAATTTTGGTAGGTGACTTACCAGAGTTTCTTAGGGTTTGGTTACTTGGCAAGGCGTTAAGCCTATGAGGACAGAATGCTAATTTTGCACCTACTTTGCCATGTAGACCAGCTACTTCTGGATCTGATGATATGGTGGGCATAAAATGGTGACATAGCAACAGCCCTGAGCTCTTGTAGCCTGTGGCCAAGATGTATAATATCCATGTTTCTGCTCAACCCAGGAAATCTAATTTTTCTTTTGGGTGCCATGATGCCAACATGGAAAATGCAAGGTATCATAAGAATGGACTCAAATTAAATGAGTCTGGGGACAACAGCACTGACTAGTCATCTCTGGGTTAAAGAGCAAAATTAATAACCAGCATTTTGCAGGGTTGATTACATATCATTAAAAAACTTGGGAATCCAAAGAGGATTTTGATAACGTGCATGAGAAAATAGCAATTATTTTCTGCAAATAGTAACAGAGATCCCAGAAAAAGAAAGTGACCTTCTAACATGGGTTTAACTGAAAGTTGCACAGTCGTGTCCAGCTCTTTATGATCCTATGGCTGGTAGCCTGCCAGGTTCCTCTGCCTATGGAGTTTTCCAGGCCAGAACACTGGAGTGGGTTGCCATTCCCTTCTCTAGGGGATCTTCCCAACCCAGGGTTTGAATCCAGGTCTCCTGTATTGCAGGTAGATTCTTTACTATGTGAGCCACCAGGGGAGCCCAATGAAAGTGTTAGTTGCTCAGTCATGTCCGACTCTTTGCAACCCCATGAACTGCCAGGCTCCTCTGTCCATGGCATTCTCCAGGCAAGAGTACTGGAGTTGGCAGCCATTCCCTTCTCCAGGGGATCTTCTCAACCCAGAGACTGAACCTGGGTCTCCTGCACTGCAGGCAGATTCTTTACCATCTGAGTCACCAGGGAAGCCCTAAAATGGGCAGATGTGGAAATAGCCAAATAGCCAAAGTTTAGAGACAGATTTACAGAATTCGGACAAGGTTGAGTCTAGAACGGAACAAAACGCAAATATTCCTTCAGACATTCCTCAGTGAAACCGAACTTAATGAAACATTCTTAGATGTCAATACCTAACCCACGGTACGCCTAGTAAAGTCTGTTATGTATGTATGTTGTTGCTGTTGTTTTTGTTTGGTTGAGTCGTGTCTGACTCTTGTGACCCTGTGGACTGTAGCCCGCCAGGTTCCTCTGTCCATGAGACTTCCCAGGCAAGGATTTTGAAGTGGGTTGCCATTTCCTTCTCCACAGTATCTTCCCATCCCAGGGATCAAACTCGCATCTTCTGTTTGGCAGGTGAATTCTTTACCACCTTGTATATTTAAGTTAAATTAATGTGAAATGTGATGAATATAGTTCTTATTCCAAAGGAAAGGTTCACTCATTCCTAATGAATACATCTCCATAAAGCTTTGCATTAGAAAATTCCTTACAAACTTATGGCTACATATATATTTCTAGACTAGGTGAGTGCTATCTATTCATTTTAATAAAACTCTAGTATCCGTGACAAGGAGTGGGGATAACAAAGTAAGCAACCCGATTCCTTACAGATCACTGACTCTCTCACTTCTGTCTGAGTGTGCTTACATTAAAAAAAATAATAATAATGCACAACAGTCAGATGTGCAGATAAGTGCAACACCTGTAATACCTTTCAGCTCAGTCCCATCAGTGGCAGATACAGACAACTGATTTAATCAGCGCCTATTCCAACTTACTTTCCAGCTCACTTTCACAGCAATAGTGCAGAAGGTAAAGAGCTAAAAACCGTAACTCCCATGCTGTCTTAGGGCTGATGTGTCATGGGGATCCCTCAAGCAGATTCAACTGTGCGAACCCTGAAGATGAAAGTGAATGTAATGTATCACCTGCATGAAAGCATGGCTCTTGGTGAAAGCATGGTGGCAGAGAACTCGGTTCTTCTAAGGCGCTGTGTCAGAGCAGCTAGACTGTAACGTGTTGTGTCGAGATGTAGGTCATCACGGCAGTTTGCTGCTCAGACACTCCATGTTAGAGCTAAACACTTTTCAAGTTATCTCATCCTTGGCTGTATCAGGCTCTGACTGGACCATATAGAGTGGATTCTGTAGTAGGCAATCAAGAGTCTTAATAACATGCAATCTATGCTGTGGTCTTCTTTTTCTCTGCCTCTTAAAGCCCTACCCTCTGGTGGGACTAGTTCTAACTACTTTTTTTTTTTTTTTTTTACCTTTTACTTTAAACAAAGCTTTTAAAATGACAGTCTCACCCACAGTACATCTTGGAAAATATATCTTAAGTGAGTAGAAAAAGGCAAGATTCTACTGAAATGATTTTATATATCTCTATATAAGTATATACATATATACATGTACATTATAAACATATACATAAATAAGGTGAGTTTTCTTATTCAAATACTATAATATATATATGAGTTGATAAATATCCAAGATATTGTAGTTTTTCTCCTACAATAATGCAAATAGTGACAATAAAAGTATTTTGTTAAAACACATATTCACTGGAATCATAAAAAAAAAAAAGCCAATATAATTATCTCCAATCCAGTAAAGCCGTGAAGCTAATTTTGTTTCTTGAGGCATTCAGAATTGTTCAAATAAATTTTTATAATGAGCCATTGCCTTACTGCCCTCCCCGCTTTTCCAGCCCACATACAGACGACAAACACAACAAACAGCAAGTTAGAGCTTCATCCCTTCTCAGGAAGGAAAACATTCATGTCAACTGGAAGGGCTGAAATCGCCTCCTACATTTTGGCTTGGCTCTGATTTTCACTTTCTGTGATGTTATACTCACTTCTGCTTCATTCAAGTCATCTCTCTGGCATGACTATACTGCATTTGACAATTTTCATACAGTTTTCTGGGGCTGCGTGAGTATTCAAACATACTCCTCCCTTTTTGGACAAATAATTTCAAAAACTTCTTCATTATTAATAATAAAACCAGTGAAAGACATTCCAGTACTGCTTAGAGTAAACTCTACATTTAAGCAGAATAGTGAAGATGGGAACCAGGAAGAGTGAGAAATAGAAAACTAACAAAAACCAAGACGCAACTTGTTTGGTGCCTTGCTGATTCAGATATGTTGTTTTATTTGTCAGAAGCCAAATAACTTATCCAAATCCATGGTATACCACAGGGATAAGACTGGGACCCAGAAGTATCTCCAAAGTCATTTCCGTTAGACTCATCAGAGATGTCAGGAACACGTTTTGTGAATCCCTGGGAATCAAGCACTTGATAAATTGTGTCCTGTATCTCTCCTTTGTGTCTCCTTTAATGAGGTGCCCCAGGACACCTTGTTCAGAGGATGTGATTCAAGATACACAGTCACATAGTGAAATGCAAATGCTGCTGTACAATAAATGTAAAAGGTCGTGTAAACACAGCAGAGAATGCTGTCGCACTGTGCACAGAAGGAAGACTGGCAAAGCACATTCCATACTATGAATCACAAATCCCCGAATGACCAGCGTTTCTGGGGACTATAACAGTTCAAAAGCCTTGTATACAAAGAACTGTACAAGTGAAGCCTTCTCTGCGTATCCTGCCAAATTCCAATGGGGGAAATGTCATTTTCCTTTGTAAAGATGATGACTCACATAGAACCAATGGGCAGAGTCAGAAACAAGTAATGCCTTTTTACAAATCTGGCACTTTGATGATTAAGTCGTGCCATCAGAAAATTCCCTGAATTTTTTTATTACAGAATCGCGTCCTGGTGATCAGGCACAGCAGATAAATCATTATATGTAGCCCCTATTTGAGGCTAATTTTTCTGAAGCTAAAATAATCTGAGGCAATAAGTAAGGTGAGTTTCCTTTTTCTTGGATTTATTATCCCAAAGCACCACAATGGTATATTACAGAAGACTAAAGAGTATAAAGAAAGCATTTGGAATGGGTGTGAGTTCAGCCAGAGCTGTTAACTCTCATATTTCAAAAGGGCAAAAGGAAAAACCCCAGAAGAGCTTATCCTCTGCTGAATACAGGATATGGAAACAGATTTTCTCTAAAGATGGCCATAAAAGACAGCACTGCCTAGTTCCAGCTACCTGCCTCATGAAGAGGAGTGAATAAGAAAAAAAAAAAAAGCACCAACACAATATATTCAGAAAGAACTGTTTAATCCAACCTTTAAATAATGGAGTCTGAGGCGGGAAGGCATTTGGGAATATAAAGCATATTCCAGGTTGAGGGTGCTTATTAGATCGGTAGCTTTCCTTTCAGCCTTCTCTATGCTTTTCAAAGGTGCTTAATGACAGTAACTTGTGGCAAGCAGAGAACAGAATGGGTGATGGAAAACACAGTAGCCTTTTTGCTTTTATCCAGATCTCTTCAGATAGAGATGAGGGCTCTGATTTCAGCCTGGTGCTGGTGCTTGCTGGAGGAGGATAAAGAGCCAGAACCAAGAGCATATTTGCCTGAGTCTCTCTGAGAGTATTTTGATTCAGACTGAAGTGCTAATAATGATACACAGATCTTAGATAAACACTTATTAAAAAGATCTCCACCAAAGACCTTAGTTAAAGGTCTCATCTGCCCTTCCTTAGCTCATAATCACCTTATTCTCGCTGGCTTGATAGACCTTAGACTTTCTATATGTGTGATATTCACCTCTACTTTCACCTAGCAGCATTTTTAAGATTTTATATCACATGCTTAAGTTAAAAAACATAATTTTAGTTATAAACCAATTTTATGAAAACTAAAAATAGCATTGGTCTAATTTAAAAAACGTTTATAGCAGTTGAAAAGAAACACAATATATAAGATAATCAACTTATCATTGTATACAATATATATTACTTAAAAGACCCAAAAAGTATTGCTCATGAGTTAGAATTTTTTTAATGACCTACCATCTTAATTTCTGTTCAGACTGAGCACTGAAAAAAAGAAAAGTGCAGAGAAACATAAGATGAATCGTTTTCTACTTTTATGGAGATTTCCCTCTTTCTCCCCGAGTCCAAGAAACCCTGAGGCAGATGGCTGTTAATCGAGAATGGTCCTGGAGACCCGTGGAGACAACGACTTCAGGTATTTTGACAAGATAGAGCCCTGGAGTAGGTATGCAAGAGGAAAAAAACAAAAACAAAAACACTGTTTGAGCCCACCTCAGAGGTCAAGATACTTCTCAGCTATCTTACCTCCTGGACAGCTCTGAGTTAATAGCACATCCTGGAAAAATTTAAGGTATTCTATAGCAAACTGGAAGCAGTTGCCTCTCCTACTGTTGCCTCTCCACAGTTAGCCCTGCCTGAGAACGTCAGGCTCTGACTCTTCAGGAATATTATTTCAGGAAATATTTACTTCCTGCCATATTTTCCACAATTCATATCTCTAAATGAAATGGTGAGGGGAAGCAAAGGAATCAACAGAAAAGGAACTGTTGGTTTAGGTTATCATGTGAACCTTAAGAAGAACCTTATCATTTGCCATGGTAATTTATTCATTCATTCAAATAACATTTATTGACAGCCTTCTATATTTTAGAGGATACAGTATCAAATGAGACAGACAAAATCCCTGTACTCATAAAGCATGCCTTCCTGTGGCAGGGACAGATGATAAACAAATTGAGCAATATATGTGGTATGTCTAATGGCAATAGGGTATAAACACAAAGACATTTTAAATCCAGTTCAAGCTGGATTTAGAAAAGGCAGAGGAACCAGAGGTCAACTTGCCAACATCTGTTGATTCATAGAAAAAGCAAGAGAGTTTCAGAAAAACATCTACTTCTGCTTCATTGACTACATTAAAGCCTTTGACTGTGTGGATCACAACAAACTGTGGAAAATTCTTAGAGATGGGAATATTAGACCACCTTACCTGCCTCCTGAGAAATCTGTATGCAGGTCAAGAAGCAACAGTTAGAACCAGACATGGAACAATGGATTGGTTCCAAATTGGGAAAGGAGTATGTCAAGGCTGTATATTTTCACCCTGCATATTTAACTTATATGCAGAGTACCTCATGAGAAATGCTGGGCTGGATAATCACAAGCTGGAATCAAAACTGCCACAAGAAATACCAATAATCTCAGATATGCAGATGACACCACCCTTATGGCAGAGAGTGAAGAGGAATTAAAGAGCCTCTTGATGAAAGTAAAAGAGGAGAGTGAAAAAGCTGGCTTAAAACTCAACATTCGAAAAATGAAGATCATGGCATCTGGTCCCATCACTTCATGGCAAATAGATGGGGAAACAATGGAAACAGTGACAGACTTTATTTCCTTTGGCTCCAAAATCACTGCAGATGGTGGCTATAGCCATGAAGTTAAAAGATGCTTGCTCCTTGGAAGAAAAGCTATGACCAACATAGACAGCATCTTAAGAAGCAGAGACATTATTTTACTGACCAAGGTCCATAAATCAAAGCTATGGATTTTTCCAGTAGTAATGTATGGATGTGAGAGTTGGACCATAAAGAAAGCTGAATGGCAAAGAATTGATGCTTTTGAACTATGGTGTTGGAGAAGACTCTCGAGAATCTCTTGGACTGCAAGGAGATCCAACCAATCCTAAAGGAAATCAGTCCTGAATATTCATTGGTAGGACTGATGCTGAATCTGAAACTCCAATACTTTGGCCAACTTATGTAAAGAACTGACTCTTTGGAAAAGACCCTGATGCTGGGAAAGATTGAAAGCAGGAGGAGAAGGGGACAATAGAGGATGAGATGGTTGGATGGCATCACCGACTGGATAGACATGAGTTTTAACAAGCTCTTGGAGTCGGTGATGGACAGGGAGGCCTGACGTGCTACAGTCCATGGGTCACAAAGAGTTGGACACAACTGTGCAACTGAACTGAACAGATAAAGACAAATAGGGAAAGGAGAGAAATACGGAATGGCCAGCTGTTGCTATTTTATGTAGGGAGGCTATGGAAGACCGTACTGACAAAGGTGAATTTTAGGTATAAACCTGAAGGAAGGAGGAGCAGGAAAGAAAGAGATTTCCAGGTGATAAGAGGGGAAGATGTGTGACGCTTGGGTGGAATGGGTGAGGAGCAAAAGAGCAGGAGAAGAGGAAGGGCCTTGTGGATTTTGTAAGGACTTGAATGAGAATGAAGAGTCAACACAGGGTTTGAAGAAGAGGAGGGACACGATTTGACTTCAAAGCATCACTTCAAATGTATTGTTGAAAATAATCTATGGGAGACAAGGTCTGAAGAAAGGAGAAGATTAAGAGAACACAGCAGTAAACCAAGTGAGAAATGATATGATCAAGATGACTGGACCAGAGAAGAGGAAGTGAAATGACGTGGGACATGATCAGATATTGCATATATTTGGAAGGCAGAACCAACAAGATTTTCTGAGAAACTAAACATGGAAGGTAAGAGAAAGAAGGTAAAGGTTTTAGCCTGAACTATGGAAGAGCGGGATTGCCATGGACTGAGAAGAGAAAAACTGGGGGAAGGTATGTATGTATATGTTTTGGGGAAGTCAGCCAAGAACTAAATTCAGAAATTCTATTTTGGAAATGACACATTTCAGATGTTCATTACAGATCCAAGTGACAATACTGAGTAGGTGGTGGAAGGGACAAGTCTGTAATTCAGAAGAAAGGTCTGAAATGAAATATAAACTTATGATTTATTAGCATAGTAAGCCTTGGGTCTAGTTGAAATCACCATGAATGAATGTTGATATGTAAGAATTCGAGGATTTAACTCTGAGACTCTTCAATATTTACTTTGCCAACAAAGGTTCGTCTAGTCAAGGCTATGGTTTTTCCCGTGGTCATGTATGGATGTGAGAGTTGGACTGTGAAGAAGGCTGAGCACCGAAGAATTGATGCTTTTGAACTGTGGTGTTGGAGAAGACTCTTGAGAGTCCCTTGGGCTGCAAGGAGATCCAACCAGTCCATTCTGAAGGAGATCAGCCCTGGGATTTCTTTGGAAGGAATGATGCTAAAGCTGAAACTCCAGTACTTTGGCCACCTCATGCGAAGAGTTGACTCATTGGAAAAGACTTTGATGCTGGGAGGGATTGGGGGCAGGAGGAGAAGGGGACGACAGAGGATGAGATGGCTGGATGGCATCACTGACTCGATGGACGTGAGTCTCAGTGAACTCCGGGAGTTGGTGATGGACAGGGAGGCCTGACGTGCTGCAATTCATGGGGTCGCAAAGAGTCGGACACGACTGAGCGACTGATCTGATCTGATCTAAGTAAGAAGCAGAAGAAGAGATTGAAAAAGAGCAGTCAGTGAGTTAGGAGGAATCCAGGTGAGGCAACTGTTTCACATGGGAGGAGCACCCTATTATGTCAAGAGAGAAGGCTGTAAGACAAGAGTGAGGAAAAACTTTTTATCTCCAGCTGCAACCTCTCACTCAAAAGCAAAAGCTTTTGTAGAAATACCCTTATAGAAACGCCCTTTTATATTTGTAACACTTAGAAAGTAAATTATTTTACTTAGATCATATTGAAATTCTGTTGATGGTTCATGGTTTAAAATGATGTCCCTAAACCATATGCTCAAAATAACCCCAGGCTTTTAAATTCCTTACTGGATGAGGAAATTATTCAATAAAAGGAAATTATCTCAGTGACTGTGTTATTAGGAATGTAGCTTAGCGATTTTCCAGAAAGACAGATTACCTGACCCAGATGGATAATTTTCTTAGTCTGGTACCATCCAAGTTGATAAAAATCAGCTCTAGTTACCATGTATGACCATTTACCATTTCCCCGCTGGATATCATTTTATTGTCTGGGGCTTCAAATAAGCTATAGATATAATGGACAAAGAGTACCTTAAAAGGTCAAGATCCCCAAAAGTTAATGAATCAAATTTCTGTCTAGTGGCATATTTTAAGAATATCGAAGGGTATATAAGGGTAGATACACTGTATTCTATATGTAATGATGAAATAATTTGTAATATAAAAACTGATTTACAGCCCATCCGAAAGGAGATCAGTCCTGGGTGTTCATTGGAGGGACTGATGTTGAAGCTGAAACTCCAATACTTTGGCCACCTGATGCAAAGAGCTGACTCATTGGAAAAGACCCTGATGCTGGGAAAGATTGAAGGCAGGAAGAGAAAGGGACAACAGAGGATGAGATAGTTGGATGGCATCATCGACTCGATGAGACATGGGTTTGGGTGGACTCCGGGAGTTGGTGATAGACAGGGAGGCCTGGCGTGCTGCGATTCATGGGGTCACAAAGAGTCAGACACGACTGTGCGACTGAACTGAACTGAACACCCTCCTCTTCCATTTTTTAAAAATCTCATATATATATATATATATATATGTATTTATGTATATATATAAACTGGACTACACAAATCAAATGGATGTTGTCAATAATAGCCTCCTCCTGTGACTGTAATTAAACACTTTGTAAACTTTGAAAAAAAAACCTGACTTACTAAGTTCTAGAATATTATTTGACTTGCATTTTAGAAGTCCTATGTAAATGTGCATGAGTTAATTAGTGATGGCTAGTAAGTCATGTATTGTTTTTTTTCTACCTGTTCACCTTAAGAATATCCAGGCAGAAGAAAGAAAAAAAAAGAGAGTGAGGAAGAAAGAAAACAGAAGGAAAGAAAGATGGGAGGGAGGAGGGAGGAAGGACAAAGTGTGTACTTAGAGTTAATAGGTATTGGGGGAAAGCTGAAAAACAAACAGTCCTAGACCAATATAAAGCATCATGGTTTTTTTTCTTCTTTTCTTTTCCTGTTTTGGCAAAGCACAAAACAGTTATTACAATAAAATGGCAGCATCTTCAATACTCTGAATTGAGAGGCCAGAAACAGTAGAAGATTAGGTGAGCAGATTCATCCAAGTTCACACAGTAATCATAGACACTGCAGAACCCGGAACTCGGCGCTTCCAAACTCCAAGTTGAGCAGTTCTGACAAGGCTACTCTGTGATCAAAGACCCATCAGAAATGTGCCTTCAGGTGCTAAAAGACCTGGTTAAAGAATCTGATGTGATTTGGTGTCCTTAACCATTTCACGTGCAATATTAGACATCCTTATAAACTGCACGCAGGGATTGTGCACTCACAGGGAATCCAATTTGTAGTATATAGTAAATGTGAATATGGAAGCACTGGGATGAACAATTGATTCCTTTGGCTGTTTTGTGAGGCACTTTGCTATTCCTGTTGCCAGTCCTTCAACTCCATCTTTGTCACAGTTTACCAAGATTATCCATGACACTAAATATACCTTAGCCTTACTAACAAAGTCCCAGACTGTACAATGTTCTGGATATGCTGTTTATGTTGCCATTTGCAAATAGCATATATTCAGAACAGCTGGGCAGACATCATAGCATCTGGAGCAGGAAAGAGCCTTTAGGCATGCAGTGACTAACCAAGATGCCAAGGAAAGAAGTGTAAGCATCAACAATTTCATGCTTTTATATAAATGACAATAATGCTTAGCGAAGTGGCTTAAATGTTTCCAATGGTCTCTATTCTTGAGAATTTCCAAAACCAATCTTAAATGTTTCTGAATCAATAGGAATTAGTTTAAATTGTGCTTGTCTCAGGCAAAATGCTGTAAATCGATCTCCTCCTAAACATACATGAGCAGCTTAAAATTACATCACATGCCATGGCCAACAAGTGTTGGATGCCAAATCTAAATAGAGTAAATCTAATTTTCACTAGATTGAAATATGTAATACAGAAATGGACTTTTAAAATGTCATGGAAAATAACTGCCTTGCCTCTAACTCTAATATGCTCCTTAAATACCCAATATATACCACAGATCAAATAGACTAGGAAACCAGGTCACAGTAAACATTTGGGGAAAAAAAAAAACTCTATATAGTGTACAGAAGTTGTCATTTAAACAGACAATTGGCCATATTTTTCAAAAACTGTGAAAAACTGTGCTCCCTATTTCATGTTTATTACTCACAAAAGGAATGGCACAATATGGGAGTTTCACTCTCAAAGACCTTTAAAGAGATGAAACTTATTCAAGTTAATCATTATTTTTAAATAGGTTTACAAATAAAGGGGAAAAAAACAAGTGGCTATCTGAAGGTGTAAGTATGGAGGAACCCATATAAAACACATTGTCATGAAAGAACAAAGCAATCCCCCATTTTCTGGTTATATGTAATCCTTCTATTTTCATGAATTGTATTCATTACACTGCAATTTCATTCTAGAGGAAGTTCAAGAATTAAAGGAAATGTTAAGAATGTTAAATACACTTGACACCACCTACAATGTACAGAACTCACACCACCTTTAGGCCTATACAAGACTGTAACTCTGGATAAGTATTTACTTGCATATTTTATATAAATCACACATATCTAAATTCCAAATATATGAATATCTTTAAAAAGTTCCATTTTCAATCTGTTAAAAAAAAAAAAAACTAAATGAAAGAGAGCTGAAAGATCACATTTCAAACTTGAGAAAGTTTTTAATAAAAGTAAATAATAAGCTCCTAAACATATCTGGCTAAAGGATATTCAGGGAAAAAAAAAAAAAAAACTCTCTAGCTTACCTCTATTTCAAAAACATTATCTCAAGTCAGATTTACAGGGAACACCACTGTTTTTGATTTGCAGTGTGTTTGTAACAATTTACACTAACCCACTATTATCTTGTGGAGCCCTGATGTATTCCCTGGTTATTCACACAAGGAAAGTTAAAGGCTGAACTTGCATTTTAAAGCCTGGGGCAAGAGCAAGTTGAGTAGGTCAAAGAGAAGGAAACTATTTGTTTTTCAAGGAAGGCAGGGGAAGGCTCCTCTGTTCAAGCACCAGAAGTGGCTGTGAGGAGCCAAGCTGGGGTTAACTCAAAAGGGAGTCTGCTTTATTTCAGTACAGAGATTTCTGCAGGGACACTGGCAATAGAGATACAGAGAAACCTCTAGGAATGTCTCTGCAGGGACCTCAGGTGTGCTCACCTGCTGGGGCAGGCGAGAGGGAGGCTCTGTGGAAGTCTGGGACTGACCGGAATAATTGCTCTTGGGAGAGGCTTTGATTTCCTCCAGGAAAGGAAGATAAAGCGGGTGCCCATGGGGCCAGGGCAAGTGAGAACTTGGAATATTTTCTATTTATTTCTCCTTTTTTGTTTTTTTCTTTTAATTTTGTTTCACCATTCATTGAAGTTTCTTCCGCCCTAGTTGGTTTAATTTAGGGCCAGTGTTTGTTTATTTTTGTTGTTCTTCTTGATTTCCTGGAAGACTGACCAACAGTCTAAAGAATGTGAGTGCCTGCTTTGAATTAAGCCCACCGCGTCAGATTACTGGTTGCAAAGACAGTGGTTAGGAAACAGCCAGTTTTGATTCAAGTTAGAAAAAGGCACTCACAGTTCTGAAAGCGATGCAAGGAGCAAGGAGAACTTGGCTGTATTCTTTGGTTACTTACAAGAAGGCTGGAATAAATTGCTTGTTTGTTTAACAGCTTTTGAAAGTAGCAGATAAATTGCTTTTGGTGACTAAATGTGGTTATGGGAGGTTGAACAATTGGAGTCATTTCCATAATCAGCAATCGCTGTTGCTGAAATTAGAGAGAAAAGTAAGTGATAAATAAAGGGAAAACATGTCTGGCAGGAAGCATTATTCAATCTAAAGCCATCCCAAATGGTTAAAAATGTAGCTTACATTACACTCCTGTGATTTTACAACAACATGGAAGAAACGAGACCACTCAATTTCACAGTTGCAGGGGAAAATGAGGCTCTTTCTGAGGCTCTTACTTTCCCAGCAATGTGTTTGTGATGCATTCCAGATGGACAGGCCTTGAAAAGTGACAGTACCCATCTATTTGTGAGAATGAACACAGGCAGAGTGAGAGTTTTCACGTCTCTGTGTCGCTAAAACATAAACACCGCAAACCACAAATGAGTCCACTTAATCCAATTCCGGAGGACTCCTCAGAACGAGACGCTTTATCAGTTATCATCAAAGCATCCAGTCTAATTCTCCTTCACCCAAGTCTCTATGAGTGGACGGGGGGCAGGGCGCTTGATGGAATGGAAATTAAAGAAAAGCTCAAGATAGCTCTTTGGGTGAAAATATACAGCTGATATTTTAATGGGTGGGTGACACAAGGGTGAAACACATCAACGGTATGCTGTGAGTTCGATTAAAATATAAAAAGATCTTGACAAATTGGAAACGTGACCTAAATCTAATAGAATGGCATTTAAAGGAAAGAAATGTTAGAACCTGAACTTGGTTCAGAAAGGCATATGCGTGGAAAGAGGAGATGCTACTCAGCGGGGGCCCTTATAAGAAAGCGTGTGTCCTTTTGCTAATCAACTCCAGAAGAAAACAACAGTGGCTGACTGTGAGAAAACACCTTAGCTGAATAAGGGAGGTGACAGTGCTCTTCTGCCGGCTCAGCTGAAATGCAGTCTGGTGTGGCCGACCGGGCCCCGCCAGTATCACCAGGCAAGAGGGCCGTGCCCACCCAAGGCCCCGCCCTCCTCTGGAGGTGGATCCCATCTCCTTTCTAAGCCAGCTCCCTTTCTGCTCTCTGCAGTTAACTCTTGCCTCCTGCTGGTTCCTCCTCACTGGCATTTGCGCACACTCGGGTCTGATCACATAAATTCCCCAACGCCCTGCCCTGCATTAATCGCCCTGCCACAGCTGCCCTCTTCTCCCTTTTGGCTGCTGAACCTCCACCGCCGCCATCTGACCCTCACGTCTCTGACATCTCCCACCCAACTCTGACCTCTATTCTCACTGCTCCCCTGGAATAATTCTGTTCTCATCACCTACGAGTAGAGAACAGAGCTCAGCACGCGTCTTCCTTGGCTGCTGGGCAGGGTTAAATACGGCTGGCCAGCCTTTCTGGAATGGGTCTTCTTCGGCCTCCTGGATGCAGCCCCCTCTGGATGTGTCTCCTTAGCCACGAGATGCCTGCTCTCAGTTTTCTCGTTTCATTTCGGTGGTGTGTTCTGGAGGATCTTCTTCCTCCGTCCATTCCTCGGGGTTCCCGGGGCACTTCCTCAGCAGGTGGAGGGGCTTCCCTGGGTGGTGAGCCTGTACAGGATCAGAGGGCCCCCCAAGGAGGCCCGCAGGCTCCCTCATCTGGGACCCACAGTGGAAGAGCCGGCTGTCTTCATGCAGCGGTGCTTTCAAACAGTTAACAACACTGGAGATGTTTAAGAAAATTCTGCCATAAGGAAGCATTTTTGAGCTTAAGGACCTAGAAGAATAGAGACCTCCGAGCCCTACAAAAGCCCCACAGGGAGGGGTCCTGGAGAGGATCAAGAACAGGCAATGGAGGGTGGAGTGAATCGCTGCCACAGAAACACAAAGCCGCTGAACATGATGGAAGAAAGGAGGCCGCGGGCCCTCCAGGAAGGCTGAGGGGACCCAGGAGACCACCCCACCCCAAGGTGGGGAGGGGGCAGCCAGCCCTTCCTTCCTTTTTTTTTTTTTTTAAATTGAGGTATAGTTGATTTGCAATCATTTATTTATAAGCACAGTGATTCATAATTTTTAAAGGCTATACTCCATTTATAGTTATTATAAAGTATTTCCTGTATTATAAAGTATTTCCTGTATTCCCTGCATTGTACAGTATATCCTTCTAGCTTATTTTATACCTAGTATTTTGTATCTCTTAATCCCCACCCCTTTGCTGTCCCTACCCTCTTCCCACTTCACACTAGTAATCACCAGTCAGCTCTCTAGATCTGTGAGTCTGCCTCTTTTTGTTATATTCATTAGTTTATTTTTTTTTAGATTCCACATATAAGTGATATCATATACTGTTTGTCTTTCTCTGCCTGACTTGTTTCACTTCACATAATGCCCTCCAAGTCCGTCCTCGTTGTTGGAAATGGCAACCTGTTCTTTTTCGTGGCTGAGTAGTATCCCATTGTGCATATGTGCCACGTGGTCTTACCCATTCACCTGCTGATAGACACACAGGATGTTCGCATATCTTGGTGGTTGTAAATAGTGCTGTTATTTCCTTTCCTTCCTTAATGGTCACGACTACTGTTTGTTATTTAGCACTTAGCATGTGCCAAGAAATGGTTCATTTTGTACAACTGACCGAGTCTCCTCCTTTTCCCCAATCTCTCTCCTCTCTTTCTTCCTTGGAAACAGAATGTTTAACTCTTAACTGAATTCACAGCGTCCTTTTACCAGGCTCCCCCGTGGTTTCATATGGTCAGGTGACTACATTTGGCCTGTAACTAGAGGTGCTGGGTGCAGGCACTGTACTTACATTGAAAAGATTTGCACTTCTAAATCTCTTCCACCTAATCATGACATTTTAAAACAGAAAAGCTGAAAGAATGGCATCGTCAATACTCCTGCTATATTTACAATTGTTAGCATACTGCTGTGTTTGTTTCATGACATATCAACTATTTACCCTGTGATAATGGTGATAGACTCATAGAGTCAACTATATGACTCCTGTGTGACAATGGCATTGTCAATACTCCTGCTATATTTACAATTGTTAACATACTGCTGTGTTTGTTTCATGACATATCAACTATTTATCCATCCATTTATCTGTTTTATTTTTACCCATTTCAAAGTTGCAGATGTGGGTACACTTTAGCCTTAAATTTATCTTGTTTTATATGTTTCCAACATTCCCCTGAGGTAGTTATGGTCATTTCTGTTTTCCAAAGAGTAAGCAGAGGCCCACAAGTCCAAGCAACTCACTAGGGTCACACTCTTAGTAACTGATGAACCTCACATTTTGAATTCAACGTCTCTCCTCAAAGTTCAAGTTTTTAACCTGTGAATTTTCCATTCCTTCAAATCCCCTCCCTCTCTCCCCCTCCCAGGGGACTCTTAGAGCTTCTGAGGCTTTGAGGTATAAAGTACCATTAATTTGATCAGGATTTGGTATGCTGGGGTCCTGTAAAAGGAGAGTTCTGATTGCTCAGTTCACCTTGAAAACTGAAAGAGAAGAACTCTGACCCATTTGGAAATAATACCCTTGAGTTCTAGGTGCTGCCTTCGAGTGTCAGAGAAGAGAAACTGTATTTTGCATTTCCACTATAAGTATTTCTCTTTGGGAATAAGCAATTCCATTAAATAAAGTACCCCTTTCCCTCTGATTAATTTGAAAGATGTCAGAATTTGAAAAAGCACAGCTCTCTTTTCTTTCCTGAAATTAAATGCTTTATACCTCACTCACTTCTTATAAATAAGACCTATTTATCATAGATCTGCAGACTGTTATACACTTTGGGGTTTACTCAGCTTCCTTCTAATGGACAAAATTTCTGAAGCTGCTCCTTTGTATTCATCAAGCGTGACGAATCTCAGCCACCTTTATATCATGGCTTGGAAGCTCCCAAAGCAATTGGTTTAGTCATGTATTTTATGATCCATGCTGTGAACATAAAACTTTTCAAAGTAACACTCAAGTTCCAATCTACATATCTGAAAACAACACTTTCGACCTGTTGTTTCAGAGTGTTTTCTAGAGACCCGGCTGCCAGCGGCTACCCACGGCACTGGGTGACCTCACAGAGTCAGCTCACTGTGCCTCTCGCTGCCAAGGGCAGCAGAGCCCAGAGCTGACCACATGATCATCTCCCGAGTCAAACCAGAATTCCATTTAATAAGCTGACAGGAGGGACAGGAGCACAAAATAGCAAGCAGATACACGGTGTGGTATTTGTCAAAGATAAAGAGCTGAGCTTGAGCTTAACGCTTTCCGAAGGTTTTGGAAGACATTCAGATCAACCGCCCCAAACAGTTTCTGTTCCTTGAACTTCTTCTCACATTTCTCTTATTGGAAGTTGCCATTTTGACACATTAAGCTTCACTTGGTGGCAATCTTTTGAATACCAGAAATTAGAGTCTGTGCTGATTTCACTGACATGGCTCATGTTTCCACACATGTAGTTTACTGAAAATCTTAAGGGCTAAAGCCAAATTCAATTCTACTTTATTGCTATATCTTCTTAAAGCTAAATTTACACATTGCACACAAATATGCACATGTTTACAGTAAGACTTTCCGTAAAAACACATAGCTTCATTATTTGTGGTTATAAAGAAAGCAGAGAAAGATTTACAAAACACAATGTTTTAATCCAATCATGTGTGCCTTATTGCCTGCATTACATAAAATGGGATTAAAAAAAAATCAATCATATTTATTGCCATTTTAGTTTGGTCTTCAGAGAGCATACCATCCCTATAGGTTTTCTATCACATGTAGAGCCGAATTAAATTTGAAAAGAAAAAAAAAATTACCTTTCCTGTTTTCCTCAGAATGTGCAAAAGCAACCAAATGCAACATGAAATATAGCACACATTAGGAGAATTAATTTTTGGATGAGTCTGACAGCATGGATGAGCTGGAAGCTTATGCCAGCAAAAACTGAAGAGAAGCTATATTTTTTAAAACCAAATATATAGATTTAGAGAAAGTAAATCCCCTTTTACTTGTATAGATAAATTCTTATAAAAATGAAACTTCTATAGCTGCCAAATCTCCGGTTAATCTGAAAACTCTTCAAATACTGACTCATGTGGACGATCTCTGGTTGCACTTTTGTGGTTTGTTGGGAGAATCACCCTGCAGGGAACCTTTTTTGTCAAAGCGAAGTCTTCCATCATTCAGATGGTGCTTTTTTTCCCTTCTCTCCAAAACTCTTTATCCATTTTGGCCACCATGATCTGGAGTTCTATTGCAAGTTTTGAATTTTGCAAACATCAGTCTGAGCTTTTACGTATCACCACCATACACCAGACATTCTGAGGAAGACTCACCTTGCTCCCCTGTCAGGTAACAGAGCAATCTTGAATAACGTGTGCCTTCCTGATGCTCCGCAAGTGTGTGGCAGGGGTGAAAAGACTCCAGTTGAGATCAGTTATAACCGCAAATCCCCAACATGCTTCCACTGAGAAAGGGGACTGAAAATACTACAGCTCTCTGTGTTTTGGCAACAGAGTGAGTGCTTCAGAGTTGAAGTGGGGTGCCCAGAAAAGGCAGGTTTGGGGAATTTGCTTTCAGAAACATCCCGTATGTAAGAAGGCTGACAATCGCTTAGAGTATAAGGTATTTGCAGCCAGACCGAAAAAAAAAAAAAAAAAGATTTTAGTACCACTTAGCTGCCTGGAACTATGGCCCAAGGAGGCCTGGGAGCCAGCCATACTTAAGCATTGGCTGCTGGCTGATTCTTCCTCAGGATGGTCCAGGATACAAACTGTGAAGTATGCACACATGGGAGCCAAGTGCAAGGTCCAGGCCCCCTGAGGAGCTGGAGAATGTCTCTGGCAAGTTTCTGGATGGTGCCCCCACTGGCACATCTCTTTCATAAACAACTGAGTGTAGGGGTGAAAGAAGAATAACTCATAACTATTCAACTTGCTTCAGTCTCTTCTTGTCTCATCTTGCATTAGTACTAGCTTGGGAAGACACGGTGGTCTTTCATGCCTTTCCGCCTTCAACATATGTTGATCCCTTGATCCTTTACTTCTCTAATTGCCAGTCACAACTTAGCTTCAATGGCATATACTGTGAAGTTATCCTTTGGAATCCATCCCTTCCTCTTGGCATGTGCTGGGGGGTGGGAAATACCAGAAAGTTTCTGGAAGACTGACTAGCATGTTCCATTAGGAAATTGGGCAAAGTGTCCTTAGCAATGACTTTTGAAGGTCATCTAGATCTTTATCCCTTTCTACTGTGCATTGGTCAGATGGCTGTTTGGATCTAATTAACTTGATCACCTGTAATAGCATTTGTGAGGTGGCTAATATGGTCAAGAATCTGTCTGCAATGCAGGGGACCTGGGTTCAATCCCTGTGTCAGGAAGAGCCCCCTGAGAAGGGAAAGACTACCCACTGTATTATTCTTGCCTGGAGATGTCCATGGACAGAGGAGCCTGGCAGGCATCCATGGGGTTGCAAAAAGTCAGACACGACTGAGCGATTGACAATTTCACTTTTCATAGGATATCATAATCATTAAATGTTGAGCTTGAATTATATTGTCTTGAAAATGTAGGTTTGAAAATTATGAATTAAGTTGCTGACTTAGGTGTTAGAAATGCTAGTAGCCCAACAGGAAACAAAAGTCAGAGAAAACAAGAGCAGAAAGCTGCTGCTCCCCACCCCGCCTCCTTCAGGCTGAGGGACCAGAGGAGGTGCTTTTCAGCTCACCAGAGTCAAGGGACGGGGTGCACAGTAAGAGCTAGGACTAAATTACCCCTTCGTTTGTCTTCCTATGGGCTCCCCTGGTGGCTCAGATGGCAAAGAATCTGCCAGCAATACAGGAGATCCAGGTTCAATTCCTGGGTCAGGAAGATCCCCTGGAGAAGGGAACAGCAACCCACTCCAGTATTCTTGCCTGGAGAATCCCATGGACAGGGGATTGTGGTGGGTTACAGTGCATGGGATCACAGAGAGTCGGACACGACTGAGCAACTAACACACCTGTCTTCCTACAGCACATTGTGGGTTAATGGAATAACCTAAGAATTTTAGTGGCAAACACAGCACACAAAACAGTGTTGTGAGGTTGTATTTGTCTAATGCACTAAGAACAGAACCTGCCATATCACTCTTATTAGATGGTCAAGGTTTCTGGTCCCTTTTGAAGTGACCTGTAATTCTCCTAGTTCAGCAAGAAGCAGAGGGAATTCATAGCCTTTGTTCCAGCTATGGATGGCTATGCCAGAAAGTACAAAAATCAGCTGGCAAACAAGATACTTTCCAGTGAGTAGATGTTAAAATATTAAGGTCTGGAGATGGTTTTGGAATGGAAAGAGCATGCCAGAAAGTTGGTTAAACTGTGGAATTTGTCCCTATGGACTCTGATTTAGTAGACTGGGGTAGCCATCCCAAGTGATTTGTTGTATACGATAGGAAGACCTAATCTTGTGAAGCACATGCATTGTGATTGAAATTGAGGAAGAAAAGGTCCTGAATTTAATCTTGGCCTGCATTTTTTAAAACAGTCAGCCTTCCATATCCATAGGTCCTACCATCCGTGGAGTCAACCACATTGGAAATAGTTGAAAAAAATGTTTTTTCAGAAAATTCCAGAGTAAAACTTGAATTTGCTGCATGTCAGCAACTATTTATTGGTACTTACCATATGCATTGTATAAGGTAGGATAAGTAATCTAAGGATGATTAAGTATACAGGAGGATGTGTGTGGGTTATATATACACACTATGCTATTGTAGGGCTTCCCAGGTAGCATGCTACTGCTAAGTCACTTCAGTCGTGTCTGACTCTGTGCGACCCCATAGACGGCAGCTCACCAGGCTCCCCATCCCCCTGGGATTCTCCAGGCAAGAACAGTGGAGTGGGTTGCCATTTCCTTCTCCAATGCATGAAAGTGAAAAGTGAAAGTGAAGACGCCCAGTCGTGTCCGACTCTTAGTGACCCCATAGACCGCAGCCTACCAGGCTCCTCCGTCCATGGGATTTTCCAGGCAAGAGTACTGGAGTGGGTCGCCATTGCCTTCTCCCCCAGGTAGCATAGTGTTAAAGAAATCTGCCCACCAATGCAGGAGACACGGTTGTAATCCCTGGGTCAGGAAGATCCTCTAGAGTAGGAAAAGGCAACCCACTCTGGTATTCTTGCTTGGAAAATCCCATGGACAGAGGAGCCTGGTGGGCTACAATCCAGAGTCAGTCACAGCTGAGCGCATGCGCACACACACACACACGTATCATTTAATGTAAAGGACATCCCGGAATTTTGGTAATGATGGGGGTCCTGGAATGAATCCCATTCAGATACTGAAGGAAAACTGTAAATGAAACCGAGTTGAAAAGAAGTGAAAGTTTCAAACCACTGATCACACACAGTATGTGTACATGAAACTTTACTTTTCAACTACATATGAATTTGTGTACCAGGTTGGACATAAAATGTATTTCTTATTATGGGTTGTAGACAAAAAGTTGGAAAGACTTTGTTCTAGGGAACTCAGGGCATTCACATCAAGTGACATGCAGTCACAAGACATTCTAAACTCCGGAGCCACCTAACAAGCTTAGGATTAACAGACGGTGAGGAGGAAAGGCCAGTGGGGTAGCAACTGGTGTAAAGAACCGAGTTACCAAGATGCAAAGAAAGAGCAGTCAGTGGGCTGGAACCAAACTCTGACCCATAATTAGAGTGACATGCATGTGAAATGTTTAATGAATGGATCAGGGACCGCAGAGCTCAGACAAATAGTAGGAAGCCTAAATTTAAAAGAGGCTTTACATTCTAACTAGCTATTATTACCAGCCCTTCTTGGTCTCTCAGTAAATTTCCTTTCTGCTGGAATTCTTCATGCTTCCTCAAAGCTTGATTGTGATTATTTTTTCTTTATTTATTTTGGAAAGCCAAAGGAAAAATTGTTTCAGTGTGTTCTTTAAATTAGTTTCCTTCAAGTGTTTTCCCTGCACATGTTAATTACAGCTCCCCCGAGGGGTTGAAGTACCACATAACACACTGTAGTTCAGCTTCCCAAGCTCCCTTCTCCAACTCAAGTCGCCAATTCGCCCTACAGTCTAGGCTGTATATTAGTATGTAAGTGAGAAGTACATGACTGAGCTTCTTTCAACTATAATATTAGAGGAGAAAATGTGATTGTCAGTTCTTGAGCACAACGAACTTAAAATGAATAGTTTTGGCCCATAAAATGAAGGGGTTAGATTAGATGAACTCCGAGTTTACCCCTCTTCAATTCGAACATACGCCAAAGAGATTTTCATTTAATATCTGGAAATACAGAGATCAGTGGGACTTTGATGAGGCTAAGTGATTCTCATTAGCATTATCTGGCTAGAATTCCAGAGGTTCTCAAGAAAATAATGCACGTCCAATACATTTGAGCTGTCACTATACTAGACACTCGGAAAAGGCAGTTAGTTCAAGAAAATGTAATTACTTTTTAATTCTCAAAGACAGCAAACTTTTCAAAGTGGCTACAATGCAATTTTAAGTCCCATCCCTCAAGAACAAATCATGGAGAAAGAAAAAAAATTGCTAAGTGCAAAATGTTGTTCTTAAAGGTTTTTCAAAGTCTGTTTTTCTCAAATAGGTAAAAGCAACAGAGGGGTTTGATAATCAGAGTTAGTCATTTATAAAGTAGTTAGAACTGGAAAGTTTCTTAGAAACGTCAGGAAAGAGACAGATGAACGACTTTCTGGGCCAAGTTACTTACTAAACAGGTATTTTACACATGTTGTCTCTTTCCCTCTGCTTGTCTCTTTGATGTGGGTGTGTCCATTCCCAATTTCACAGATGGAAACATGCAGGCTCAGAAACAAGTGTCAACCAAGTGTCAGAGTCAGACTTTAGATCCAGGTAATAATCTACCTCATATCAGGCAGCTTGAAAACAGAAGATGGGTCTGTTAACTTCATGAATGTCAAGTCGGTGACCTAAAAACATCCATTAAAGGGTGCCTTAAAATTTACCATCTCCTTTCTTTTTCTTAACCATATACAAAGATCTAGGCAGGCTCTCACTGCTGCTGCTGCTGCTGCTGCTAAGTTGCTTCAGTCGTGTCCGACTCTGTGCAACCTCATAGACGGCAGCCCACCAGGCTCCCCCATCCCTGGGATTCTTCAGGCAAGAACACTGGAGTGGGTTGCCATTTAGAGAACAATCCTCTTCTCTCAGTGACTTGAGCATTCACCAGCCTCACTCCAACAGGGGGCAGTAGTGAACACACAGTTAGGGCTACAATCCTCACAGCAGGCAGTTGGTCCCACCAAGTCTCCAGCCTATGTCCAGCTCTCCTTTACTCATGCTCTTTCACTGATGAGATCTCATCCCCTCCTAGTATTAAATCTGCCAGCATGATGCAGTCATGCAGAATATTCATCTATTGATCAACTGATGGATCTATATCTTCAGCTCTGATTTCTCCTTTAACCTGCTGATCCATATCTGCAGTGCCCTAACCAACAGGCACTTCAAATTCCTCATTTCCACTGAATTCCTCATGTTTCTTCAAGAAGCTACACTTACATCTGAAATCACCACTTTAGTAAATAACACCATCATTCGCCCACTTAACTCTTGGAGTGTTCTCCTCAACAGACAGACTGACACATACAAAGTAGGAGCCAAATTAAAAACAAATATTTGCTGGCACCACACTGCAGACCTTCATCTCTTGGCTGAAACACTGCAATAGAGTCTTATTTCCTCCAACATGACTTTCATCACTTCCAACACATTCTCCACATTCTTGCCAGTGTTCACTCACTGAAGAGATACTTTTGATCACGTTGCTCCCTGGCTCAATATTGCAACCATGTCTAGCAATGTTTACCAGTGGTCTGTAGCTTAGCGTCCAAGTTCACGGATGTGCTAATATGCAAAAACGACTATGTCTGCATGTTTTTCTTTGGAGAAGGCCCTGAGTTTTCTCACAGCAGATTCCTAAAGGGGACAGTGCTCCCTAAAATCACGAATAAAAAGCAAAAACAAAGTCAGAAAAAGAGTAAACCACTGGAAATCAACAGTAAGATTCAAAATCTTGCTTGCTTTGTTTTTTTGGTAAGAAGCCATTTCTCACTTAGTCCCTGCCGACCACTCCCGTTTCTTCTTTCACTATGCATCCCCTAGATCCATTCTCAAGCCATACTTTCTTTTGCACCATTTCCTATCCTCCTTTTTGTATTTCCTAGTCTCTATATCTGGGCTACTCTTTCTCCATTTTCTGACTCATCAAACTCAAGCCCTCGCTTGTGAACTGCCTTCTCAGTGAAGTCTCCCAGAACAGAGCTCCTTCTTAGACAGTGAACCCAGCTCTCCACTTGCACTTACACATTGTATGAGTTTAAGCGCCAGCCTACGTTTCCACACATGTCTCAATGGCAGAGTCTGAATTCCACAGTCCCTCAAAATGTTCACCAAATTAATTAACAAATGCTGCAACCTATGATAAGGAACAAGGGTTGAAAGTCTTTCAGAACTCTTTGAATTAAAAGGGCAGTTTTAAGTCCTGAGAATACCTATGAAAGAAATAACATAGTATATTTGGAGACAATAATAGAAAATGCCTTGTTTTTTAGTAATAGAGTCCTGATGTTCATTTCAGAAGAGAATTATTGAATCATATTTTGGCATATTACATATTAATTCATTCTCAGTAAAAATTTTCATTTTCGTAGGAGACTGGCTGATAATAGTAATTCTTATGCCCATTCACTGAAAGAGAAGCAAGCTATTGGTAGTTGATTTATAAAAACCAGGTCACTGCCACTGCTGGCTTGAGCCAAATGCAGACATACCTATCCTTACAAATCTAACAAGGATAAAGAAACATTTCCTCTCAAATTATATTTTATATATGGTAGAAAAATATTTTATTCTGAAAAAAGCTTCACTTTTCATCAGTAATTCTTATTTGTTTCTCTTTGATGATATTTTCACTTTTCTTTTAGAAAACTGGAAGTATCAAGTGAAAAGAACAACGCAATGAAAAACTAAGGAGAAAAGCAACACGATGGGTAAAGTGCAAGATAGGGGAGGAAGAAGTGATGTGACGATTGGAAGAAGCCCAAGAAAGAATCTAGATATAACCCCTGGGATGAGTCGGGATCCAGGGATCTGGGCAGATAGAGCACCTCTATGACTGAGTGAGACATAGCTCACGTCCCCAGAACACGGGACGAAAAGGAGCCTGGCAGAGAGGCAAACCCAGAGGCTGACAGCTGTGACAACACTGTTGGGTGGAGCCCAGGTAAATAGCATTGGGATGAGTCCAACAAAGAGAACAGGGACGTTCCAACAGGGTAGGGCAATAGTGACCCCAGAGGATGTAACACCCAGAGAAGGCTCATAGAGCGCTAGGCCAGAAGGAATCCTGCTTCACTTAATTTGCTGTCTAGGCGAGAAAAATGGATGGCAGAAAGGCCAAGTAAAATATTCCCGGTGTCATCCTGTTACTCAAAATGCTTGCCCTTTCTCACCTTCGATCTTATTATTCCTTGCTTACAGAATAAAATCCAACTCTTGAAAACAGTACTGATACCTTGACCTACCAATCTGACCTCACAGTGCTCCTCTTTGCTTTTACTCTAGATTATGCCTGGACATGTTTTCTGCTTTTTCCTGTCTCTCTTCTTTGTGCATGGAATACTGCTCTTTCTTCTGTCCACTTCTTGAAGTTCTGGCTTTTCAAGCAGGGAGTTTTAAATGCCTAAAACATTTTTCTTGAATTTTCTCCTTCCAAGAAACGGTTCTCCTTATTTAAAAACCACATATCACTCTGTGGTTTGTCCTATACAAACATCAGTGTGTATTAGGGCTGTTAGAGTTCTCATAATCGGGTGGTAAACACTTTAGCAGCAATGAAGCTGTCTTTGTAATTTTTGTGCTCACCATAGCTCAGAGCTTATAGAGATTAGGGCTCTAACAATATTTACTCAAGGAATGAATGAAGCTATTAAATCTGAGCAGCCAGCACATTTCTTATCTATTCTAGTATCTATCTGCATTATTTTTGAGCGTGTTACAGGGGCATCTGGAGGGTACATCAAGCTGCATACTAAGTATGCTGTGCTCAGTGGCTCAGTTGTGTTCAATTCTTTGTGACCCATGGACTGTAGCCCACCAGGCTCCTCTGTCCATGGAATTTTATAGGCAAGAATACTGGAGTGGGTCACCATTTCCTCCTCCAGGGGATCTTCCTGACCCAGGGATTGAATTCAAGTCTCCTGTTTGGCAGGTGGATTCTTAAATATATGTAATTTATGCACAGTATTGAACACCAAGTGCCAAATCCTATGCTGAATCCTTTCCATAAATAATCTCATTTTATTATTTACAACCACCCAGTTTAATTAATAACTATTATTAATTCTACTGTGAACAGAAATTAACCAAGGTCTTAATGGAGTCGAGCGACTTGCTGAAGGATCATTCAGATAGGAAATGTTATTACCAAAATTTGAAAACAGATGATTCCAAAGCCCATGGTACAGCAAAAATTATGAGTTTAGCTTTATTTTGTGGACTTCAACTTTACAGCACTTTCTTGATATATATACACTGACACACAGCATGTACAGTGCATATTAACTTACACATACTAATTCACATAGATATACATACTTCTGTGTGCACACACATATATTCTGAACATAATATTCTAATTCAGCACAGTCCCTTGTCAAAGCAATGTCTCATTTTTAGTTGTCTCATAAAAATTATTTTATGAGTATAAAACCAGTGAATAAAGACAATTATGTACTCAGATACACGCTACCGTTTCCTATTTTTTTATGAATGAGTCACATAAACCAGAGATTAGAATACAAATAAAATGTGGAAGAAATCTATGCTTTAGCAAGATCTGACTTTAACAAGCAGCATTTCATTGTCGCCAGGTCTACAAAACGCACACTGAACTTTATTCAAGAGCTAACTTTGCAACCCATTGAGGAGCCTAGCCAGAACCCAGTATGTTCAAGGGTCTTTGGTAGAGGTAAAGATGGTACCACAGTACCTCACATGAGTTCAGTGACTGCCCACACCAGGCAGAAACTTCTTGTTATTCACCAAAATCTCGACCTCCTTCGTTTCTGGGTACTGGGTGGACGTTTCTGTTTGCCTTGCAGCTTGGTAGCCCTACGGTTGTATTATTCTGACCAAGATTAATGTGAGAAATGTGAGAAATAAATAATGAAGCCTTTTATGCATGGCTCTCCATGCTTCTGCCCTTCCGCCAGATGAATTTCAATGCCCAGAGCAAGCACAGAAGCGGTGACACTGACAGCGAGAAAGTCTCCAGCGGCCTGGATTCCTAGAGGACTGTGTGGGAGCTCGGCCCCCAGATCCCACTGCCCAAGAGCACCCATCCATGGTGGACAGAGATATGAGCGACTCATAAACCTCTCCTGTGTGGAGCTGATGAAATCTGAGGGCTATTTGTTACAGCCTCTAACATTATCCTGATTCACACAGCAAGTTCTCAATAGACTGAGTGTGCCCAGGTTCAACAATTTTTAGTTCTAACAGTATCTCAATGACATTTTTAAAAATGGAATTTTAAAATTTAGAAATTATACTACCAAATCATATACTGGTTAACTATAAAGAAATGTAAGTATGTATTTCAATGAATTTCAAGCATAATTCTATGTTACAGCCAGTCTATCCTCACTAAGAGTTGGAAAGATTTCTGTGATCTGCCAAGGTCAACTGTATTATGTCAGCCTTGTTCCTGCTCTTTGATATGTTCATCTGTTGTCTGAATCTGTCGTCTTCAAACAAATCGTGTAGGAAATGTTCTCTCCCTTACTTACAGTCCACTTCTTTGACATGTAAGTTTTGATGACACAAGAACAGAAGAGAGACTTCTAGTCTTTCCTTCAAGTCTTTCCTTGTTTAATTGCTTGTTATTTTCTGTGCGACACCCTCTGCATTTAACTTTCATGTTTTTCTTTCCTCTGCAGCCTTTGAACTTCCACTGAAGCACTGTGTTTGGTTTACCTCATGTTGAGCTCATGGTGTTCCCCTGGATCCCTCGCAGGCTCTGCACTCAAGGTCCCCATTTGTTTTCAGGCAGGTTTTTGTTAAAGTACATCTTCTCTTAAAGTTAGTACTGTGGCCTCACGGCTGCCAAGGCCCTAGTTTGTCGACAGTTCTCAGCACGTCCTGCCCACCCTGCCTTGCTAGCCTTCTGAAATATTAGGTCTTTGACCATCCTGACCACAAATGCTCTCACTTTCTTCCAGACTGACTTGCGGGACCGGCTTTGAGCACTCTGGAAAAGGTCGTTTTCTCACCCTTGTGGTATGGGGAGGGCAGAGGTTAGTTTTCTAAAAGAATGCCACAGGAAGACTGTTTTAAAACAGCACAGAGCATGGTTTCTCTGATGCCAATTCTTCTTCACTGTAAAACAGACTCCCTTTGCCTCAGCGAGGGAAGGGACAAAGTGACCAGCCTCTTCTCTGCTGCCTTCCTGCCCTGCGTGTCTTGCAGACATTTAAGTAGAGAGGGGGCTCCTCTCTAAAATTCTCTAACCACAGATTCCAAAAATCAAAATAAGCAAATAAGTGCAATTATGGCTGCTTTAGGAAAATTCTATTTAAAAAAATTCTATTCCTAAAATGTCTAAATTATAGGTTACTGTTTTACATTAAAGGCATAATTATTTTTACCCAAAAGGCTTTTCGATATTTCCATTAAAGTAGAAACACTTGTTAGTTGCTCAGTCATGTCTGACTGTGACCTCCATGGACTGGGGCCCACCAGGCTCCTTTGTTCATGGAATTCTCCAGAGAAGAATACTGGAGTGGATAGCCATTCCCTTCTCCAGGGGATCTTCCTGACCCAAGTTTCAAGCCCAGGTCTTCTGCATTGCAGGCAGATTCTTTACCGTCTGAGCCAAGGGAATCCCTGCTTGCAATGCAGGAGACTGGAGTTTGATCCCTGAGTCAGAGAGATCCCCTGGAGAAGGGAATGGCTACCCACTCTAGTAGCCTGGAGAATTCTACGGACAGAGGAGCCTGTTGGGCCCCAGTCCATGAGGTCACAAAGAGTCGGACAGGACTGAGTGACTAACAGAAACCTTCAGCTTCTAAACTGTCAGTCCATGTATTGCAGATGGCTCTCAAATCATCTTTTCAGAAGCATATCTCCCTACTTGATTGTATAGGATGAGTTTCAGTGTATAGATTTTACAATGATTTTGTGTGAAAATTTCGACACATACTTTAAAATTATGTTTCCTATCTCCCATTACATTTTCCACTTCCTGCAACAGTCAAATGAAGCAAAGGCAACCTAACTTGATAGACACACAACCTATAGTCATAAAGAATGTTAAAAATTCAAGATATCCGTTTCCACGTCTCAGTGTATATGAGGCTAGAGAAACTATTCCAGGTGTAGAGTCTGGTTTTGTTTTTCATGTGTTTCAGTCTTCTAAACTAATTATGATATTAATTTTCCTTAAATGGCTTAATAATTATATAAAAATACAAAAGCTATTTTAAATGCACCACCTTTTGTAATCTGTAAATTATTATAACAAAACTTATGCATTTAGATAATTTCCAATACTCAGAGTACAGAGTCTTTGAAAAAAATCTTCATGAAATTATAAGTAATAGGTCATAACCTATCATAATTTATTATAAAGCTTGTTAAAGACTTCACATCAAATTTTTGTATGGCTGTGGCTGTTGCATTAATTTCAGTGACTTAGGTTGTTGTCTGCTTTTAAAAGATTATTTGGTAGGTTTGCTCATTTTTAATTTTATTTTTTAGTGAACAGAACTAGAACATTTAGAGGAAAGCTGAAGAATGTTATGGAGTTTCTTTCTACCAGTTCTTTGGAAAATAAAACAACTGTTTTGTGTTAAAGAATTACAGGAGCTCCATTTAAAGACTGTAATTTGCAAAGAATATTTTTTTAAAAAAGCTCAAACATATTATCTAACATTGAATAGTATCTTAAGGAATTTTAAAAGTGCAGTAGCATTTAATGCATCTAATATAAAATTAAAACAATTTACACCAAATAATAACCATCTTCCATCAGAGCCCTTGGAAGGAAATTTGAAAGAATATGATAAATATAATTGGAATCTAAGTGTTCTTGTTTATAAAGAAGTCCTTTTGGCTTCATATATGAAAAGTGAAAGTAAAAGTCGCTCAGACATGTCCAGCTCTTTGTGACCCCATGTACTAGACAGCCCAAGGAATTCTCTAGACCAGAATACTGGGATAGGCAGCCTTCCCCTTCTCCAGGGGATATATGCAGTGAGATGTTTTCTTTCTGAAGATCTAAGTTACTCATTTAAAACAACAGTCTCCATTAAATGTACCTTTGAGATTGATAACTATTTCAATACTGAAAAAAAAAAAAAAAAGCAAAACAGAACATAATTGGTCTAAATTTTCTAGTACTTCAGAGAACATGCATAAAGAAAATCTAAGAGATTAGGAAAAGAAGTGCAAACTAAACCTAAATAAGTAAAAATTTTAAATTATTAATAATAAAGATTTGGAGCATAATTAAAATGAAATAGAGAATACAATAAGGGAAAATAACAAAACCAAAAATGGGTTGTTGGAATAAAAAAGTGACAAAACTTTAGCTAAACTGACAAAAAAAAAGAAAACTCAAATTACCAAAATCAGGAGTGAAAGAAGGGACATTCCTACTGACTTTGCAGAAAATAAAAGGATTTCAAGGAAATGCTACAAACAAATTAGATAACCTAGATGAAATGGAAAAATTCCTAGAGAGATGAACACCACTGAAATGACACAAAAGGAAATTGAAGACTGGATCAGGCCCATATGTAATAAGTTAAGCAATTGAATCAACAATCCAAACGCTGCCCACAGCAAAGCCCAGGCCTAGATAGATGTACTGGTGAATTCCACTACACATTTGAGGAATAATTACCAGCAATCCTTCATAAGCTCTTTCCAAATACAGCTTATTCTACAGAGTCAGTGTTATCCTGACCCCAAACTAGATACAGATATTACAAGAAACAAAAACTAAAAACCAATATTTCATATGAATATGGATGCAAAAATTTGCAACAAAGTCCTGGCAAATCAAATCCAACAGTTTATAAAGAGAATTAAAACTGTGACGAAGTGGGGATTTAAGGTTGGCTTAACGCTTACTCCTTGGAAGGAAAGTTATGACCAACCTAGATAGCATATTCAAAAGCAGAGACATTGCCAACAAAGGTTCGTCTAGTCAAGGCTATGGTTTTTCCCGTGGTCATGTATGGATGTGAGAGTTGGACTGTGAAGAAGGCTGAGCACCAAAGAATTGATGCTTTTGAACTGTGGTGTTGGAGAAGACTCTTGAGAGTCACTTGGACTGCAAGGAGATCCAACCAGTCCATTCTGAAGGAGATCAGCCCTGGGATTTCTTTGGAAGGAATGATGCTGAAGCTGAAACTCCAGTACTTTGGCCACCTCATGTGAAGAGTTGACTCATTGGAAAAGACTCTGATGCTGGGAGGAATTGGGGGCAGGAGGAGAAGGGGACGACAGAGGATGAGATGGCTGGATGGCATCACTGACTCGATGGACGTGAGTCTGAGTGAACTCCGGGAGTTGGTGATGGACAGGGAGGCCTGGCGTGCTGCGATTCACAGGGTCACAAAGAGTTGGACACGACTGAGCGACTGATCTGATCTGATCTGATCTAACATATGAAAATCAACCGATGTAACAAATTATATTAGTAGAATAAAAGACAAAACCCACATGATCATCTCGATAGATACAGGAAAACTATCTGACAAAATCCAGCACCCTTGTATGACAAAAATACTCGAGTCAGAAATAGAGAGAAATATGTTCTACATCATAAGGGGTATCTAGTAATTTGTCAAGTTTTCTCAAAGAAATCATCTTGTCAATTTCAACCCTGAAACTCAGTGGTCAATAAAATCTGTCAGTTATATATTTATTGGTTTTAAAGTTGTTTTTGTTTTTTTAACTCCAGAAAGGACTCAATATTTCAAGTCATTCACATTGAAAAGGCATCCATTTAAGAATATGTTATAGGCTGAATTATGTCCTCCGAAAGATATGTTGGAATCCTAACTCCTGTTACCACAGAATATGACCTAGTTTGGAGATACGGTCTTTGCAGTCATTAGGATGGGTCTGAATCCAATATGACTCTGCTTATACAAGATCTGGACACAGATGTGCACGTGGGGAGAACATATGATGATGAAGGCAATGACCAGCATGATGCTTCTACAAGACAGGGAATGTCAACTATTGCCAGTAACCCACCAGAAGCCGGGAAAGAGGCATGGAAGAGATCCTTTCTTAGAGTCCCCAGAAGGAACCAACCCTGCTGAAACACTGATCTCAGACGTCTAGCCTCCAGATCTGTGAAACAATAAATTTCTGTTTAACTACAGTTAGGTCCCATACATACAAACGAGTTTTGTTCTGAGAGCACGTTCGTAAGTCCAAATTGCTCGTAACTCCAGCAAAGTTAGTCTAGCCACCCAACTAACACAATCAGTTATATAGTACTGTAATAGGTTTATTAATGTAATACTTTTCAAACGAGTAATACATGAAAAATAAATACAAAAACTAAAGGCAACATTTTTAATCTTACAGTATCGTCCTGTGGAAAGCACAGTAGTACAGTACAACAGCTGGCACACGGGCTGGCACAGAGAGAACAAGAAAGGAGAGTTACTGACGGGAGGAGGGAGAAGAGGGTACAGCTGGTAGAGCTGAAGGACTGGCAGTGACAGGAGACAGAGGGCAAGCTGCAATGCCACTCAAGCCCGACACTGATGGCGGAGGTTCTGGTTCCTTGCTGGATTCGGTTCTATCTACACTCTTGAAAACGACGATCCAGTGATGTCTGGGTAGAAGTTCTTTGTTTTCTCATCACGGACCTGATAGCACTGGACTGCATACCGAACAGCTGTTGTGATTTTCGTGTACTGTTCTGTGTTTGGGTCCTGTGCCTCAGAAACTAACAGCACCTCCTCCTCGAATGGAACCACCTTAGGCGAGAGCACTTGCAAATGCACGTTCACATCTTTGAAAGTGCGCGGTTTGACGGTTCAGACGTGGGGGACTTAACTGTACTTACTTTGCGGTACTTTGTTATGGCAGCCCTGGCAAACGTATGCACACATCTTCAGTAAATATCTAGTCATTGTGAAAATTAAGGCAAAATAAGTAGAGGTAAATGATGCTGAATTAAAATATAGGTTGAGACATGAGGCAAATGTCCGCCTTTTCCTAAACTTGAAAATATCAGACATGTATGCACAAAAGGGAGTCTGGTGTACAGTTCAAAGAACAGTAATTGTATCTTTGCTATAGCAAGAAAAGTTCTGGAACAAAAGGTTACATCTATAACCAGGTGCTGGGGTTAAGAATATTAATGAGGATTATTTACTTTTTATGTTTACAGTTAACCAAAGCAAGCAAAACAAACTAGAAAAAACATCATGATTAAAAGGAGAAGTTTCATTGTCGAGCACCTCTGCTTCTTTCTGTCTGTTCTTTGTTCTTTGGACGTCCAGCAATAGAGCTCCCTTTCTAGTTGGAAGAGACCCCCCATCATATGGACCCTGGTGGAAAAGAGGCTTCACTTCCCATTAAGAAGCCAATGGACCAGGCGACCAGAGGAAGGACAAGGGGTCTAAATGCAGCCAACTGAAGGTTCCTACTTAGAACTCTGATGCTCTGGAGAATGCTGGAAAGGTGCAAGGGCAGCTAAGTTTTCTTTGGAAGTGTGGAAATACCAGCTCAGCCAAAAGCAAGCATCCGCTGGAGCTGGAGCCAGCAGTGGAGTGCCCTAACCAGACGGACTGTGGTTTGAAGGAGGGTATGTGTTGCCCTACCCTGTGGAGCAATCCAGATTTCTGCTTCATTCTCCTGCATTGCTGCCCAATCAGTGAATATCCTTTCACATTCTGCCTTTTAAATTAGCCACAGGCAATTTCTAGAGCTTGAAGAGAAGACTCATATGAGTTACTAACTAAAATTAACTATATAAATTCCATGTGCTTAAAACAGTATCCAGTTCTACTTTTTGTAAGTAGGAATCATTTGCAATTTTTATATATCTTACCTTTATTTGGAGATCATTAAAAATATATGTTATAAATACATTCTGCACATAAAATTTCCAGGGAAGAACATTATTATAAAAATTAAATGATGGATTTTTTTTAAACTTTAAAAAAAATGCATCTTGTAGGGAACCTCAGAATTTGATAGGACTGTAGTTATTCCCTTAAAATTCAAATTTGTCAGACATCCACTTTCAAAAGGAATGCAACACCCCCTGGCCATGACTGACACCTGTTAGCATTGAGTCCATAGAAATTCATCTGCCTCACACAGACTCACTCATCTTGTCAAGAAAACAAAAATCTCATAATTAGTTTTGACACCTCCAGGACTTTCAGTTCTCAGAGTAATATACCAAATAACCTAAAAGCACACACACCTGGGCTCTGTGGTCAGTCTGCTGAAACTCACGCCGGTGAAGACCTTTACACGGCAACATAAGGTCATCAAATCTTGTGAGGCCATCTATCTCGCAGTATAAAACCAAATCAAGTGTCTGTTAGTGCCACATTTTATTTTTATTATTTTTAAGCTAATAAGGAACTAGCTACACAATTAGAATTACCTGATTACTACAGAGAAGTTAATGTGACAGACCTTTTTCAACACGATTGAAAATATTGTTTGTCCCAGACTAGACCACTGTGGGATTCATCAAGTGGATTGGCATTTTACCTGCAGCCATATGCCATCTATCATTGTCTTTAATGAAGTTTGTATCAATTTACAATAAGCACCAAATGCCATATAGCTGGTAGAATCGTGTTATGCAAGCAGATCAATGTTTGATGATGTTTTTCTCTTTTTCTTTCCCTGTGGAAACTCATCTTCTGAATCCATATAAGGAAAGTTTTCTGAGGCTTCAGTCTCTCAGGTGATGAGAGTATCAGAATAAGTTTCCCCAAAGCAAAATATTGAAAAGAAAAGGTCTAAGTTCATGAACTGAAGCTAATAAATAAACAGATGGAAAAATCCATGAACTTTCAGGATGTAACTATGCTGCTAAACATAGCAGATTTAGAATTTTTGGAAGAAATTCTGCATGCGTAAAAAACGCAATGATATGACTAACTTAATTCAAAACAAACACCCCTTTTTAAAAGATTAATAGCAAATATGCTCTTCTTCTTTCCAAATGTTAATGGTCTAATTGACTTCAGTCATGTTCAATTTCTGAGTTAAAAAGAAAGATGTACGGTAAATAGGAAGACCCAAGCTTAAATTGTTTGGAATTGAACTAATAATTCAAAATATGTTTAACTCGCCTCCTTTATCTCGCAAGGTTTTTACCCCCAAGTTTTCTGACCCTCTTGAAGATTCTGGCTAAACCCACCCCTCTTCCATCTCTCCTCCAGAGATAAACACTGCCCAGAAATCAGCATGCCCTAGCTCACGTATTTCCGCTCAGCTCCACGGCTCTCCTGCCCGTAGTGCATCAAGCAACCTGCCCCCTTGCTCCTTCCCTCTGTCACTGCTGGAGGGATGCTAACTGCATGTCGTTTGCATGAAAACTGGGACTGGGGTGGGAGGGCGAAGAATAAGCTTATCTGACACTTTCACTCTCAACCATACCTTCTAGACATACTAAATTAACTTAAACATTCTAAAAATATATATATTGCTATCTCTGTATAAACATACATAGGTATATCTAAAGTATATATACGTAAGTACATAGGTATATATCACTGTATGTATATAAGAACCTATAAAATAGCATAAAATATGGATAAGAAATTACATGACAATTTTTGATAGCAGATACTTATGAAAAGATCGGAATAGGTTTCTGCATGTGTAAAAAGAGATAAAAGTTATAAGTAATATCACATATGCATGAAATTAATATTGCAAAATGTTACTATGAATTAAGCTTTGTTAAGGAGTTCATGTTTTTACTATAATATGATTTGCTCCTTAATATGTTATTGTTTCAAATTAAAAACACGATGTTAGAGGAAAATGATATTATATCCAAACATTAATAAATTCCATCTGTGCTATGATTGATTAAAAAGTATTGAGACAACAGAAAAAAAAATGAATGTTTAACAATTACATAATAATGGATTTTCTTCAGATAAAATAGATGTAAATGTGAATTAAAACAGTCTTAGGTTTTAACTCCATAAGCAAAACAGAGGTAAAAGTCACCATTAGTAAAATTAAAATGCATAAGATAATCTGATAACATTTACAAGAAATATGAGTGTTATGAAACGACTGTGTCCTCCTGTATTCTGAAGCCCTAACCCTCAACGGGAAGGTGTTCGGAGGTGGGTCTTTGGGGAGGTATTGGGTTTAAAGAAGGTGATGAGTGCAGACCCCCAAAGGGATCAGTGTCATTATAAGAAGAGAAAGAAGCCAGAGCTGTCTTCTTCTCCCAACTCTTATGTGAGGACACAGCAAGAAGGCAGCTGTCTGCAGGTGAGAAAAATGGTTAAAACCATCACAACATTATTAAGTAATTATCCTCTGATTAAAATAAGTTAATTAATTAAAACAGAAAGAAATACCTTATCAGGAACCAAAACTGCCAGCACCTTGACCCATTTGTACTTCTGAGTCTCCAGAGCTGGGAGCAATAAACATCTGGTGTTTAAGCCACCAGTCTATGGCATTTTGCTACAGGAGCTTGAGCTGACTAATTCAATGAGATAAAAATATATTTTTATGTTAATCACTCATAACTATTATAAATTGGGTACAGTAAACCAGATAGAAAAAAAAAGTTTTTTAGGTGATAAACTTAAAATTCCCAATAGAAAAAATATAACTGTCAGTAAGCCAGTACAAAAAATATTAAATCTTATTAATAAGCATAGAAGTAGAACTTAAATGTTATTTTAACCTATAACTTATAACTTTATCTTATCAAATCATCAAAGACACAACAAAAATATATAATGTTAAAGGTCAATTGTTGTTATTCAGTTGCTGAGTCATGTCTGACTCTTCGAGACCTCATGGACTGCAGCATACCAGGCTCCTCCATACTCCACTATCTCCCAGAGTTTGCTCAAATTCATGTCCATTGAGTTGGTGACGCTATCTAACCATCTCATCCTCTGCTGCTCCTTCTTTTGCCTTCCACCTTTCCCAGCATCCGGGTCTTTTCCAATGAGTCAGCTCTTCCAGTCAGGTGGCCAAAGTATTGGAGCTTCAACTATGGCATCAGTCCTTCTAAAGAATAGTCAGGGTTGAATTCCTTTAGGATTGACTGGTTTGATTTCTTTGTGGTCCAAAACACTCTTAAGAGTCTTCTCCAGCACCACAGTTCGAAAGCATCAATTCTTCAGCACAGCCTTCTGTATGATCTGAATCTCACATATGTACATGACTACTGGAAGAAACATAGCTTTGACTATATGGGTCTTTGTCAGCAAGGTGATGTCTCTGCTTTTTAATATCTGGGCTTTCCGGGTGGTGCTTGTGGTAAAGAACCCATTTGCCAATGTAGGAGATGGTTTCAGTCCCCGGGTCAGGAATATCCCTGGAGGAGGGCATGGCAACCCACTCCAGTATTCTAGCCTGGTGGAGAACCCCATGGACAGAGGCGCCTGGCGGGCTACAGTCCATGGGGTCGCAAAGAGTTGGACATGACTGAAGTGACTTAGCGTGAACACTAGGTTTGTCGTAGCTTTCCTTTCAAGGAGCAACTGTCCTTTAATTTCATGGCTGTAGTCATTTTGGAGCCCAGGAAAATAAAATCTGCCACTGTTTCCATTTTTCCCCCATCTATTTGCCATGAAGTGATGGGAGGAGATGTTATGATCTTAGGTTTTTTTTTTTTTTTTTAATGCTGAGTTTGAAGCAAGCTTTTCACTCTTTCACCTTCATCAAGAGGCTCTTTAGTTTCTACTCACTTTCTACACTTAGAGTGGTATCATCTGCATATCTGAGGCTGTTGATATTTTTTCTAACAATCTTTCCAGTCTGTGATTCATCCAGCTGGGCATTTCACATGATGTATTCTGCATATAACTTAAATAAGCAGAGTGACAATATACAGTTTTGTCAAGGCTGTGATTCATGAAGGGGATTAAAGGTAAATAAATAAGATGTGCTAATTTCATAAGCAAATATTCTAAAAAAAAATAAGAGCTTTAAAAAGTCCTGTGTCTGTTACTACCCTTAGGGTGGGCCACTATCAAGAAAAGAGGAAATCGGTTAGTGAGGATGTGGAGAAATTGGGACTCTCATGCGTTATTGATGGGAATCCGGAATGGTATACTTGCTACAGAAAACAGTATAGAAGTTCCTCAAAAACATTAGGAAACAGAATGATCATGAAATCCAGAAATTCCACTTCTTATGAGTATATAAGAGTAAGAATTGAAAGCAGGATCTTTTAGAAATGTTTTCACAGCCAGGTTTATTGCTGGTTATTATCAACAATTATTAACAATAGCCATGAGGTGGAAGCAACCCATATGCTCATGGATGGATGATGGGCTAAAGAAAATGTAGTATATGCATAAAATCACATATTATTCAAACTTAGAAAAGGACAGAAATTCTGACACATGCCACAGTGTGGATGAATCTTAACGATATCATGCAAGAGAACAAGTCAATTACAAAAGACAAATTCTGTGTGATTCCACTTTCAGACGTCTAAAGTAGTCAAACTCATAGGAACAGAAAGTAGAATTGTGGTTGCCAGGGGCTAGGGGGATGGGGAAAATGAAAGTTGTTTAATGAGCACAGAATTTCAACCTTGCAAGACGAAAAAGTGTTTAAGAAACCTACTGTACAACAATGTAAATATACTTAAAACTACAGAACTGTACGCTTAAATACAGTTTAAAAGGTAAATTTTATGCTTATTTTTTACAGTAAGAAAAAAAAAAAAAAAACCCTTATGTATGTCAATGTCTTTGACATTATAATTCCACATCTAGAAATTTAATAGGGAGACATAATTATGAGTGAAGGTGATCCAAAAAAAAAAAAAATGAAGAAAAAGAAAGAACTATGAAACATACACAAAGACATGGCTACAAGACTCTTCACCTTAATTTCAGGCACAGTGGAAAGAGAAAGCAATAGTCTAAACACACAATCAAAGGGAAGAGTTAAATAGACTATGGTAGATTCATACAATAAAATACACTGCACCCCTTAGAAATGATATTTAAAATAATTGTATAGGAAAATAAAAATGCTCATAACATAATATTATGTGACTTTTCTATAAACTTGGATTTGTATTATTATTTGTAGGTTGAGAAGAGCAGGAGGCTGTTTGAAGACTAACTTTCTCAGTACAGGCATTTTCTTGTACTCCACAGATATGTATTTTGTTGCTGTTGTTTTTTTGTTGTTGTTTTAACAAATTGAAAGTTTGTGGCAATCTTGTATCAAAAGTCTATCAGAACCATTTTTTCAAAAGAATTTGCTCCCTTTGAGTCTTTGTTTTTCATTTTGGTAATTCTTGCAGTATTTCAAACTTTTCCATTATTATTATTAGATTATGTGATTCACTGAAGGTTCAAGATGGTTAATAATTTTAGCAATAAAGTATTCTTTAATTAAAGTATGTACATTTCTAAAGACATAATACCATTGTATACTTAAGAGATGACAGGAGAATACACACATATTTTTATATGCAACTAGGAAACCAAAAATTAAATGTGACTCACTTTATTTAAATACTTAGTATATTGCATTTGTCTGGAACACAACCCATAGTATCTCCAAGGTAGGTATGCCTGTGTGATTTTCCTGGCAGTACAGAACCCTGTGTTTCAACCCTTCAAACGTGCGTCATCTATAGGTTTCATGTGGTCACTAACCACAAGCCTCTCTTTTATTGTTGCCATACACTGTTCAGTTTTTGCTTTTCAACTTGTCACATACATCTGTATTCTCTCCCTAATAAGACTGTAAAGTCTTTCAAGGAGAGAACTTGTAGCGGTATAAGCACTGTGCCCTGAGTGTTTTCTAATACTATCCTTCTATAACTGAGTGAAGCCTGGACCTGAGAAAGCAAGATCAAGGAGAAGGAATACAGAATATTAAACCAGCAAATGTAAACTGCATGACTACTACGTGCAAGACAAGGCCAGTTACGAAAGATATTATAAAGAATATCTTTATGTTGTTGTCATCTTCAAAGAGTTTACTATCTTGCTACGGAACATACACACACACGATGGACACGTTAAACCCTGAGAAGAACATGCAATTTACATTAAATTGCCAAGAGGTAATAAAACACTGATTTTTTTTCCATACTCAGTGTATGAAAGTATAATGAAATAGTCTAAAAGAATATAATGATTTTCAAAATGCTTATCTGTACCCTTGGCTGTTTTGTTCACACATGAAATCTGAGGATAATTAAAATTCATGCCAGTTTTGGAAAGCTAGGAACAAATCAAATATGTGAAAATCTTCTAAGACTTTAAAAACAAAATTCCCACAGGGATTCATTAAAATTGTACTGTCAACAAATATCTGAGTTTGAATTTTTAACTCATTTTGTGGGCAGAAAAAAAAAAAAAAAGAGGGAAAGAAGAAAGAAAGAAGAGAAACAAGAAAGGGTGGGAGGAAGAGAGGAAGGGGAGCAGGAAGGGAGACAGGAAGGAAGGAAGGAAGGAATGGGGGGAGGGGGAAAGAAAAGAAAAAACGCCTGCCTGTTCAACCAGGATTTCACTGCGTCACAACGCTCAATCGACCCATGACCTCCACAGTGCTAAATCTAGTGGTATTCTCAGTCTTCAGTTATCTTATCCTACAACAGAATTTGACACCGTGCTCAGTCCCTCCTTAAAATACTTTCTTTACCAAGACACAGCCTTTCTCTGGTTTTCTAATTGCATCACCGGCCACTTCTTCTTTGCCTCTTTATCTAGTTCCCGAACTTCTCCCTGACTGCTTAATGGTGAGATGCCCCTGTCTGCTTTTCTGGGTATATCCCCACTCCCTACCCCCTCACCCCCACCTCGGTGGTGTCTGTTCTCAAGACTTACCACCTACTGGCAACAACTCTCAAATTCTATTTTTCGCCCAGACTTGTCTCCTGACTTAATATCCTCACTTCTGTATAGCCTGCAGTTGTGCATTTAATTGTCTTCTCAAACTTGACAAGTCCATACCTGAATTCCTAACCCAAACTTGAAAACATGTTCCTCCTATGGCCATTTCCATAGTAGGTGATAGCAATTCCATCCTTCCAGATGCTCAGACCAAACTCCTTGGAGCCATTCTTAACTTCTTTCTGTTGGTTCTACCTTCAAAATATGGATAAAACCCGAATTCCTTTTTCTAGGTCTATTGCTACCCCCCATTCTGATTAAGCCAACCACAACTCTCATCTGTGTTACTGCAACTGCATCCTGCTTCTCTCCTTGCCATGCCATGCCTACAAAGAAGAGCCAGATAATCTTTCAGAAATCTAAATTGAATCATATCACTCCTTCACTCATTAGGATGACACCACCTAATGGCAGAAAGCGAAGGGGAACTAAAGAGCCTCCTGATGAAAGTGAAAGGACAGTGAAAAAGCTGGCTTAAAACTCAACATTCTAAAACCTACGATCATGCATCAGGTCCCATCATCTCATGGCAAATAGATGGGGAAAAAATTGAAACACTGACAGACTTTATTTTCTTGAGCTCCAAAATCAATGTGGACGGTGACTGCAGCCATGAAATTAAAAGACGCTTGCTCTTTGGAAGGAATGCTATGACCAACCTAGACAGCATATTAAAAAGCAGAGACATCACTTTGCTGAAAAACTTTCATCTAGTAAAAACTACAGTTTCTCCAAGAGTCATGTATGGATGTGAGATTTGGACCATAAAGAATGTGGAGCACCAAAGAATTGATGCTTTTGAATTGCAGTGCTGAAGAAGACTCTTGGGAGTCCCTTGGACAGCAAGGAAATCAAACCAGTCAATCCTAAAGGAAATCAAACCTGAATATTTATTAGAAGGACTGGTGCTAAAGCTGAAGTTCCAATGTTTTGGCCACCTAATGCAAAGAACTGACTCATTAGAAAAGACCCTGATGCTGGGAAAGATTGAAGGCAGGAGGAAAAAGGGACAACAGAGGATGAGGTGTTTGGATGGCATCACTGACTCGATGGGACTTGAGTTTGAGCAAGCAAGATGGTGAAGGACAGGGAAGCCTGGCGTGCTGCAGTTCATGGGCTTGTAGAGTCAGATACAACTGAGCGACTGAACAAAAACAACTCCTTCGCTCAAACAACTCCACTGGCTTCCCATTATAGTATGATTATAATTATATATTGCCATGGTTGAAAAGGCCCTATATAATCTGCCAAAACCTTCTACTTTTACCCTAAACAGCCACCTTATCTCACTAAACTCATCTTCACTTTGTTCCCTTGAGCTTATCCACAAAGATCTCCAGGGATCTCCTTGCCTGCTCCAGCTGATTCCTACATTAGAAATGATCCTTCCCCAGATTATCTCCTTGGTTCACTCCTTCACCTCCTTCAAGTCACAAATCTCTCCACCTCAATGAGAACTTTTCTGACCCCAGGTAGTATTTAATACTGGAGGCCCCCCACTGGTTCCTTAATCTGTTCTATGGTTTCCTTTATCCGTAGCTTGTATTAGTTTTGAGATGCTATATAATCTAAATCACTGATAAATTTGTGGTGCTGTGTGTTATACAGGTCCCCCTACCCTCATGCTACAATACCATTTTTGTGAGGTCAGGGCTCTTTTCCCGTTTGTTTTTCCACTGATGTATCCCCAGTTCCCACAGCAGTCCTTGGCACCTAGGAGACACTGAATGAATAAGCATGTATATAAAACAAATAAAATATAGTGAGGAACATAGCAACATGAGATGGAAGAGGCTAGTCTGTGCTTTTAAGCCTGAGTTATACTTCATGAAATTCCACAGAACTTGTTCTTATTCATAGTGCTATATGTGGAAAAAGTATCCATTGTACCAAATGATATAAAACCATCAGCGTTCACACAGGCATACTCGTGCAGCAGTAATGATGCTAGAAAAAAAGAAGCAGTGCCTTTTGTTCAACATTAAGTAGGTAAATAACATTTTTCCCCCAAGAATCAGACAAAATCCTCTATGAGAAAGGATTATTATTTAATAAAGAGACTCCCAGAGCCTCTCAAGGTTATCATATTGGAAAGAATTACTCATCATGTGCTTAAAGAGGCATCTACTTTAGGGAGATCTTATTTACTCATAGATTGTTTTGTCATAGATGTTTTAAATTACAGTTCCTTAAAACTTCAGGGCAAAACATGGTTCAAATTTACCACGCAGAGCAGGAGTGGTGACTTCCAAATCCAGGTCCCAACAATAAAAGCATTCAGGATAAGTGACTTGTGCTGACTCTGTATAATTGTGCAAATGTTTCTGCAATTCAGGGTGGCTGCTTGAAATTAATTTTATTTAATTTTGTTGCATGTTCCTCTTTCTATATAGTTATAACTGAAGGACATCACTTGCTCTTGCTGTCTGGGTTAGGCTACGAGTAAAGATCGTAAAATTTCAATAAGCAAATGACTAACAGAAGATGCAGAGATGTGTGTGTATCTGACTGGAACTTTCTTTCCCCCCTGGCTCTGAAGTGGTGTGCCAGTCTCGATGGGATGCAGGCCAGCCCAGGAAGCCTGGAAACTCAGCACCTCCATTTCTTGACCCTCAGCAGCTTGGAGTCACAGAAGAAGAGAGAGGGGAGGCCATGGCAGAGTCAGCTCATAGTCTTTTCTTTGTCAGGCTGCAGTGCAGTGAAGGAGGAAGGATGGCTGGGGACAGGAAGCCATCACAGAGCACCAGGCTCCAAGCCCAACACACACACGTCTATACGTCAATCCCAATTCGCTTTGCTGAACAGCAGAAACTAACCCAAAACTAGGAAGCACCTATACTCCAAAAATGTTTTAAAGAAATAAAAGAGCATATCTAGACTGAGTAAATGTGAGGAAACCAGCAAATAAGAAAAACGGGGGCTCACAGGTAAGGAGACCACCCATAAGTACCAACTCCACTGTGCATCTGTGGAACAGACAGCCCCTTCTCTTTCTGATCTAGGTAACAAAACGCGGCCACTTGACTGGTCCAAGACTCAGAGGCCTGGTTTTCCTCTTCACTCTTCCTATGGATGATTTTTGGCTGGATTCAGTCTCTTTCAGTCTTATCTTCTTTGCGGAGAAGGCGATGGCACCCCACTCCAGTACCCTTGCCTGGAAAATCCCATGGACGGAGGAGCCTGGTGGGCTGCAGACCATGGGGTCACGAAGAGTCAGACATGACTGAGCGACTTCCCCTTCACTTTTCACTTTCATGCATTGGAGAATGAAATGGCAACCCACTCCAGTGTTCTTGCTTTACATTTTAAATAAAAGAGCTGAATACAAGGTTTTTTCCTGTATCATTGTTTCCAGTTTGAATATTTTGTGACTTCCTGAGACACATCAAATGGTGATGCTCAAGATGGTAGCTCTCTCTGATAACACTCATGACATAAAAAGAAAGACATCATTCTAGTCAGTAAGCAAGTGTTCCCGCTGGTATTCAAGAAGTGCTAACCATATAATCAGTATTAGCTGACTTTTTCTGTTCTGCTTACTTCCTAGAACAGATATTTATTTTGCACTATATTACTCACTAAGCTGCTACTGCTGCTGCTAAGTCACTTCAGTTGTGTCCGACTCTGTGCAACCCCATAGATGGCAGCCAACCAGGCTCCCCGTCCCTGGGATTCTCCAGGCAAGAACACTGGCGTGGGTTGCCATTTCCTTCTCCAATGCGTGAAAGTGAAGTCGCTCAGTCATGTCTGACTCTTTGCGACCCCATGGACTGCAGCCTACAAGGCTCCTCCGCCCATGGGATTTTCCAGGCAAGAGTACTGGAGTGGGGTGCCATTGCCTTCTCCATTACTCACGATACTGTTCTGTAATTGCATAACCACTATGAGTCCATTGAGAGCAAAGACCCCTCCATCTCAACACGTGTGCACCAGTAAGGAAGCCTTTGTACACACATATGCACATGTACATGCACTTACACATTCAGGTGGGAAATGAATTTTTGTAATACGCTAGTGTCCTGGCCATTTTGCCTTGTTATCTTCATAACGGTCCCCAAACTGAAGTACTTCTCCCTATCCTGCCAAACGTCAAAAGAGCATCCTCTGTGACTATCTTTTCAGAAAAGTGAAAGGACATCTCCGGTCTGACAAATGGGCCAACAAAACTCTCCACTGGAGACCTCAAGGCAGAAATGAGAACCTGGGTTTCAGTCTTTCTTTTGGTTTTCTTTCTTTATAACTTCTGACCTTTACTTCGTTTCTTCATTTATAAACCAGGGTTTAATAAAACCAGTCTGAGAAATTCAAGTTAAAATCAGCCTGGGAACTGACATTTATATACTCATTATTTCAATGAAATCAGACATGTTTATAGAGGACCCATCGTTCCCAGGCAGTGGACTGGGTGGAGTGGGTGGTGGAAATAAAACGCTAACCAGGTGGACGTAGTATCTTTCCACATGGAACCCAGGGACTAGTAAGGGACACGGACAAGTTACAGCACAGGTAAAAAGGTATATGATGGGAAAGTGGGGGCTTCCTTGGTGGCTCAGATGGTAAAGAATACGCCTGCAATGCAGGAGACCTGTGTTCAGTTCCTGGGTCAGGAAGAGCCCCTGGAGAAGCGAATGGCTCCCCACTCCAGTATTCTTTCCTGGAGAATTCCATTCACAGGAGAGCCAGGTGGGCTACAGTCCATGGGGTCTCAAAGAATTGGACACAACTGAGCAACTAACAGTTACGTACTTAACTATAAATTATATATAAATTTTCAAGTGAAAAATGACAAATAACATACAAGGGAACTCCCATCAGGCTATCAGCTGATTTCTCAACAGAAATTCTACAAGCCAGAAGTGAATGGCAAGATGTATGCAAAGTGATGAAAGGGAAGAACCTACAGCCAAGAATACTTTACCCAGAAAACCTCTCCTTTAGATATGATGGACATATCAAAAACTTTCCAGACAACTAAAATTTAAGAAAATTCAGCACCACCAAACCACCTTTACAATGAACACTAAAGAAACTTCTCCAGGCAGGAAACCAGAGAAGGAAAAGACCTACCTACAGAAAATATCCAAACCAATAAAGAAACTGACAATAGAACCATATATACTGATAATTACCTTAAGTGTAAATAGATTAAATGCACCAACCAAAACACATAGACTGGGTGAGCGATGGAAACATCTGCATGTATGTTCTTCCACTAACCACATCACTCTGCCTGATCCCCCAAATTATACGTAAGTATTTTTATATTGTTAGTTAAAAGACGCTTACTCCTTGGAAGGAAAGTTATGTCCAACCTACATAGCATATTCAAAAGCAGAGACATTACTTTGCCAACAAAGGTCCATCTAGTCAAGGCTATGGTTTTCCCTGTGGTCATGTATGGATGTGAGAGTTGGACTGTGAAGAAGGCTGAGCGCCGAAGAATTGATGCTTTTGAACTGTGGTGTTGGAGAAGACTCTTGAGAGTCCCTTGGACTGCAAGGAGATCCAACCAGTCCATTGTGAAGGAGACCAGCCCTGGGATTTCTTTGGAAGGAATGATGCTAAAGCTGAAACTCCAGTACTTTGGCCACCTCATGCAGAGTCGACTCATTGGAAAAGACTCTGATGCTGGGAGGGATTGGGGGCAGGAGGAGAAGGGGACGACAGAGGATGAGATGGCTGGATGGCATCACTGACTCGATGGACGTGAGTCTGAGTGAACTCCGGGAGTTGCTGATGGACAGGGAGGCCTGGAGTGCTGCGATTCATGGGGTCACAAAGAGTCGGACACGAATGAGCGACTGAACTGAACTGAACTGAATCATGTTCCCATTATGCTGGTAATTGTAACTATCTTTTATTTTTTGTCTGACTATTGATTGTGAAAACTGATAAACAGCTTTCTCTATTGTGATTATGTAACTATTTCTCACTTAGTACCATTGTATCATGATTGCTCAACAGAAAAATGATAGAATTCTGTATCACCAAAACTACCATTTAATAGAAAAACCTGCAATCACTTTTTAAAATCTAGATACATATCAGAATTATCTTGGAATTTTTTGAAAAATACAAATACCCAGGTATTGCTTTATTTATTTTATTTTCCAGAGCTCCAGATATTTCTCATGAGTAGCCTTGTTTAAAAACAACTGGTTATGTGAAGATCTTTTACTTTCGTCTAGCTTGTTTTACTTTTCCTATTTCATATTCAGTGCTCCCATTTCATTTAGTTTATGTTTTCCAATTGCTCCATCTCTTTTTCTTTTTGCGATGTACTTTCTCAAGCCTTTATCAAATGTAGTAGAAAAGCTCTTATATAAATACATATGTAAATATGTATAATATATATATTTTAGAAAACTTATGAATTTTTGCTTAACTAAAAAATTTGTGACATTTTGATTCCACTTGTTTGACTTAGTATAAATAGAATGCTAGATTTCTAATTTTAAAAAAATAGATATGCAATAAGCAACAAAGGTTTACTGTGTGGCACAGGGAACTATAGTCAACATCTTACAATAACCTATAATGGAAAATCGTTTCAAAATAGTATATGTGAATACATACAGCTGAATCACAAAAATATAATAATTCCACTTATTGAAATTTAATCATGTTTATCTTTTTGCCAGTTTTTCTAAGTGTCCTATGGACATCTAATAACAATGTATTAAACACAAAATTTTAAATATATTTGTATAGGATATAAAACCAATATACATAGAAATCTAATATATTTAAATTATTAACGACATCATTTAATATGCTCTCATTTTTTCTGCACTTGAAAAATACTCTCAGAAAAATGTTAATAGTCTCACTATATATTTTTGCTTTTCCCTTATATTTCTTCTGATTTTTGCTTTATGTATCTTTGTTTCTTTGTTGTTTGGTGTCTAATGGTTTATGATATCTATCTTCTTTGTGAATTGTACCTTTTATCATTAAAAATATTCATCTTTGTTTCATTTAAAAATAAATAAATAAATGTAATTTAAAAATAAAAAAAGAAAAGTGAGGTAATGTGGGGGGCCCCATCCAGGATCCCAGGTAGGGAAATGATCTCTTTAAAACAGTCAGAGCATGTTCCTCTTCTTCTCAAACCTCCCAATCTTTCTCGCTTTACTTAGCATGCAAGCTCACATCTACCGGGACCAGCAAGGGCTCCTGTGGTCTGGGCCCCAGCCGTCTCTCTGACCTCACCCTCTGTTCTGCGGCCCCTGTTCTACTCCAGCCTCTCTGGCGCCCTGCCATTCCTTAAACACAGAAGTTCATGCCTACCTCAGGGCCTTTGCACTTGGCTCTTTCTTTTGCCTGAAACGCCTTCTGCCAGACAGCCTCATAACTAGCATCCCTCCCCCTTGTTGCTTCATGTACGTCCTGACTCAAATGACACCTCCTCAGCTAGACCTTCCCTAGCCGCTGTGCCTAAACGTCAACATCCCTACACACCAACCCTTTCTCCTGCTTAGTACTCATCACTGCTGTATATTTTCCTGTTTCTAGCCCAACTTTTCCATCAGAAGAGTCATTCCACTAAAATGACAGAAGGGCCTTTTGTTTATCTCACTACCTGCTGTATCCTCAGGATCTAGAAAACTGCTGGCATATCGCAGGTACTCAGTCAACATTCTGCGAATGAATAAACGCTATGAAACACTTGCCTGATCAAGTGATTAACTGAAAACTGACTTGAAATCTGAAAAATGGAGCTGAATTATCCTGCCTTTTGTGAGAATGAGGGACAGTCAGAAGGGAGTGGGAGCAAAAAAAGAACATTTTAAAGACAGAGACCAGCCTGGACAGTCTCAGAGGTAAGAGGAGGAAAAAGTGTTTGAAGAACATTAAGACTTTGTCGAAACTAAAGCCTGAATGCCAAAGAGTTAGCAAGAAATGAAGAGGTGGATCTGGACAAGGAGGCAGGGGCCTGATCAGGCAGGGCCTTGTGAGCATGCAAACAAGTTTCCACTTTACAAGAGCAGTGGAGGATATTTGAGGAATTTTAATGAGCAGAGTGATGTCATGTGTGATTAAAAACAAAGTCATCATGACTGGCCTGGACAGGAGCAAGATGGAGGCAGGGAGGCCAGTGAGAAGGAGGGCTGAGGTGCTGTATGTACCAGGGCAGGGGCGAGGGCACTCAAGACCAGCAGAAAGATTCCAGCAGCGATTGGAAGGACTTGGTAATCAATACACATATGATATAAATAATGTAAGATTAATTGTATAATTATAAACTATATGTAATAAATAACACAGTTGACCCTTGAACAATGCAGCTGTTTAGGGGCATAGACTGTCCACGCAGTTCAAGATCTAAGTGTCACTGTACAGACGGTCCTCCACACACACATCACTGCATACATGGTTCAACATCTGTAGATTCAACCAACTGCAAGTCGTGTAGTACTATAGTAAGTATCTATTGAAAAAATTTTATGTAATTCCAACATAGGTTGTTTAAGGGTCAACTGTGTATTTCTAGGCTGAATCATGGAGAAGAGGATAAGAAAAAGGGAAGAAAGGATCCAAGGTGAAGTTTCAGTGTCTGGTTTGAGTGACTGGGGTCAGACCATGGTAGTATAAAGATGGCCATGTTCTTTGACAAGTAGGGTTCTGTTTCTCCTCTCCTTAACTTTGGGAAGCATTTGTGACATTGTTGCCAAGCAACTAGATATGACAGAAATGATGCTGTATCAGACTGGAAGAGACTGGAAGCTTCCAGTCTTGGTGTCTTGGATCTCAGGAACCGAGGTTCCCAGAGAGCAACCCAGTTGAGTTGCCAGACCACAGCCCACACCAAGTGGTCAGGCATGAGAGTGAAACATGCGGAGCTGGATCCTCCCAGCCCATTTGAGCCATACCAGCTGACACGTGTGGAGCAGACACAAATCCTTTCTCAGGAGCCCTGCCCAAGTAGTAAATTCATGAGCAAAAATATAACTGATACTGTCTCAAGCCAATGTCTTTTGAGGTGGTTTGTTACATAGCCATAAAAAATCACAAGAGAGAGAGAGAATGAGATGATAAACTTGTGATTCATCAGAATGCAAACACACATTTCATGCAAAGATGAGCAGAATAAAGGACAGAAATGGTATACACTTAACAGAAGGAGAAGATATTAAGAAGAGGTGGCAAGAATACACAGAAGAAGAGCTATACAAAAGAATACACAGAAGAAGAGCTATACAAAAAGATCTTTACAACCCAGACAATCACAATAGTGTGATCACTCACCTACAGCCAGACATCCTAGAATGCAAAGTCAAGTGGGCCTTAGGAAGAAGCATCACTATGAACAAAGCTAGTAGAGATGATGGAATTCCAGCTGAGCTATGTCAAATCCTAAAAGATGATGCTGTGAAAGTGCTGCACTCAATATGCCAGCAAATTTGGAAAACTCAGCAGTGGCTACAGGACTGCAAAAGGTCAGTTTTCACTCCAATTCCAAAGGAAGGCAATGCCAAAGAATGTTCAAACTACTGCACAGTTGCACGCATCTCACATGCTAGCAAAGTAATGCTTAAAATTCTCCAAGCCAGGCTTCAACAGTATGTGAACTGTGAACTTCCAGATGTCCAAGCTGGATTTAGAAAAGGCAGAGGAACCAGAGATCAAATTGCCAACATCTGTTGGATCATCAAAAAAGCGAGAGAATTTCAGAAAAACATCTACTTCTGCTTTATTGACTATGTCAGAGGCTTTGACTGGGTGGATCACAACAAACTGGAAAATTCTTAAAAGATGGGAATATCAGACCACCTGACTGGCCTTCTGAGAAATCTGTATGCAGGTCAAGAAGCAACAGTTAGAACTGGACATGGAACAACAGACTAGTTCCAAATCAGGACATCTTCCCTGGTGGCTCAGATGGTAAAGCATCTGCTTACAATGCAGTAGACTCAGGTTCGATCCCTGGGTTGGGAAGATCTCCTGGAGAAGGAAATGGCAACCCACTCTGGCACTCTTGCCTGGAAAATCCCATGGATGGAGGAGCATTGTAGGCTACAGTCCATGGGATCGCAGAGTCAGACATGACTGAGCGAATCTACTTTCATTTTCACTTTTCCAAATCAGGAAAGGAGTACATCAAGACTGTATATTGTCACCCTGCTTATTTAACTTATATGCAGCGTACATCATGAGAAATGCTGGGCTGGATGAAGCACGAGCTGGAATCAAGATTGCTGGGAATATCAATAACCTCAGATATGCAGATGACAATACCCTTATGGCAGAAAGTGAAGAAGAACTAAAGAGCCTCTTGATGAAAGTGAAAGAGGGGAGTGAAAAAGTTGGCTTAAAACTCAACATCCAGAAAACGAAGATCACGGCATCTGGTCCCATGATTTTGTGGCAAATAGATGGGGAAACAATGGAAACAGTGACAGACTTTATTTTGGGGGGCTCCAAAAGCAATGCAGATGGTGGCTGCAGCCATGAAATTAAAAGACACTTACTCCTCAGAAGAAAAGTTATGACCAACCTAGACAGCATATTAAGAAGCAGAGACACTACTTTGCCAACAGAAGTCTGTCCAGTCAAAGCTTGGTTTTTCCAATAGTTATATATGGATGTAAGAGTTGAACTATAAGGAAAGCTGAGCGCTGAAGAATTGATCTTTTGAACTGTGGTGTTGGAGAAGACTCTTGAGAATCCCCTGGACTGCAAGGAGATCCAACCAGCCCATCCTAGAGGATCTCAGTCCTAAATATTCATTGGAAGGACTGATGCTGCAGCTGAAACTCCAATACTTTGGCCATCTGATGTGAAGAAAGTGACTCATTTAAATGTGACTCATTTTAAAAGACCCTGATGCTGGGAATGATTGATGGCAGGAGGAGAAGGGGATGTCAGAGAATGAGATGGTTGGATGGCATCACCAACTCAATGGACACGAGTTTGAGTAAGCTCCAAGAGTTGGTGATGGACAGGGAAGCCTGGTGTAATCGCAGTCCATGGGGTCACAGAGAGTCGGACACGACTGAGCGACTGAACTGAACTGAAATGAAACACAGGGTTAGGCGATCCCGGTCCCCCCAACTATTCCTACTTAGCAGGACGTTGTAGGAAAGCAGAGTGCCCGCCAGAGTAGGGTCCACTACTTTGGGATGGTCTTGGAAGGAGTTAATTTGAATCCAAATTAACCAGGAAGGAAACAGAGTATATTAAAATCTTTAAGATCACACTTTCATTTTGTTTGAACCACTGGAGGAAATCCAATTTCAAATTAATATAACAAAGGCAGAAACTTGCTTTAAAAATATTCCATCAGATTGCAAAGTTCAGCTTGGGGCAGGGCATACTGGAACCCTTTAATGGCTACTCTGGTAAAGACATTCTTTTCATTTTGTAAGGGAACAAAAGATTAAATGAGTACCTCTGGAATTGTCTAAGTTATTGGTGGGCACTCTCCCTGTGTGAAGCTGGAGATCAGTAAGGTTCCAGATCAATATCAGAGCTTCATGTCAGGGGCCAGTCCATGTATGTGACCGATGCAGCCAGACAGGCAAGGGGAGCAAGCAACTCTGCCTTTATTTGAACCACTTTTTTTTTTTTTTAAGTTAGTCAGATATAGACAGTTCCTTTTAAGCACTGGGATTTAGAGTTGGAATGTGGATGGGATTAAAGCAGTTTCATTAAAGGAGGAAGAAGCCCAGAGGGAAAAAGGCATGAAAAACTCAGGGACTTCTAAAATCGGATATCCTCTGACATGCTTACCACAGAGCCAGAAAGCACCTCAGTAAACCTCAACCTCAGCTCTGTTAACTCAGGTATTATTTCTATTATCATCCTAATTACCCTCCTCATCGAAAAGGAAGCAAACACACCCTCACTGCAGACATAATGTTCAAATACTTGCCCTGTAGCTTGAGAAAGGTTAGGTATGTCTCTTACATTTTTCATGAACCTAACTTAGACTTATCCACTCAGGCTGTTAATTACTAGTATTTCCTAAATGCAATTACAGTCTTTTTAGGAAATGGGTTGTTGCAACATTTTTTTCCACCCAGAGACACAATAGAGAGTCTAACTCCTTTGTGGTGTTTAAAACATGTTAGTCAATGAGTAGGTAAGTGGTTCAAAGGAAAAACAAGAAGTGCTGAGATCATTAACCATGACTCAGAACACGCTGGGGCCTCTATTTGGTGAAAGCAAACAAATTCCAGATACCACCTCAGAAAAAAATGTCATTTTCACCATTTCCATGACCTAGTTAAGAGGGCATGACGGTATTGTCTATAATTTCATAGTTTATGGTATTATTTCCTTCATCTATTACATAAGGTCTACATAATTGATTGTGACTTGAATACAGCTGCAAGAGCAATTTTATCTTCAGAGAGGAATTTTAAATGCTATTTTTTTTTTCTTAAGAAAATGGAGATGATGCAATCCAACATGTTGCCTTCAGTGGCCTGAAATTTTAGAGGAAGAATTACTGCCCTAGTTCTACTTGAGAGTCTGAACTTTCCGGCTCTTTGGGGTGATTTTTATTTCTCTACTTTAACTTTAAAGGTTTGTCATATTATCTTTTAAACTTTAAACTATTCAAGCAAATAGCATTTTCTGGGAGGGAGCGAAGAGAAGGTATGGATTGGGAAGAGGAGTAAATCTTAGGCCTGTCAACACCCCAAGTTTCAAACCTATTTAGAAAGTTATTTTAGGGATTCACATGTGCCATAAAGTGGTTATTCAGCTATTCTTGTGCATGTTATGTAACAGCCATACAACATGCTTCTTCCCTTCAGGAAATTCTCTCTCAAATAAGGATTGAAAGATGATCAATCGGGCTGATCATAAAGTTTGTTCGGGTTTTCTATATAGAGACAAAAAGATAATCTAGTATTGAGAAAATAAAGAAGTGAAAATTCCAAACACTGGAAGATAAGTAAAAACCAAAAATGTTTCAATGAGGATACGTGGTCTAGGATAGTTACAAAAGCATCAATCATTCATATGCTCACTCACTAAATATTTACAGCGCCTGCCATATGCTGATGACAGGGCTAAGGTCTGGAAAGTCAGTGACAAGCCAAAAATAAGACATAAGCCTGGCAACCTGGCACCATCTCTAAGCCTGTGGGCTCAGGAAGGAGCAAGGCTGCCTGAGCTTGAATCTTCACCCTGCCACTTAGAAACGATGGGTGCCTTTAGGGCTGTGGGCAAACCCCTTAACCTTCCTGTGCCTCAATATCCTTCCCTATAAACAGAGATACTAAGAGTGCCTGCCTTTTAGGACTGTCAGGAAGATTAAATGAGCTAATACATGAAAAGCCTGGCAAATCTAAGCACTAGTCAAATGCAAGGGCTACTTCTCAGAACAGGAAACGAGGGAGGCCAGGGAAGAGGCAGACCAAAGCGTGGGAACATGAACTGGGTCAGAATCCTAGGAGCTCCCCCCATGCACTTCACTGATGTAGATATAAGGGTCCTGGCTCCAGGAGAAGGGGCAGGCAAGTCTCAGCTAACATTCCTAAAGAATGTCCCATGGCTCTCAAACTCACGATGAGGCCAGCGTGCTAATAACGTCACTGCAGAGTGCGGACAAGCTTGAGGCAATTCCAAAGCCTGCCTGCACAGAAACCGAGTGAAAATATGCCCTAACTTCTTGTTGCCTCATTTCCAAAACTGAACAGCCTGAGAGTTACCCTCTGACTGTTCCCCAAAGAGGCCGTGTGTGGGGTATGGGCTAGGGATTACCTCATTCAATTCCAAGCAACAAACCCTGAGACAAGAACAGAGAGTCTCATTTTATAAAAGAGGAGACTGAGGCACAGGAAGGTGAAGAGTATTCACCAGTATTTTAACTTTTTTGCTTAAACCTAGAGACCGAGGCTCGTTCCAGCAGAGTCCCTAAGCTTGAAGCTCAAGAGATGGTGGAGCTCACAGCTCAGAACTCAGAGCCCCAGGGCCTGATATTTAGGATGGCCAGGCCCATGAAAAGACAGGGATTTATAAAAGCACCTGGGCTGGCTGGTTCCAAAGCCTACAATCCCAGCAGGAGGAGAGGAATCCCTAGCATGGGTTAACATTTTCCTTTCCATTGCAATTTTTTTTTTCCTTCCAGATAAAGAATCATTACAGGCAATGCATGTTGTACCCCTTCCCTGCCCAGAGCAGGAGATGTAGACCCCTAGACCTAGACCTAGGCAAGAGACCTAGCTGGGGGATTTACTCACAAGAACTCGCACACAGACATGACGCAGGCTTGTGACAGAGGTCCTGAGGAGTCTCACAGATTTCCAGCCCTCCAGGACCACCCAGGCAGGGAGAGGGGCATTGTGACTGCAGCTGCCCATGCTGGGTGGCTGGGTGGCGGTAGCTCCCAGCAACGCAGGCTGCTCTGGCCCAGGAAACTCATCCCTGTTGTGGTGGGAGTCGTGTTTGTTTTCTGAGGCCAAGTTCAGAGTCAATAAAATGCAAGGCTCTACACGGATGGTTCCACCAGCTCTTTTCAGTTTGTCTTTAAAAATCTGAAAATAAAACTGTATAATTGTGGCTTCTCCTCACTGTCCATTGGAGAGAGGAAGAATGAGGCTAAGAGATGTTTTAACCACAGTGCTTTAGATTAAGTGAATGCACGGACTACTCTGAACCTTCAGTGCTGCTGAGCAGAGGGTTTGAGGGATCTGCCCTCACCCTCTTTGCAGAGGTCCATGTGTTTCAGTTATGTGAGATGCAATTAGGCACAGCTCATCTCTTTCAAATTCACTGGGGATTCATTACATGAACCCTTGAAGGTTTCCCTTTCAAATGACCATAGATTTTATATTCAAATCAGTGTTCAATGATCACTCTAATTCTGCTCCACTCCTGTGTCCATGGAAGCTGACAACATGAGAAATGGGAAAACAAAAAACATGGTTCTTTGAATCAACACAGGAAAAACAGCAGAGGAGGAAAAAAATTTCACAGCAGACCATGTAATCAGAAGCTGCCCTTGGCAGGGAAGCCAGCAGCCTGGCTTCCACATTCCTCCACCCACAGCCCGGGCTGAGGTAAGACAAGCAGATTGTTTTCTTTCGACGGCGAGGTGCACCCCTTCATGACATGAAGCCTCTTTCCCAGATGCTGTCCCAACACTGAAAAGACATTGATCCTGTTTCTCAGGTTGGAAGTGGACATGCTACAATCTATAGAAATTCTTCAGTCTGCTTTCCACCAGTTGACACACAGCTTGTGTATTTATCATTCCAAACAAAAAATACAATGCATGCTCCTTTCCATGAGGCCAAAAAGAGATAGTGGTTAGATTCTCACAAATTGAGTTCCCACTGAGGCTTTTTTTTTTTTTTTTTTAAACTCACTTGTGAGATACATACACAGACTCTGAGGCTTTGAAGAGGCTTTGAAGGCTTTCAAGAGCCTCTATTTGCAGATCCACGTATATTTAAAATTATTTTCAGTTTGTTTTTCATCATCAGATTTCACAACAAGAATCTTAGCTTCTGTGCACTTTCAAAGCGCTAACTTGCTTTAAAAAGAAAGTAGAAATGCACAATAACCAATTGTCTTCTGAATCCACTATACTCTGTATATCCCACAATTAACCCAACACTCTGCGATGAAAGAATAATGTAACCTCATCATGTTCGCTAACAGTGCTGAGTCATTGCTCCATGAGAGGACTTACAAAGGAGGCTTATTTCTCATCCTTTCTCAGTCAGGTTTGGCTACATTATTACGGTATTTCACCCCACATCCTCTCTATTCTCCTCTGAGTCACTGTTTTCCTCTTCCATTACTTAACTGGAAAAAAAGTAAGTCCCCCTCAAACGTCAAACCTATATGTGTACATGCTATGTCTGAATTTCAAAACTGGTAAATGTCAACGTTAGTGAACCGATATGAACATTCTAAAAGATAGGTCAAGTTAATAATATCTTAGAAGAATATTTTTTCCTTATATTAGGTCAAAGATTATATACATTAACTATATAGGTAATGTATGTTAAATATAGTTAATGAATAACTCATTTTTTTTCCTGTAAATTTAAACAGTTACCAGAATGGTTTCTTAGTAGATTCAGAATGAAATCATTCGTGCCTTTACTGACATATTCAATACATATTTACTGGGAACTGACAATGCACAAAGTTTTATGGCATGCAATTTACATGAATAAGATAAAAAATATGGGTCTCAGAGCCCATCAGTAGAAGAGATATAAATATAAGTAACAGGAAATCTACAGAGCAGTGCCACGTGAAAATCAGAGAGAGGAGATAACATCTGGCTGAGGCCCATGTAGAAAGCTCGTGTGGGGGGCCGTTTGATGAAGGTAGGATTTGGTGAACATAAACAGTTCTCCAATTAGGAGAACAGGCATCAGGATAAAGCTCTGGAGGTGAGAAAGCACGGACTGCCTAACCAAAGCAGCCAAGGCCGGGGCGGGGGGATTTTGGAATGAAAAGACAAAGAGTTTGAGTCCAGAAGGGCAAGTTAAGTTCAATCCATGGAGGGCCTCGAAAACCAAACCAAAATTCTGCTGATTGATAACAAGGATAGATGGTGTTTTGGCTTTGGCCAAAACACTGTTTAAGAAATAAAAGCATTAGTCAAATAAACCATTAGGCATAATTGAAAATGCCGTTTTGGCAATTTTAAGTACTTTGACCATTTACATTAGTAAATGGAGGCAAACTATATGAATTCATGATTGTATGCTGCGTGTGTGAGTGCAAAGTCGCTTTAGTCGTGTCTGATTCTTGGCGACCCCGTGGACGGGGTCGCCACCACCAGGCTCTTCTGTCCATGGGATTCTCCAGGCAAGAATACCAGAGTGGGTCGCCACGCGCTCCTCCAGGGGATCTTCCTGACCCAGGGACTGAGCCCATGTCTCTTACGTCTCCTGCACTGGCAGGGGGTTGTTTACCACTAGTGCCACCTGGGGAGCCTGGCTGTACGCTAGTGGGTCTGTCTTTATCTCGTAACCTTTCTCTTCACAGGATTTGTTATTTTTCACTGAAAAACTAGCAATTCTTGTAGCTTTTCTTTAACAGCATTTGACATCAAACAACATACTCAAGAGAGGGCAGACACTCTCTCAGAAGAAGAAAAACATATGTCCTAAGCAACCGTGCTTGGGCACGACCAAGGCCGTCTTTCAGTGATGTAGCATTGATGGTTAATCCTGTGCAATGTCTCAGATCCTGCCTTTGAGTACAAATGCCATAAAGGCAAAATAATATTTGTAGAGCTTAAAGATGGATTCTTTCTTCCCCTCTTCAAATGAAGGTATGTCAAATAGCAATGCTTACACACATTTAGCTGTGAGGCAAGCCCAAAGCAACATGCCTAGACTATTCTCTGTTACTTTACCTTGCACCATGCTTCTCTTTTCTGAATGACCTCTGCAAAACTGTGATTGTAAGTATGGTTATAAATGTATCCACTCAATCCAATCTCAATCCACTTTGAGATAGGCAAACTCAAAGCACTGTTACTATCTGGCATAATACGGCCTTGACCTTTAACAGATCATTTCAAATTCAGCAGTTTCTAAACAAATTAGGGTTGAACTAATTATACACATGGTGTTCCCTAGTGGCTCAGAGGGTAAAGCATCTGCCTGTGGGAGACCTGGGTTCCATCCCTGGGTTGGGAACATCCTCTGGAGAAGGAAATGGCAACCCACTCCAGTACTCTTGTCTGGAAAATCCCATGGACGGAGGAGCCTGGTACCCACTGTCCATAGGGTTGCAAACACTCAAACACGACTGAGCAACTTTACTCACTCTCAATTATACACATATTTAAAATAGTTCTTACCAATTAAAGTAACAATATCAATGGATGTTTACTATACTTTCTTGAGTAAGTTAACAGAACACAATCACTGTCTTTACATATGGATACATTTATGGTATTTTCCCATTTCAAATCCAATTCAGTTCAGTTCAGTCACTCAGTAGTGTCCGACTCTTTGAGATCCCATGAATCACAGCACACCGGGCCTCCCTGTCCATCACCAACTCCCGGAGTTCACTCAGACTCACGTCCATAGAGTCAATGATGCCATCCAGCCATCTTATCCTCTGTCGTCCCCTTCTCCTCCTGCCCCCAAGCCCTCCCAGCATCAGAGTCTTTTCCAATGTGTCAACTCTTCACATGAGGTAGCCAAAGTACGGGAGTTTCAGCTTTAACATCGTTCCTTCCAAAGAACACCCAGGACTGACTTCCTTTAGAATGGACTGGTTGGACCTGCTTGCAGTCCAAGGGACTCTCAAGAGTCTTCTCCAACACCACAGTTCAAAAGCATCAATTCTTCGATGCTCAGCTTTCTTCACAGTCCAACTCTCACATCCATACATGACCACAGGAAAAACCATAGCCTTGACTAGACGAACCTTTGTTGGCAAAGTAATGTCTCTGCTTTTGAATATGCTATATAGGTTGGTCATAACTTTCCTTTCAAGGAGTAAGTGTCTTTTCATTTCATGGCTGCAGTCACCATCTGTAGTGATTTTGGAGCCCAAAAAAATAAAGTCTGACACTGTTTCCACTGTTTCTCCATCTATTTCCCATGAAGTTATGGGACCAGATGCCATGATCTTCGTTTTCTGAATGTTGAGTTTTAAGCCAACTTTTTCACTCTCCACTTTCACTTTCATCAAGAGGCTATGGGTGACAATATACAGCCTTGACGTACTCCTTTTCCTTTTTGGAACCAGTCTGTTGTTCCATGTCCAGTTCTAACTGTTGCTTCCTGACCTGCATATAGGTTTCTCAAGAGGCAGGTCAGGTGGTCTGGTATTCCGATCTCTTTCAGAATTTTCCATAGTTTATTGTGATCCACACAGTCAAAGGCTTTGGCATAGTCAATAAAGAAGAAATAGATGTTTTTCTGGAACTCTCTTGCTTTTTTGATGATCCAACAGATGTTGGCAATTTGATCTCTGGTTCCTCTGCCTTTTCTAAACCAGCTTGAACATCAGGAAGTTCACGGTTCATGTATTGCTGAAGCCTGGCTTGGAGAATTTTGAGCATTACTTTACTAGCGTCTGAGATGAGTGCAACTGTGCGGTAGTTTGAGCATTCTTTGGCATTGCCTTTCTTTGGGATTGGAATGAAAACTGACCTTTTCCAGTCCTGTGGCCACTGCTGAGTTTTCCAAATTTGCTGGCATATTGAGTGCAGCACTTTCACAGCATCATCTTTCAGGATTCAAACCCCATTATTATCATGTAAAACATTCCATTTCATTTTCAATTCTCAATAAACAAATAAGCAATTTATAAAGGCCTATACAGGACTTGCCTGGTGGCACAGTAGATGAGAATCTGCCTGCCAATGCAAGCAACATGGGCTCAATCCCTGGTCCAGAAAGACTCCACATGCTGTGGATCAACTAAGCCCTTGCACCACAACTGCTGAGCCCACACTGTACAGCCTGTGTGCCACCACCACTGAAGTCTGCATGCTCGAGGGCCCTCGAGCTGTAACTGCGCAACCTGTGTGCCGTAACTACTGAAGCCCATGCCCCAGAGCCCGTGCTCTGCAACAAGGGGCCACCATGGTGAGAAGCCCACAAGCCACAAGGAAGAGTAGCTCCTGCTCACCACAGCTAGAGAAAGCCCATGCATGGCAATGAAGACTCAGTGCAGCCAAAAATAAATAAATGAATGGATAAGTAATTTTTTAAAAATTAAAAAAAAAATAAAACCCTATACAGATCACCAAAGATCAGACTAGATCTAGCAAAAGTAAATGTAGTGATTGACCCACATGACTACAGTCACACATTCCAATATTCCAAAATATTGGAATATATGGATATTTGGATAATATTTCAAAAATGAGTCTGAAAAGAGAAAATCAAAGAAAGTTGAGGGGTTCTTTGAGTGGAAAGTCATAATTTAGGTGTAACAGGATGACTCAGTAAAGTTAAAGTAATAGTAACATTTTCACTGAACTTTTACTATGTGCCAAGCATGAGCTGAGCACACTGTACATATTAAGTCGTTCCCAATATGCTACTCTTTCTTAAAAGCATGGTGACAGTAACAATAGCCAGTATTCGTGGAGTGTTTGCTAACTGCTAGACACTACATTAGCATTAAACCATTGTCCTTGCACTATTTCATGATATACCTAATACCAATTCAGTGAGAGGCACTTATATGTCCATTTTCCAGATGTAAAAACTGAGAATCAAAGAGGCTTAATGATGCACCCAAAACTACATATGTCACTAGCCGTTTTCCCTTGTGAATGGTGACTCCGGTTGCTGAAACGGTAGAGAGGTACCCTGGGTCCCTGTTAGACACCATGCGAAATAAACTGTCTGCTATTTCTTATCCATCTCAATGCCTTACCCATTTCATTTTCCTCCTGAGAACACAGCTAGTTTTCCCAGTTTCCTCTGTGCTTAGGAGTGGCCGTGTGACTAAGATCTGCTCACCAGATGGATCGTGAGAGAAAGTGTTATGTCTACTTTCAGGCATGCCCATAAAGACCTGTCATGAGACACTGCATTCTCTCTCTTCCCCTTTCTGCCAGCTTCGTGTTAATACCCTCGACTGTGGAAGCCATGTGGTGACGAGAACAGAGCCTCCAGCCAGCTCGGCTCCTGAATGGCTGCAGGATGCACTTACACCCTCCTCCCAACTGCTACTTAGTTAATAACTGCTATTCAGTTTGATGTGAACCAGACATAAAATTTCATTGTATTAGTTATTAAGATTTTAGCATTTATTATAATGTCCCGTATTTACTTTAATAATGGATGTGCCCTATATTTTAGATACTTGTATAAATGTCAGACACTGCTTTAGCAATGATGCAGAATCTAATTTCTTCAAATGTTGTCTCTTGTTGCGAAAGAATTTGCTTTCTCTACCAGCTGTAGCAGACAGATGCCCTGGAATGGCTTTTTACCATTTTAAATTACCATTGTAAATTTCATCAGTAAGAAGATACAAGATACAGAAAGACGGAGACAGGCTGACTCAGTCCCCTACCCCTCTGAGGTGACAGACGGACACGGCTTTGGTGAAAATCATTCTCCATGGTGCTGTGGGCAGCTTGGCCATCACTAGTGTTATTTTTGTTTGGTGGGGGTGGGGGGCGGTGTGGAAGTGGGGTTCCTACACACACTTTCTGGAGTCTCTGAAAGCTAATGGCACCTTTCTCTAAGCTTTGATCTTTCAACACTTTCAAGAGTTTTCGAGACTCATAATTTGAAGTATGAAACCCCTTCTGGTTCAGAATACATAGAAAGGTTCCTGTTTTTCTAATGAAACTCTGAGTGATACAATGTAATATCGACTTCTCAAGGCAATGGATCCTTAGCTATTGCCATTAAAGGTATTTTCCCTGCCCTAATACATCTCCCCTCCGAAGTTTACAGTAATGGACCTCAGACTACACAGACTTTTTATATCAAACTCTTACTGTCAACAACAACTCAACAGCAGCCAGGCTTCTCGAGGGTATGACCTGTGCAGTTGCTCAGGACTCTGCTCAGAAAGGCTCATGTGTGCGTTAATGCTCTTCGGTAGCCTTCTTGAAGTTCTCACTAACTTTTGGACAAAGGGCTCACATTTTCATCCTACACTGGGCCCTACAAATCATATAGCTGATTGAGTACCAGTGACAGTATTTGAACAAGAATCATGGAAGACATATAACACAGAGGGAAACTCAGGTGCCTTTGTCTCTTTTGTTTCTATAGGGCAATAGGGAAACATACAAAGAAAGCACAGCCTTGTATCTATCCTTGACATCTTAACATGTTCAGCAAACTGTCTTGTAATCATGGTTTACTGTGCCCAATAGCAGAGGAACTGTAAGAATGTGATCCATCATATGTTGTAAAGAAGACACAGTCCATTGAATTTTCTGATGGATCTCTGTATGTGCAAGAGCGGAAGCCCTTGCATTTGGGAAAACACGTTAATGATTTTCTTTCCCCCAGATATACAGACGTGAGTCCCAGACCCAAGTGGGACAGGAGTAGGATTTGAGAGTTCAAGTCGCCTGCATAATAAAACATTAAGGATTTGGTTTCTGTAGTGGCTAACGGTACGACAATGGAACTCTGGAACAGGATATGTGGGAGAGAGACGGACTTTTTCAACATGGCAAAGTCTGGGGACTGAAGAAAAGCTAATGTCCTTGGGGCAGAGAATGGCTAACACACTTCTAAGAACAGTGCTGTTTACATTTGAATTGAACGTGTTGTTCTACATTTAGATTACAGCAACCAAATCCTGCACTCTATCTCCTTCTCCACTGCTACTACCTTTCTTTCCATGGCCTAACTTTATGGAAAAACCAACTGTGAGCGGCCTTACCAGCGGGGATTCCGTTGTTATTAGTTAGTGGTGCCTTCCCAAAGCATCGATGGCCAAGACAGGGCAGAAAACGACCAGCAGCCATGAAAGGTGAGCCCGGGAGCAGGGATTTGGAGAAAAATACGAGACCACAATACTGGGGCTTTTGGACAGACTGGAAATGTTAACTACACTGGATCTCTCTCAGACTTGACTGAGTGGAGGCTTAAGTCATTTTCTTTGGCTAGAAAGGAAAATGTTGGCCTCAAAATCCAAAAGGACTTGGAGATATCCAAAACATACCAATATTTCCTAAAAATAGAATCTCCTCTGCAAATGATAGGAAAGGAATATACGGAAGAAATCAACATGAAAGATGGATAAAGAAGTCTAGTTCAAGGTTAATTCATGAAATAATCTACGAAACAGAGATCCAAGCAAGAAAAGGAATCTCACTACCTATAGCAACTTTCCTGTGGCTAAGAATCCCATTTACTGGAATTGAGCTTCTTCCACAAGCATAAGACTCACTTTTCAAATGTGCTAGAAAAAAAGATTCAACTGAAACATCATTTGCACTTCAAAGAGGATGTCACCTGGCATATTTTCATTTCCTTGACCAGAAACAAAAGTATCAATTTACAAGCATCTACATTTCCAGAAGATGTAAAGCCTGGAGTGAGTGTATCTTTCCTGTAACAGACCCAAATAAAAAGATGACCCTCCCCAAGAACATAATATCACATCCTCATTCCAACTATTTACAAGGTAGCAATCAACTCTGTGCCTGGATTCACCAGGGTTCTCCAGGAAGTCAGTATTTGTTTAGGAGCAGAATGGAGCTTCTTAGAAAAGCATCCAGTAGGGCCACCTAAGCACAGCCCCTTGAGGAATGCACGTGATAATAAAAGTCAGATTGCTCTCAATTACATACATTGACAGCTTCCACTTCACAGAGCCCTGAAATTACAGTCAGGGAAAAAAAACAGTCTTGGAAAAAGATAATGTAGTTTGAGAAACGGTACATTTATTCTTTAAAATCAAACATCTTTGATTTAACTACTTTTCAGATTTGTTCTTGACAACGTTGCATTAACACCGTAACCTAAAGCAAATTCATATTTATCCAACATACATTCCATGTGAAAAATTGCTTACTCTCTAGATAAACATTCAGGCACGCCTTCCCACCCACATTTAGGAAACCAGAATCATTACTCATACAAGTGTACATCACAAACCGTGAAAAGCTAACTCTTTAAAAATAGCCAAATATATAATACTAGCGGGGACTGTACTGTTATTAAAAGAATACATATGCAGTATTACAGATTAATTGTTGTTCTCCTGGAAGATTTTATGCTCAGGTCAATTTAATAAATTTGAATATGTCATCTACTAAATTATGAATCACCAAGAAGACCTACTCACCCAGAAATTGTTCTGTTGTTTCAAATGCAACTTTAAAAAAATCATCATCTCAAGCATTGAGAAGATTAAATTACTGGTTTTTTAATTTCAGCAAGCAATGGAGTGTGTCTACCTGCTGGATCCTCTGCCAACTGACAGACAAAAGGCTGAAGGGAGTGCACTTTGGATGCTATCAATTAAGGAAAGGTGGTTCATTAATCTTTACTGTCAACGCCTGAATTCTGCTCTGATGGCTCCTACGGTATGCAGTCAGTTGCTTGCATTTCAAACCAAGACCCATCCAGCTAAATTCCCCTTGTAGAAAGATAACTTGAGCTTTTCCTGGTTAACTGTTAAGTCCATTAAAAAAGGCCAATAGCATGACTTCCCTGGTGATACAGTGGATAGGAATCCCCCTGCTAACGCAGGGGACACAGGTTTGATCCCTGGTCCTGGGAAATTCCTGGTCCTGGCCCACGTGCCAAGGGCAACTAAAGCCCGTGCGCCACCACTACCGAAGCCCGTTCACTCTAGGGTCCAAGAACCACAACTACTGAGCCCTGTGCTGCAACTGCTGAAGCCCATGCGCCTCGAGCCCGGCTCCACAACGAGACAAGCCTCCACAGTGAGCAGCCTGCGCACCGCAGCAAAGACGAGGCCCTGCTCGCTGCAGTGCGAGAAAACCTGCCCGCGCCAATGAAAACTCAGCCCCGTCAAAAACAAATAAACCACATGAAAAACTTTAAAAATATAAGTAGCTAATAATACCTATCGATATGAGGGAAATATTTTGAAAAGTTCTTGTGTTCATTCATGCAATATACCATTACTTTGTGCCTACTATTTGCCAGGAATTCTACACAAAGATTAATCAAACTACATCAAAGAAGAACCAGACATCAAGCAGCAATTTTTGGAACCTGACCTCTATACACACCCTAAGAAGGGCTGAACTTTAAAAGAAAAAATTATGGCTGCTTTGGATCCTTAGAAAACGAAAAGCTGCAAGTACATATTTTTGAGAATTCACTGCATATCACTTAGACTTTTAAGAAAAAGCAAGGCCATATAGATAGGCTAGATCCGGACTGGCTTTACCATCACAAGATAGTTCAGTTCAGTTCAGTTACTCAGTCGTGTCCGACTCTTTGCGACCCCACGGACTGCAGCACGCCCGGCTTCCCTGTCCATCTCTCTGGTTCCTCAGGCTTCTCTAAAACCAGCTCATCACAAGATAATCTTTAATTAAACAGAGTTGGCAAAAGCAGCTCTTTTGTAGGTGAGCATGAAAAGAAAACTGAACTGAGCACAGGGTAATGTGTGAATTACCTCCAATTTGCTTAATTTTGCTATATAATACATACGAAGACACATTTATTTTGCCTGTTGTATTATTAATTGCAATTAAATTTTAAATAATGAGTGATATTAAAAGATTTGAAACAGGTATTTGTGGAAAGAGTAATTCTGGAACTCCGGCAGTCTGTGGAGATGGCTGTGACTGTCTAGTTAGTTCTCCACTAGAAGGACTAACTCTGGCAAACTTTTGATATTTAAGTGGAAGCTTTGTCAGTATCCAACCATGAGGACACAAACTGATAAGAAGCTTAAGTGAAGGGAATTTAATTCAGGGAGCTGGTTTCAAAAGGGAAAACGACAAAGCCAAATAAGAACTGAGGAACCTGGAGACTGCCCAAAGCAGGAAACAATAAAGGGTGCAGAGGAGATGGGGTGAGACCTCCTCTCAGGGACCGGTGTTACATGGAGGAAGCTGTCTCTCCAGGTTTTGCTGGCAGGAGATACCACCGTGACGTCCCCATGGCAGACAGGAAACGGGAAAGAAACCCCTGGCTTCTCCTTGCCTCATTCTCACGGCAATGCCTCCTGTCAGCCAAACCCAGGAGACAGTCGGATGTGGAAGGCTGGGGAATTCAGCCTGTGATACAGAGCACTGCAGGAGAGGATAAGAATGGATGCCCATCCAACAGGGCCTGGACCACCATTTGTGCCTCAATCTGTATGAAGGGATTTGTCAAGGTCACAAGTTCTCATGTTATGTGACTTTGGTATTGCCATGAGACTCATAAACCCAAAAGCATCAGTTAACTCCTGTATACCTGAAGTCCTTGTGATTTAACATTCTTCTAGGTAAACTACAGATAATCACGATGGCGTGATCACTCACTTAGAGCCAGACATCCTGGAATGTGAAGTCAAGTGGGCCTTAGAAAGCATCACTACGAACAAAGCTAATGGAGGTGATGGAATTCCAGTTGAACTATTTCAAATCCTAAAAGATGATGCTGTGAAAGTGCTGCATTCAATATGCCAGCAAATTTGGAAAACTCAGCAGTGGCCACAGGACTGGAAAAGGTTAGTTTTCATTTCAATCCCAAAGAAAAGCAATGCCAAAGAATGCTCAAACTACCACATAATTGCACTCATCTCACACACTAGCAAAGTAATGTTCAAAATTGTCAAAGCCAGGCTTCAGCAGAATGTGAACCATGAACTTCCAGATGTCCAAGCTGGTTTTAGAAAAGGCAGAATAACCAGAGATCAAATTGCCAACATCTGTTGGATCATTGAAAAAGCAAGAGAGTTCCTGAAAAACATCTACTTCTGCTTTATTGACCATGTCGGAGGTTTTGACTGGGTGGATCATAAAAAACTGGAAAATTCTGAAAGAAATGGGAATACCAGACCACCTGACCTGCCTCCTGAGAAATCTATATGCAGGTCAGGAAGCAACAGTTAGAACTGGACATGGAACAAAAGACTGGTTCCATATAGGGAAAGGAGTACATCAAGGTTGTATATTTTCACCCTGCTTATTTAACTTATAAGCAGAGTACCTCATGAGAAATGTTGGACTGGATGAAGCACAAGCTGGAATCAAGATTGCTGGGAGAATTGTCAATAACCTCAGATATGCAGATGACACCACCCTTATGGCAGAAATTGAAGAAGAACTAAAGAGCCTCTTGATGAAAGTGAAAGAGGAGAGTGAAAAAGTTGGCTTAAAACTCAACATTCAGAAAATGAAGATTATGGCATTTGGTCCCATCACTTCATGGCAAATAGCTGGGGAAACAATGGAAACAGTGACAGACTTTATTTTTTGGGCTCCAAAATCCCTGCAGATGGTGACTGCAGCCATGAAATTAAAAGATGCTTGCTCCTTGGAGGAAAAGTTATGACCAACCTAGACAGCATCTTAAGACGCAGAGACACTGCTTTGCCAACAAAAGTCTGTCCAGTCAAAGCTATGGTTTTACTAGTAGTAACATATGGATGTGAGAGTTGGACTATAAAGAAAGCTGAGTGCCAAAGAATTGATACTTTTGAACTGTGGTGTTGGAGAAGACTCTTGAGGGTCCCTTTGACTGCAAGGATATCCAACCAGTCCATCCTAAAGGAGACCAGTCCTGGGTGTTCATTGGTAGGATTGATGCTGAAGCTGAAATTCCAATACCTGATTTGGCCACCTGATGCGAAGAACTGACTCATTGGAAAAGACCCTGATGCTGGCAAAGATTAAAGGCGGGAGGAGAAGGGGATGTCAGAGGATGAGGTGGTTGGATGGCATCACTGACTCGATGGACATGAGATTGAGTGAGCTCCGAGAGTTGGTGACGGACAGGGAAGCCTGACGTGCTGCAGACCTTAGGGTTGCAAAGAGTCGGACATGACTGAGCGACTGAACTGAACTCAACTGAGGGAAATTACAAGACTCAAATCTATCCCAGTGGTATAGATCTAGAAATCTCAACATATTTTTGAAAAGCACACTGGATTTTACATTCAAATATCCATTAGCAGAAGAGGATAACCTTCAGAATCACTGTTTTCCCAGGTGTCTTTGGTAGCACTGAGATTGTTCCAGCTGACACATTCTCCAGTTTTTAGCTAAGTCTTTTTGGAGAAGGCAATGGCACCCCACTCCAGTACTCTTGCTGGGAAATCCCAAGGATGGAGGAGCCTGGTAGGCTGCAGTCCATGGGGTCGCTAAGAGTCGGACACGACTGAGCGACTTCACTTTCCCTTTTCACTTACATGCATTGGAGAAGGAAATGGCAACCCACTCCAGTGTTCTTGCCTGGAGAATCCCAGGGATGGGAGAACCTCGTGGGCTGCTGTCTATGGGGTCGCACGGAGTTGGACATGACTGAAGTGACTTAGCAGTTTGATTCTAAAGACAGGGTCACAAGGTTCAATACCCACTATTTCTGTGTAGGGAAGAGAAATCTGTCCACACAGTATTAGTTATCTAGAACTTTCTAACATATTATTACAGAAAGCAAAGCTTAATAGTACAGGTTTAGGAGACAGAATTGTCGTATATGTTCAAAATGAGTAAAAATAATAAAATCTTAAAAGTTTTACAGTATAAAAAGAAAAAACTTTAATAAATCCATGTAAAATACATATACTTAATAAATCCACATTAAAGCATCATAGGGTTCATGAGTACACGAATCCAGGACTGCCTCTCTGAAAGGGTACACTGAGTGTCCACATGGGGTATTTTGTAAAAGGTTCTCTGTTATTGGGAAAAATGTCTTTACTTCTTTTAGCATTTGATATACTAACAACCATGTCTTAATCACCAAGTAAAGGGTATCATATCTAGTATTTATGAAACATATTTAATAATGAAGCTTAAAAAATTGTTTTAGAATACCTGAATGAGAGTATTCTCATTCATATTTTGCAAAATGAAAGCCTAAGAAAAGAGAAAGAACTCATATATATTTGTGAAATAGAGTAACATAATTTTTAGTATAGCTAAACCTCTCCTGACCATAGAAATCATTTAGGAACTTATTAAAAATACAGGTTCCTTGGGAGAAAACAGTAAATCATACTTTAAACCAATGACTCAGTTGAATTTAACAGCAGAAAAATAAGTCTGAGGTATGAAAGCAGGTTAACCAGGATCTGAATCCTGGCTCTCAAATTTCTAGCTACATGACATTGGGCAAGTTTCTTAAATTATTGGAGTTCTGTTTTTTTCATACATAATATGGGGATAACAACAGTTCCTATTTAATAGGGTTGTTGTGAGGATAAGATGGACATAAACCATTTTAGCAGCATTGTGTGACAAACGTTATGTGTTCCATAAATGTTATTAATGTTAGAATATTAAGCCAGATATGTGTTTTTTCTACCTCTCAATCTGGAAACATATTTACCTAATTGATTGTTTTCTAGGAATATCTACTCCCACTCTTAGCCTCTCACTTCATGTCCAATATGCTTTTACACTGTTATAATTGGTCAGTTGCATTTGTAATATATTTGCTAAAATTAAAATTTCCAGCAAGAAGAACTTGGTATAAAACAGTCACCTTCAGATTATTTCTTTAATTCTTCTTCACCCTCCCCTCCCCCCACAAACTTCATAAATACATTCCAAATGGTCTTCATCAGCATGATCTGGGAGGACAGGGCATCTTCACTGTGCAGTATGCCCCCAGCCGCAACCACGGCTTACGTAGTGAGCCCACGTATATTTCCACGGGCGCCAGTGTGAGTGTCACGTGTGTAGGGCACACTGCTGCTCATCAGAGGCCCTCATTTTCTTCCTGAGGAAGCTGGTATGATACAAGGTTCACGGTAGAAGAAACTGGTCAATAATCCGCGGGCAGTTTGCTTCTGTTTCACTGACGTCTCACTTGAAGCCAACCCCTGGAGAAGGTGGCCAGCAAATATTTTATCTTTATCAGGAACTAGGGTGTAGTTTCATCCACGATGAACCTAACCATGTAGTCACTGCCCGTCTCTATGAAAGGGCAGGAAATGGCATGCGTCTCATCTACTCATTGTGAGAAAGTATTTGTGTGTTCTAAGATCACTGCAGATGGTGACTGCAGCCACAAAATTAAAAGATGCTTGCTCCTTAGAAGAAAAGCTATAACAAACCTAGACAGTGTATTAAAAAGCAGAGATATTACTTTGCTGACAAAGGTCCAGCTAGTCAAAGCTATGGCCTTCCCAGTAGTCATGTATGGATGTGAGTGAGAGTTGGACCATAAAGAAAGCTGAGCGGCAAAGCATTGATGCTTTTGAATTGCAGTGTTAGAGAAGATTCTTGAGAGTCCCTTCGACTGAAAGGAGATCAAACCAGTCAATCCTAAAGGAAATCAATCCTGAATATTCTTTAGAAGGACTGATGCTGAAGCTGAAGCTCCAATACTTTGACCACCTGATGCAAAGAGCTAATGCATTAGAAAAGACCCTGATGCTGGGAAAGACTGGAGGCAGGAGGAGAAGGGGATGACAGAGGATGAGATAGTTGGATGGCATCACTGGCTCGATGGACATGAGTTTGAGCAAGCAAGATGGTGAAGGACAGGGAAGCCTGGTGTGCTGCAGTCCATGGAGTCACAAAGAGTCAGACATGACTGAGCGACTGAACAACAACAACATTTGTGTGTTGTTATTTAAGCCCAGGTTTGGTTCTCATATGGAAACGTGCAACTCATTGATCAAAACCCCGCCCTAAAGTGTTCTTCACTCCTGTCATCTTCTCCTACAGTCTGTGCCCGCCCAGACAGAGGGCAGAGACCAGCCCAGGTGGGACTCATGGTTCCATTCTCATCTTGCAAATAAAAGAGAGACCTCTGATGTCTCATTTCACTTTGGCAGGCTACACTTCATGGCTGTCACTCACCAGCACCTGGGGTCACGACAGCATCATGTGCATATACGCATGTCTAGGTCTCCACAGACCTCGGAGTCCTGCTTGGCCAGCAGCAGGAGAGTCACCAGTATCCAGGGGGAATATTATAAGAGGTACCAGATGGAACTGTGCACCACAGGTGGCTCAGTGGGTAAAAAGAATCCGCCTGCAATGCAGGAGACACAGGAAACACGAGTTCAATCCATGGGTTGGGATAGATCCCCTGGAAGAGGGCATGTCAACCCACGCCAGTATTCTTGTCTGCAGAATCCCATGGACAGAGGAGCCAGGCTACAGCGGGCTACAGTCCATGGGGTCGTAAAGAGTTGGATGTGACTGAAGTGACTGAACATGCACCAGATGGAGGCCTTTATACTTGAAGGATGCCTGGTTCAATACAAAAGCCACACTGGTGAGCCCACCTTAGGAGGAAAAGCTTGAGTCTGTCCTCGTTTCTGCTTTCTTGGCGGGGAAGAGGCTGAGACTGTCTTCTGGGTTGCATTGTAAAGTCTGTGCTGGTTATTCTGCATCCTTCCCTGCCACGTGGGCTAGAGGAGGCTGACCCAGGCTGACTGCATTCTCCTAGCCACCTTGCTGTCTGGCTTCTGACTATGCATCATAGTCAGGCATAGCAGGATGTCAGAGGGTGGGAGGAGAGAGACCAGGTATTTCTTCCCTGTCCACACATCTCTGCTGAGGTATCTCAATGACTGTGTTTCTCCAACTTTACTAAACGTCAGTTACTTGAAAGCCTTTTAAAGATCTTGTTAACCACACCAAAGATCTACTACAGAGCAATGAAATCAGAATCTCCAGGGCTGGGACCTAGGTGCTAGTGTGTTTAAATTCCTTAGTGATTCCAATCAGGAGAGAAGATGGAGCACAACAGCTCAGCTGGGTGCCCTGTCCTCCAGGGTTCCAGCTGTCACTGGGCTCCAGCAACACTTTCCTGTGGCCCTAAAGGGCCTATGTCATCAGGGCTTTCAACTTTTATTTAGAGAAAAAAACAAAAATTCATGCAAAGGAATTTATATAAGAGAGATTAAGAGGCACTGAATCCATGCTTTATTATTATTATTATTATTATGTGATAAAGCCACATGATAATTCTACCCTCACTCCTCATCCCCTTTTATGGAGCAAGGTGGGAGGATTAGCAAGACACAGGTGCCTTGTTTACGGTGAGAGTGACAACTCTTTCCCAGTCTGAGCGCAGAAAGCCATGCTGAGCCTCCCTGCCGGTCCCCGTTGGAATCTGCTCTCTGTGATCCGGCCGCTCTGCGTCTCTGTTTGCCTAATTGCGACCTGTGCCTATGCCCTCCGGTCTTCACTGGTCCCTTTGATGCTTTTCAGCAGAGTCTCCTCAAAGCAGCAGGATGGAATGAGAAGGTAAGCAATCATTTCACATGGAAAGAGGGTGGCAAAATCCAGGTGGGGGTTCCTGCTGAGACGTTCCCTCCAAGGCAGTGGCCACACAGCCTATGCAAACACTGTAACTAGTGCCAGCCTGTGATGTCTCACTCCACCTTCCAAAAGAAATTTGACTGTTTTTTTTAAAGTCTTTTCCCCAGGTGTCTCCTTGGATTAGATCCTCTCTATCTCTGAGTATAGCCCTGTGCTAGAGGTTTTAGGTTTTATTTATTTGCTTCTCCTGCTTATCAGTTTACGATTTCTATTTTCTTATGCAGCTGCAGAACTTAACAAAGGGTCATGGTAGGAAATATGATTTCTCTGAGATGCTTTGCAGAAAGACAGGTTCATTAAAGGAACAGTCCCAGAAGTATGGGCAGGTGATGATGGACAAATCATATCTCCTCATCAATAAAATGAGGATACAGGAGAAAGTCACCTCCAAGGAACCCTTTCCTGATTTAACTTTCTAAATTCCCTCCTATTTAGTCCTTTAGAAAGCTGAAGATGACTTCAATTGTAAACCTCAGACTGTTATCTAAGGTTTGATGTAGATGAGTCTTATAAATGATATTTAGAGACCTAACTATTAAGTAATGAGCAGTTGAGACTATGCATTAGAAAAACAGAAGACACTGGCATTTTCCAAATGAAATCACAATATAAGAAAAACTCTTGACCATGAAAAAAAGTCTCAGCAGCAGAAATAAAGTTATCAATGGTTTAGGAAAGAAACAAATCTCTTGGAAAATTACCACTCCAATGGGTTAATAGTTGCCTTAAAATATAAACTTAGTTCTACAGTTATTTACTGCATATATTCTCTGGAATATTCACTATGATGGATAAACTCCAGAGGTCAGCTGAGGGTAAGCAATAGAGTAATAACAGTAATTCCAACAGTAATAACTTGGACTTACTGAGTACACACAGATACACGTACTGTTTAGATAAGCACTCTACATAAGTCAAATCATTTCTAAAGATGCAGCCTTTGTCTTTTCCTTACAGCAGTAATCAGGATGACGATGAAGATGATGCTAATGATGGTAAGTAAAATTTACAGAGTGCTTACAATTTGCTCGGCACTGAGGCCCTTTGAAATAGTACTATATAGAGGTGCTAATTGTTAGTTATTATTTAATCTTATTGATTTACCTGAATACTCTTTTAAATCAGCACTTAATTATCTAACTGCCTTCTCTCCCTTAAGTCAAAATTTTCATTTTACTCATTTACTTTCCCTAACACCTTTGAGGTGGGTACTCAAATCATCACCATGTTAGATAAATAAACTAAAGCTCAGATGAGTTCTGGGACATGTTGAAGGTCACACTGCTACTGAATGGAGCAGTGAGTAGATTTCCACCCAGCACTGTTCCCAGACAAGAGCTGTACTGTATCCCCCGACCCCCCTAGAGGAGCACGGTGCACGGCAGCCACGATGATTTCACCCCGACAGGCAGGTGCATCAATACGGTCAACAGGCACTGCCACTCTGTGCTCTGGGTAGTTAAAAAATAACATCCTACAGGTTGGATGTCAAGGAGGGGATTTATTGGATCTCAGATGCCGGGCCTGTAAGATTCTAAGATCCAAAAGTTTACCCATCTTCCTAAGTATCAAGCACATAGTCTGGATCCAGACTGCCTTTTTTTAAACTCGACTTTCTTTGTTATTATTTATGGCTGTGCTGAGTCTTCATTGCTGCATGTGGGCTTTCTGTAGCAGCAATCAGTGGGGCTGCTCTTCATTGCGGTACGTGGGCTTCTCATGGGGTTCTCTTGCTGTGGAGCACAGACTCTAGGCACACAGCCTTCAGCAGTTGCTACACTTGGGCTCAGCAGTTGCAAGCAGGCTCTAGGCGCTTGGGCTCAGCAGTTGTGGTGCATGGGCCTAGATGCTCCAAGGTATGTGGATACTTCCCAGACCAGGGATTGAACCTGTGTCCCCTGCAGTATCAGGCAGATTCCTATCCACTGTACCACCAGGGAAGTCCCCAGATTGCATGTTTTTCCTTTTCTTTCCCCCTACCACAAATTTCTACTGGAAATTTTTAGACTTTGGCATCATCTCAAAGACCCCTACGGGTGGCAATCAGAGAAAATAACAATCTAAGAATTTCTACTAGTAAATGGCCCAACGGGTAATTGCCACCTTGTCTCACCCTCCTTCAGAACTTCACTCAGACCCCTGCTTTGAATTAACCACTTTTCCCAGCTGTACCCTTTAGGCATATCTCTTACCTGTTTGCATATGCCAAATCTCTAAGTAACAGGTAAAAATAATAAAAATGTATCATATGACTGTTGATAACAAACATCCTCCAAGTGAGGTTAGTACATAAAACAATTCCCTCTTGACTAAATAACTCTACAGAGGTACTGTTAGTTATTAACATGTAATTTTATTGACCTTATATGAAAATTCCTTGAAATTAGTATTTAATTATCTGCCTCCTTTTCTCTAAATCAAAATTTCACTTTACACAGTAATTACCTATTAACTTTGTGGCTTTTAATGCAGTTTTAGAAATTATGACTATTTATAACTTGTATTACATTCGAGCATGCATGTGCTAAGGCATTCCACTGTGACACCTTAGCAGAAATTCAACTACAGAGATTTCCATGATCCATTGTGAAAAAGAAACATCTTTGAGAGTTAATGAGCACCAATGTTAGGTTGCTTTGAAATGAAGCACAGAAGGAAGGTGAAGAGCAGCTCCCTGAATATATCAATATAATTCCAACAGACAGCTACTGAGTGGCCTCAATCTGCTCAGCTCTGTCAGATGATGAGTGACCAGGTCATTCAGAGCCTGTGATTGCAGGAGACCTCATGAAGGACAGGAGTGATAAACGTAAGCATTCTTGGTCAAGGGACAGCACGTGCAGAATTTGGAATCAGGAATGAAACTAGCGTGTGTGGAGGTCAGTGAGATGACCAGCCTTGCAGAACAAAGACACAGACAAGGGACGATGATTTCCAGGACTGACTTGGAAAATATCAGAATGAGCAAAAGAGATACACAGTTGAATGAATCCTCAATGAGAAAATGTTGGGGTTTAGAGAATTCATTCTGAAAGAGAAATCTGTCTACACCTGCTGCTCATATTGGACTGGAAGGGGACTCAAATAAATATTCTAAAGTAACTAGTGACAATCAAGCTTTACAAATAGTGACAATCACGCTGAGCTAAAGCACATGGCATTATATAACGTAAAGACTAAACTGGGACACTGGAAATAATATAAAAAGACACCAGAGTTGAGAGGTAGTCTTATTTAAGTATCATTATCAGTACAGTTATGGTGGATACAGTGGTGCCATCCATCCCATATCAGCTGTTGTCACTTCACTGTTTGGGGCTTTGCTACTCAAGTGTGGGCTTTAGCCCACAGTGTGGGCATCACTGGGACTTACTGAATCAGAATCTACATTTTCACAAAATCGCTGGGTTATGCATGTCCACTTTAAAAGGCGTAAGAAGCATTAGCCAACTGAACCAGAAATCAAATTTGAGAAAGTAGCTTGTCGATCTAAATTTCTATTTAATAAGTGGATTGCCTAGCTTTTCACACTTTTATTTTACAGTTGCAATAGAATAGAAAAACAGGAAACAACCCAATTTTTACTGTGGGTACAAATTCAGCGGGACATATTTTGTGTATTTAGAATTCTACCTTAATGTATAAATAACTTTTACAACTAGATTTCCCTTCTCTCTTCTTAATGCTGGCCTCTGTTTTACTAAACTTTTATCTCTGTTTTACTAAACCTTTATCCAAGTAGAGGTGTATCTTCTAATGTCTAGACTTTCTGCCCAATTTTACCAAGTTAAATCAGATAATTAAGCTCGATGGAATCTTGTGCATATTTATTTTAATTAAATTCTATTTAACTGCCACCAGACCGCATTACTAGGGAAAAATCCAAATTAAATCTGATCAAAGGCAACTTGATTAGGTTGTTGGGTTTGTGTACATAGAAGGAGTAAGAGGCACAGAAAAGGGTGGAAGCCCAAGCATCTTTAATGAAACTATGCTTAATGCAATAAAACAGGTCTCGGGACATTTAGCAGAAAACCATATAGAGTGCAATGGGATCTTTGTATCAATTCTGAAATCTTTCTTAAATAACAGGTTTAATTTTAAGTTTAGAAACAACATTTTAAAATATTAAAGATACTCTATACAAGGTGATGGCTTGGACACCCTATATATTTTATTTACATACTAACTGTTGAAATGACTTGAAATTTTAGATACCTACAACTAATATAGTCCGTGAACTATAAAAGGATATACCATAAAAGATAATATCTTTAAAAATATTTTCATGTTCTTAATGGGAATTGAATCTCTTTTCAAACTATCAAAGATAAATTAGAGCTTGTAGTAGATTTAAAAAGATATTAACATAACAGCCTTACAAGAAGCTATTGTCTGCCAGTCAAACCTAGAGATAAGAATTGAGCTGTGCCTTATTTAAAAAACTCAGAAAGATCATTAAAAACCTGACTTCTTCCTTAACTGACTCATTGTATCAAAGTGTCAAGGGTTATGCTATTTCATTAAACTATTGAATACAATGGTGTTTGGAAAGATTCCATGAGAATGGAATAATGAATGCCAATGCTGAGAAAAAAAAAAAAAAAGAATTGCAATGCTACTAGATTCGAGATGAATTTACCATGAATTTACAATGAAGCTTAAACTTGAAGAGCCCTCATTTGCACTAGTCCCTTTTAAGGAGCTGGATAGGGTCCTAGCAATGTATTCAAATGGTCAATTTTTTTTTAATTAGCAAAAAAAAAAAAAAAGAGAGAGAAACAGTTATGGTAAATAGCTAGGTACTGTGGCTAATCGATTCCAAAAGTATGAAAAATTAGTCTCTGTTCTAAAATATTATAACTCATCATAAAAGAGGCCTGAAGTTTTTTTTGTTCTTCCAAATTTGAACACAATTCTAACAATGTATATGACAATATTGGTAAAGACTTATGAAATGAGGGAATATTTTTTTAAATGTCATCAACTTAAAGGAAAGAATGAGTTTAAATACCACTTCATAACAGATTTTTGTATTTAAGTTTTTCTTTTCTCAAAGAGGGCTCACCTCAAATGTCATTAAGTTTCAGTCCCCACAAAACCTGAATTCACCTCTCAATTAGATACAGATACTTATCATTGAGTAACAAATAATTTTTTTAACGTAACATTGGTAGTGGAAAATATAATCTATTTCATCTCCATTGTATAAAGGGGATCAGATCAAGTTGTGGCACAAATAATTAAACATAAAATGTCTTAAAATAGGCAGTCAGTGCAATCACACATTTCACGTTTTAAGTCTAGGTCTATCCTCCAGTGTTCTTTGAGTCACCAGTTAAGTACCCAGTAGAGTGATACAAAACTCTCATCACAGGCTCTACAATGAACAAAGCTCCCACATCCCCATTTCCTACAAATCAAATTCAAGAATGGGTATTCAACAGCAACTAATTATTGCCTATCTCACAGCAATTTCTAATTTTTCTAATTATGGAACAGGCTGCTCTTTTTATGTAAAAGATAATCCTACTTATGTGACCACAGCTTTCTGCTTGTGAAGACAGATGTGCTGGAAAGCCATCTACACGCTCCGATTGGCGCCCTCTTGCACCCAAAGACAAAAGGCAGGATGGTGATGAGGTTTAAAGTGTCCTTCTGGGGTCATGAACTAGGTTAAAACCAATGGCCTGCAGAAGTATTAGCCCCTTAATTCCGATCTCATTACTCCAGGATCCCAACCAAATGAGCAAACTGCCCACCTTGCTCAAGAGACAGCACACACAGAACACATCCAGAACCAACAGAAATACACTCTGAGGGATAAGTGGGGTCCATTTAATTATAGTGGTGCTTACTGGGTCCGTTTACATTTTCCTCATTACTTAATTCTGTCATTTCTCCCACTCCAGCAAACACCCCACAATTACAGGTTCACACTGCTCCTTACAGATGTCTGAAAAAACCTCATGAACACATACTTGGCCACTATTATAGTGATTCTATTAATAAAAAGTTGCTTCTCAGACACTTGCAACCACAGTAACTCCATCAATGACCTATGCTCATTTTTTAAGGTATTAACTAATGAAACATTTAAAAACAGATAAAAAGTATTGTTGGAAAACCACAGGTGAACTAAGCCGTGGGTCAAGATAACAAATAATAACTTGCCCTCTCCATTTCTCTTTATTGCTTCCCCCATGTTTTGTTTTTCTTCCCCTCCTTGCTTTGACTCTATACAGCTCTGCCTTCTGCCTCCAAAATCCACCTTCATTTCACAATGTCCATGAGAAACACAATTTAGATAGATTTAGGCAAATGGCTCTCAATGAGCCACAGAAACACTTGCAGTCAACTCAGCCTGGATGTGGGAGACACCTAAAACCCAATTCTTCATCAAAGCATTTGGTTACTAAAACAACAACAAAACCAGTTTACCTACCCTTTCCAATCTCACTTCCTCTGGCCTCATTCAGGTCATGATTTCTTTCTTGGTCTACTGCTTTATATTTGAAACTAGTCTCTGCTCAACCCACCCCTACACACACACACACACACACACACACACACACACTTCAGTCAGAATAATCTCTGTAAAAGAGTAAAGCATTCAGTCTCCTTCTTGTTTAAAGCAATACAGTGACCCCCTTGCTATTATTTACAAAATAAGAGCCAAGAATCTGACTGTGATATGTTAGTCATTCCACAACCAGGCTTCCCCTACCCCCTGCAGGCACATCTCACAGCTCAAGCTCACAGGACCCCCACATTAGCTATACTCTCATGAGGCTAACTGCCTTCCCTGGTGGCTTAGTGGTAAAGAATCCTCCTTCCAATGCAGAAGATGCGGGTTTGATCCCTGGGTCAGGAAGGTCCCCTGGAGAAGGGAATGGCAATCCAGTCCAGTATTCTTGCCTGGGAAATCCCATGGACAGAAGAGCCTGGTGGGCTACAGTCCATGTCAAAGAGTCGGACTCAATTTAGCAACTAAATAGCAATACTAACACACGAGGTTAACTAGCCACACTCGCTTGTTCATACCCCCTAAGTATTTCCTTAGGATTTATTCTCAGCTGCCTAGATAATTTTAAGCCATCTTTCAGGACCTGGTGCAGGGAGTCTTCTTGAGAAGCGTCTGAGATGCCCCAGGCTGCAGTAAGTGCTGTCAGCTGTCCCCTCACCACCCATTCCTCCACTGTGGCGATGTTCTCAGATTATAGAGATGCTACTTGTGTTTCATGCTTCTTTAGAGAGATTGAGTTATGTAAGGGCAGGAACCTCTTTTAACCACGTTGTAGACTTTGAACCAAAGCAGGACCTCACTCAGACTACCTAAGGATATGTTTGTTGAATAGAATTTAATAGAGTAGAATTAAACTTGGTCCATGTGAGGATGCTAGTGGCTTCCCAACCTGGGGCATTATGAATGGAAACAAGCCTCCAGGTGAACAAATATTATTTCCCATTGCTTCCCTAGTCCTGTGCCCAGATTGGGCAGACACGTGGTGGTGCAGGGGTCCTGTGACACAGTACTGAAGCATGACCTCAAGCTGGCGACCACAGAGCGTGAGGTGTGCTCCAGAGCCATCTCCAGGGCATGCTCCCAAATCTAATGCTACCACATGCCCTCTAAGAGGAGGCTGCTCCACAGGCTTCTGGATTTGCAAAGGTGACAGAGACATAGCCTCCCCGCCACCTTCCATCCTCTAGTAAACTTCTCGAAAGACCGACTGATGGAATTCCATGTTTTCACCTTTTACTCCCTCCAGTGCCCGCAGCAATTTGTTCCCGCCCTTTGCAATTTCTGCCTCACGACTACTCTAATGAAGCTGTTGTTCCTACAGCTATCAGTGACCTCCAAATCAAAACGGCTATTGATGTCTTTCTCTTTCTGACATACCTCTTTCACTCCCAAGCCACTTTATACCTCCATAACACTATATTTTACCTCTTAACTGTGCATGTTTTTTATATACATGACCATCTTAATGAAGGCAATCAGATTTTCACATTCAACATCATAACCCTGTAATTCCTATGACAAGTAAATGTTTCTTGACTCAGATTAACCCTGGAATAGCTTATCCAAAGATAACATTGTGTCCCTTCATGGAAGCCATCTACCAAGAACTCTCAGCTTTAATAAGCTGACCTGTAAATGGGATGAGGGGAGATTAAATAAAATTTGGTAAAATACCTCTGATGCTCTTGAAACTGTCCTTATATTCCATAGTGATTATTCCATGTTGAGGACCAAAGTGCATTGGCGACTAAACTAATTGCATCTCCCCAGGGGCTACAAATTCAATGGGAAGGTAAACCTGTAATCTGATACACAGCATTCAGTTTAGGTGACTCTTGAGGGAAAAAAGGAGTTCCAAAACTAAACACGTCATCTGCATAGTCTTAAAAAATCATAAGCCATTCTCTTTAACTCTTTTTCTCAATGACAACTTAGTTTCTTGTGTATTTCTATTGCTCCCAAAGACAGTCACTTCTTTCCCTAGACAGAAAGTTTCTGTAAATTAATATGGGACCTCATTTCCCAATAGCATGAGTATACGTCTATAGACCTAATTCCAACTGAGACATGCTCTGCTGTGTGCAGTAATCTCTTCAGTTTGAGGAATTATTTAGAGGTTCCAGCTGCATCTAGACCAGAATATTCTAAAGCCTGTCCATCAGTTCGGGATGCCTTGCATTATCTCATCTCTTCATTGGAAGAAAACTGAAGAGCTTCTAAAATGATATTGGGCTTCCCTGGTGGCTCAGATGGTAAAGAATCTGCCTGCAGTGCAGGAGACCTGGGTTCAATCCCAGGGTTGTGAAGAGTGAAGATCCTCTGGAGAAGGGAATGGCAACCCACTCCAGCATTCTTGCCTGAGAATTCCACGGACAGAGGCAGCCTACAGTCCATGGGGTCACAAAAAGTTGGGTATGACTGAGTGACTAATACTTTCGCTTTTCAAAATGGCATGAGGCTGCAAATTAAACATGCTAACACACAGCTGATACTACAGTAACAAACAAAACTCAAAGATTTAATGCTGGCTGCATACTGGATCTTTCTCCACCTGAAGAAAGTCTACACGTGTATGTTTCCCCATGAGTTAAATTTGTAAAGGTCTGATATTCCCTGAGAATGAATAGATAAATTGGCCCTGTGCCTGTCCAAATGGTTTGCATTTTTTCTATTCCAAACTCTATTTGCATATCTTCAATAGCATTCCTCAGAATGTTTCATACTTTATTAGGCTGGGTTTCAGAACTGTCATAGAGCTTCACATCATCCATGTACTAAAGGCATGAGATGTTCACCTTCCCATCTTTGGGCTCTTTGTTTTCTCATATAATGAATTGCAAACAGAATTGCAATACCCTAGATGTCTAGAACGGAGAAGGCAATGGCACCCTACTCCAGTACTCATGCCTGGAAAATCCCATGGATGGAGGAGCCTGGGCTCCTAGGCTGCAGTCTATGGGGTTGCTAAGAGTCAGACACAACTGAGGTGACTTCATTTTCACTTTTCTCTTTCATGCATTGGAGAAAGAAATGGCGACCCGCTCCAGTGTTCTTGCCTAGAGAATCCCAGGGACAGGGGAGCCTGGTGGGCTGCCATCTATGGGGTCGCTAAGAGTCAGAGACACGACTGAAGCGACTTAGCAGCAGCAGCAGTCTAGAAATACTCTGTATTTTTAAACTATGGCTCTCCTTCCTATGTCTGTTTTACAAATTCGTGATATTTCATTCAGTCACTGTGATCCATAAGAAACCTAAATTTTAAGAATCCAACTTGAAGATTTTGCCAAGATTAAGAAAGATTCCTTTTCTATGATTTTCTTGCCTCCAGATATGCTATGATAAAACACAAATGTCAGTGTTGGGGTCAGGAGCCTATTTTTATGGGCAACGGGACTTTCAGTTGCTGATATCTTCCCTGGATTTTAGAAATGAGCGTTACTACCCAACAAGAGAGGACTTGAGCAAAGATATCAAAATGCCTGCTGTGTCCATGCTGTGGTTCATGCTACTGCAAGACACCCCTGGCATGCCAAAGTTAGAGTTGCAGCATCAACACACCTTTAATGGAGGATGACAATTTATCCATTAGAAAACATTTTGACACTCCAGTGGTAAAACAGTGGTGAAGTCAGGAGTAAGACCCGAATAGAGTTGGAGAAATGAAGTGTAGATGATAAGGATGGTCAGCTGGGAAGGAAAGGGAGAAAAAGTTTGAATCCAAGTAAAAAGGGCATGGAGAAGAACAAAGAGAATGCTATATTTCATCAACTCAAAGATGGCAATACCACCCCACCTTAACATCTGTGTAACTAGAAGCTAAAGATACACTGGGGGTTTCATAGTCCTCTCCGAGTGATCAGAACGTCTAAACTGGCAAAGAGGGCTGACAGGCCAGAGTGGCAAGCGTGTTTATTTCACTTGTCAACTCTGGCCAACAGGTAGAGGTTGCCTGGATCATGATGTTGAGAATTCTGAGGCTGTGTCTTAGTATACAGATAGCTGGTTCCATAAAGAAACAGGCTGTGATGCATAAGTGATGTCTGCCTGAGAAGGAATGAATATCTACAGGATTGCCATGAATTTGCCATCCCCAGCCCAGGCTGTTTGGATTAAGAGAGACAACTTTAGATAAATGATTTACCCAGAGGTAAAGAGTTTGATTGTCTCAGTCTGAAATTCTGGCTAAGTAATCTACTCATAGAATTACTAAACATGAATTTGGAATTAAAAACAAAAAAAAAGATGATACAGATGATCTTATTTACCAAATAGAAATGAATTCACAGACTTAGAGATTCAATTTATGGTTACAAGGGGGGAAAGGTGATAAGGGAAAAATAGTTAAGGAGTCTGAGACTGACATGTACACACTGCTACATTTAAAATGGATACCCAGCAAGGATCTATAGTAAAGCATAGGGAACTCTGCTCAATCTCCTATAACAACCTAATTGGGAAGAGAATTTGAAACATAATAGATACATACATACTTATTATTGAACTCTTTGTTGCACACCTGCAACTAACAATAAGGTTAATAAATTATACTCCAAAATAAAACAAAAAGTTAAAAACAGGGAGAATTGTCAGTTTACTGAGAAATTCTATTCTGAAATAAAGGGACAACTTTTTCTTCCATTTTATTCTCTCCATTTTATAGACTATGAAGATGCCTTAAGAAGATCTGAAAGGAGAAAAATACTAGCCATTCCTATAGGGTAGCTACAGAGAAAGCCAGCTTTATCAATAGTTTACCGTAATCAAGAATATATGGGTTGGAAGTGTGCTCGGGAGTCTGTGTGTAAACTCTTCATCCAGCCCTAGAAAGTCCATTAAGTGAAACAAAAACAAAGAACTGAGTAATAAACCTTAAAGGAGCATTGCTTCAACAACAGTGATAGCCTTATTAAAGTATATGTCAATTGCAATTTTGTTTCAGTTAGAAAAGGCAAGGGCATCCCAGGTGAAGCTAAAGTGGTAAAGAAACCACCTGCCAATGCAGGAGACATAAGAGATGAGGTGGTTCCTTGGGTTGTGAAGATTTCCCTGGAGAGGGGCCTGGCAACCCACTCCAGTATCTCGCCTAGAGAATCCCACAGACAGAGGAGCCTGGTGAGCTGCAGAGAGTTCGGACGCAATTGAAGCAAACTAGCACGAATGCGGAAAAGGCAAAAGCCCTTGTCTCATGTGTGCATAGTGGGGTGAAAGATCACGCCTCATCAGCAATTGTCAAATCATTTGTTGAAAAACCGTTTCTTCACATTCAGCTCCCCATATTCTTCTTGCATAGAATAATGCTTCCTGAGAATAAAATTTAGTGACATGTGCTCCAAAGAGAACCACAGAGCCCCTGGAGCTCATTAATCCTGCAACCTTCTATAATGCTGGCCTGAAATGGTTGAAGTTCACTTTAAACCAGACTGAATTTCAAAGCAAAGGGCTCTGAGGTGACAAACAGCTCATTAATTCAGAGTGTAATTCAGTGACAGGAGAATTGTGTTAAATGCACAATCTAAACCTATTTAAATTCACATTATGATTATAAGCAAAAACTATGCACTTCAAATTTGAAATCTGGATATGTAATCTACCGATAAAACTAATGAACAAAAATTTTAAAAAAGAGGGGACTGTCATCTTACCAAGAAATGCTAATCAACCTGCTTTTTGAAGTGTGCTTCATTTGCATCATAAGCATTATTATGAAAATTCAACATTATGCTTCTGTGTATTGCATTGTACTGCTCTGCTGAACATCAAAAAAAGCAGGCAACACTTCCTCAAAGTGAATAAAAATGGAATAAAAAATCATGATCAAAGATAACTTCAATTCCTTGTTAATTCTACCTTAATTCCACTCCTGGGATAAGAAGTCCTCTTCATAAGTTTTCTTTCCTGTAACAAATTCTCCAGCAAGCTTCTGGTCCCTAAATATATTCCCAAATGTAATGCATGCATAAATAAACATGAATCAAATTTGCATTGCTTCTACCATAAATACGGCAGCATGTTCATAAACTCATTAGAGTTCACTGTGGAAAAAAACTCATTATGCTAGCATTAGAACATGGGAATTAACTTTTTAAAATTAATGTTACAGAAGTTGTTTTACTCTGTTTAAAAAAGTAACCAATAACAAATGATTCACTAGTACTCTCTTTGAATTTTTTCTTTTGTCTAAAATTTAAAAAATAGTCATTTCTTTCAGGATGTTCATGGTGAAAAATTATAAATAGATGTTGTCTAGTGATTATATACCAATTTATTTATTTTTTATAAATTTAAAGCATCATTTTCCTAAAAATTGAGACTAGAAAAATCAAGCATGAAAAGTTTTAATCATTGTTGCTAATTATTTTAACTGAAGAATGTGCCAAATGGTAATGAACACCTTATAACTGAAATTAAATTTAATTAAAAAGTTAAATTTTGAAAAATTACATGTTGAAAGGTGACGTGCAATTTTTCCCCTAGAAAATATAAAGCCTATCTCATATTAGACAATATGTATTTAGTTTATTTTTTTTAAGTTGACATTTAAAGCCATTTTTTTCAGCAATTGATTTTCTTCAAGAAACGTTTGTACATTTGTAATTAGAAGTCTAATAATATTAAATTATATTTTGACTACATCAAAAATATTTTGTGGCACTTCCTAGTTGAAATAATTATCAGCCATAGCCCATTGGTATGTATTAAACACACACACACATACATATATACACACAAGTGTAAGAGCAAGACTCAGACTGAGAAAAACAAAACCTGTTTCAATAATAACAATTGCTGTAATATTCTCAGGTTCTCAGACAATTACTTGGTGCCAAGTGTCCTTGTTTTTATTATTCCTAAAAAAGGCCATTTGGGGGGACGGAGCATTTTAGTATTGTCAAAAGTCAACCAAATATTACTGATCGAGACTCACTCCTAGAGTAAACCTCTATTACTTCTCTGACAGATCAAATTAAATTCTGCCTGGTGAAGGGCTGGGACACTCCTTTTGGTTGAAGCAATGCTGCTCTTTTTTATTCCTGCTGAGTAAATAGCCTCAAGTCAAACTACTTGCCCTGACTAATGATCAAACATATCCAAGAATTCTGTACAAGAAATGCATTCTTCTCTCCTTTGAAGTGCATTGCTGGGAGAGTAATTTGGTTTGCTGGAGATTTTCCTTAGAACTGCAAAAGAAATTTCTTGGCTAAGCATATAATCAAGCTACCGATTTTCTTTTTTCTTCTTTTTTTTTTTTTATTAAATATCTTCCTGTGAGAGGGTGTACACTGAATAAACATGTGCCTCAAAGGAATGTCAGAATGGTGCACTACTGTCTTTTTGCTGACTGAAAAAATCTCAGCAGCAGTAGGTTAAAAACTTCCATCAGAAGAATACATCATTGTGAACCATTTCATTCAGTCATATAATCTCCTCCCGAAATACCAACGTGCCTCCAATATATTAATATCATTAGAACTAGGCAGTCAGGAATATACAAAGATGAATATGACATACAACCTGTCCTCAAAGGACTTACAAACTAGCAGGATAGGTATTACAGAAATAATTTTTTAAAACTATACAAAAATAACCATAAAGTCACAATGTGATGGGACTTCCTGGGTGGCACTAATAGTAAAGAACCCTCCTGCCAATGCAGGAGGCATAAAAAATGTGAGTTTGACCTGGGTTGGGAAAATCCCCTGGAGGAGGGCATGGCAACCCACTCTAGTCTTCTTGCCTGGAGAATCCCATGGACAGAGGAGCCTGGTAGGTTACAGTCCATAGAGTCACCAAGAGTCAGACACAACTGAAGCAGCTTAGCATGCATACACACACTGGGTGTGACAAGGCTCTCATAAGAATGCCACAAAATAAATGCCACAGGGCATCTGATGGGAAAGAATTTAAATGTGGTGAAGATGGTTAGCAGAGGTTGTTTGATAATCATTACCATTATATGAGCTAGGTAGGCAAAAATAGATATGATTTCAACAGGTACGTGGTGTCTGTGGAGGCATTTTAGGCCAAGGACAAAGGCAGAGAGGTAGGCTCTGTCTGGAGAATAGAGAATAGTTCAAAACAACTGAAGTATTAGAGAGGATAAAGAACAAGTTTAAGAAGGCAGATGGGGCAGAACACGAAGAACCTGAATGCAGATACCATTCACGGGGAGTGCATCAGGAGCTTCTGTTGATATTCCAAAAGGAATATTCTGCTGTTCCCTTTGACAGTTGTCTTGGATTTACTCTAAATACAGTCATCATAAGGACCAGTTTGCCTGGGTTTGTCTGCTTATACTTTTGTTGAGAAAAAGGTATGTTCCTTTTGTCTGGAAGTATATAACGCTAAAGCGGAAAAAAAAAAAAAAAATTGGAAATAGGATCTAGGCCAGGCAGTTGGTATCCTGAGAAGCTATCTTTCAATCAGCCTTTCTAAGCCAGAACTTTGCCTCCCAGACTACTGAGCTTTTGGAGAAAAATACATTATGCTGCCATGAAGAGAGTATGGAATATTGAGAGTCTCAGACCATGTCAGGAATGCCGTTTTTAACTTCTCACGTCAGGACAACTCATTATCAAGTGAGTGAACCATGAAGTAGAAAGCCAGGATGGTCTCAGAATTAGCCCTGAGATCTATGCAAAGGAGGAAGATCTCTATGCAAAGGAGGAAGGATATGAAGAGGTAAAGTGAATGCATGGGGGCAGGACAGCTTGGTGATACGGCAGTGGTGGCACTGGTAGTACCCATAGCACTAAGTCACCACGGTGTGCCCACAGTTTGAAAACTGCTTGCAGGCTGAAAGCATCAAAATACAGGGCTCTAAGACTAACAAAAAGACGACTAACAGAATGGAAGAGACTATGTGTAGATAAGAATGTGTGTAAAGAGACCAGTAAGATAGTAAAGGAGTTAACGAGCGGGAGCAAAAAAGAGTCAGCCCAGGCCGAACAGAAGAGTTGGGTTGGTAGCCCCACCGAAATATTCTAAACAGAACAAAACTGGTCAGAAAGAAAAGATGAAAAACTGCTAGATCAAATTTACCAATTGCCTTTGTCTAAAGGAAATGATAAGCGAGTCTAAACTCCAGTAGCAGACTTAGAGAGTGTGTCAAGGTTAGTTATGGGTCTATTACAGGGCAGATTTAATTTACCTGCTTTGCCTACATTGTAGAAAAGGAAAAAGGAAAGAAGGAAATCATATCAGTGATCTGGTAATATAATGCGTGTGTATGTATGTGTATTCTTTTAATAAAATGTATTTTAAGCATACACTAATATGTGTATATTTATTCATCAATTATATCTATGTACTAATATGTTGGTAAATTATATATGTTATGAAATACATATTTCATAATACAAATTTAGAAGGATAAGAAAAGTCAATTTGAAGAGAAGTTCCAATATTTCCTTTGGAAACCAATAAGTTAGAGAATTGCTTTCTCTCCCTGCTCCAACCATAATGCAAAAAGCTTCAGTTTTCATATTCTGTAGGCAGTAAAGAAACAAGAAAAGTTTATAAGCTTGTATGAGATGATCAAGGGGTTGTTTTAGGGAAATTTAGCAGGGGGAATCAGAGTTGGGATGATAAAAGGGAAGCTAAGACTGGTAGACCAGAAGCCAGAGAGAAGGCCACATGGACAGTCAGGGTAGGAAATGATAAAGGCCTGGATTTATGTGTTAATGGTACTAATGGCAAGTTTTCATTTCAATTCCAAAGAAAGGCAATGCCAAAGAATGTTCAAACTACCGCACAATTGCACTCATCTCACACGCTAGCAAAGTAATGCTCAAAATTCTCCAAGCCAGGCTTCAACAGTACGTGAACTGTGAACTTTCAGATACTCAAGCTGGATTTAGAAAAGGCAGAGGAACCAGAGATCAACTTGCCAACATTCGTTGTTTCATCAAAAAAACAAGAGAGTTCCAGAAAAACATCTACTTCTACTTTATTGATTACGCCAAAGCCTTTGACTGCTTATATCACAACCTCATGGACTGTAGGAGTCATTTTCTACTTGAATTGCACAGTTACCTGGTCTGATTCGAAAAACCAGTTAATGTCCTCCTTAAAGCTACTACATCTGCCTTGGTAGTAAAGCATTACAAAGAATAACAATGCATATTTTATACTTTCTAAGGTGTACTATAAACAACAGAAAAGAGTACCATCAAAAAAAAAAAAAAAAGACAGGTCTCAATTTTAAGAAAATACTTCTAAAATGTGAGTGTTTCAGTGAAATGCCCATAGCTCATGATTACTGCTCTGGGGAGATTATAAGAATGGTACTTAAAAAAAAAATCAATAGACTGTCTTAATATCTAGGGAGGAAAAGTGATGGGATTTCTGTTCTACAAAACGCCACCCAAAAGGAAAGTCTGAACATCAACCTTGAGTGACACCAAGATCATGGAACATTTCTTGATTACCTAGAAGATACATTCTCTTCCATGGCGTCTTACTATAAGTGGCAGGCAATAAGGCCAAATTCAAGCTTGCTTATAATCATTCCATTTCAAGTTTCATTTATTACACTGTATTACAATAACTGCCTTGATGAAGAGTGGTAGAGCTGAAATTCAACAGAACATCAAGACATGTCTATATGATCACATAAGAAAGCTATATTATAGTGTCATTCAAGTATATTATATGTGGCAAGGGCTGCTTTTTTTGTTTTTTAAATCTCCAGTGGAAATGTAATCACAGGTGATCTCCAATACTTTAAGCTTGGTATTGAAAGTTAGGGGAAATGTTTAAAGACACCTCATATCTTTGTCTTTTTCATGACAGTGAAAATACTAGGTTTTCCTTTGGTCCTCTCAGGAGCAGAAAGTTCCCATCAGAAAAAATTTCAAAGAAATTAGTTCATTCACTTAATCTACATTAATAAGGGAATTTCTCAATCAAAACCTCTGGTTTGATTGCCAGACGTCTCAAAGGAGTGCCTATTTCATTTCTTCATTATCTTTGTGATAAAGCTATCCTATAGAAAACTGGTCATTTAACTATAACCAATTCTCTGTTTATGTAGTTGTTTCAATGTATGAAGATTTCATTGGAAATATTTATATTTGTCAAAGGAAAATGTTTAGAGTATATGCGATAGAGAAAGCAAAATTAAAATAATATTTTTTTTAAGCATTTAGAGTCATTCATGGTTTTGGCCTAAAATTTACAAATGAATTTTTTGAAATAATATCACAAAATTTTATTTCATGTAGTAAAAGAAGTGAAATATCATTATGGAACATCTGATGAAGACAAATCACTTTGGCTTATTTCAAAATGCAGTGTTGTCACAGGAGCCTTGTACTCTTTAAGCCATGTTCCATTCTTCATTCTGAAACCTATCAGAATCAAGATAAAATATTATGGGAGAACCTGTGATGAGCTTTCAGATAAGAGCAAAAACTAAAGTGAAAAAGGTTTCTTAAGCTTCCAAAATGACCTTCCTTTGAGAGAACCTGTTAACCTTTTCAGTGATGGAACATCAATATTTTCAGGGCCGGCTTAACTCCATCATTCTTTCTTTTAGTTCCAATGTGTACAGTCCTGACTGACCAGAGAACTGCATGCAGGCCTCTCCCCAGTCTCCCTGGACAGAAATGGACAAGCATATACAGAGGAAACCTCGGGGGGGAGAAAAAAAGTAGGGGGTAAGTTTAAAGCTTGGTCATTTGATATACATTACCATGTGTAAAACAGATAGCTAGTGGGAAGCTGCTATATAACACAGGGAGCTCAGCCCTGTGCTCTGTGACAACTTAGAGGGGTGGGGTGGGATGGGATGGCGGGGTGCAGGGAGGTTCAAGAGTGCGGGAGCATGTGTATACTTAACAGCTGATTCACACTGTTGTATGGCAGAAACCAGTGCAGCATTGTAAAGCAATTATCCTCCAATTAAACATAAATTAAAAATAAAAGGTTGGTCATGTGACCATTTCAGGACGCTTAGTTTGAAATCGAGATTCTAAGAGATTTTTTTATATCCCATTTACTTCAAATCACAAGCCCTCCAGGAGCACACAGAGGGGTGAGTAACAGACACCCCTGAGAAGAAACATTTTCACCATTTTCCCCACCCACTTCGGTCTGAGGAAACAGAGGACAAAGGATGCGTGGCGGTTTGGAGGCTGAACACCTGGATATTGAAAATTTCTGATCAACTCTTATCACAATTTTAGAAAACTCCCGCTTAGACATATAATCAAAATTCAGCAGTGGAAGAAACACTTTCCTAATTCAACAAGACCCATATAAAACAAAATCCAGCTTTCAGTATGGATTGTACCAAAATACTAGCCCTTTGATGACTGCCCACCAGCAGCATTTTAAACAGCCAAGGCCTCTAGGTCACTGTCAGTTTGGGGGGCATGCTTATGGATCACTACCAGAGATTAGAGGAAAAATTACTTAGGAACCAGTTCTGAGTGCCATCAGGCCAGGATAAACATTATTTTATGAGAAATGGGAAACCTCAAGTGACCCAATGCATATACCTCGCAAGTGTGTGTCAACTGGAGATGGGCTGACAAGCCATTACAAGCTCATATTGCTCTGTCTTACAGGCTGGCATTCCAGAGGCGATGCAACTGAAGACACAGGCTAGTTGTCCAATGTCTCCAAGTACTCAGCTTAAATCAGATTTTTAAACACTATCTCTCATTCCATCAGACTCTTGTTTTAAAGTATTAGGAAGCCAAAAGGAGTTTAAGATCACAAAGGGAAATGCAAATCAACCTACAACAAATCATCTATCAGGTGCCCTGGAAGAGAATTTTATTGCTCCTGACATTAACCATTTGCTTATCACTGACACAATCCTCTCTGTGGATAATATGTGGTTACCCCCCTCACAACTAGAAGTGACATAAAGGAAAACGTAGCCCAAACAACCCCCGCACTGCTTCAAGGAAAAGTACACTGAAATGACTAACCTTTCCCAAGGTCATCAGGCCAAGAAATGGGTTCTTCTGTTTCAAGACAGCTTTCCTCCTGACCCACAGCACATGGTTTCTATTACTGCCAGACCATGACCGCAGAGACATTTCAAATCCCTGTGAAAAATGCGATTCCATGTCTCTTGCTCAGCTGTACGTCACAGAGGACAGTTGAGGTCCTGGCAGATAACGAGGGGGAGGGGTGGCCCTTGTGATTTAATCCATGCCATTCTTTTATGTGATATGACTGGGACTGTAATAGAGACCCTCTCACTTCTGACTTCCCTCTTTTATCTTACAAACCACTTAATGCTCATAAGGGACAGTGAATACACTTTGGTGTTTCATGTTTAAGCTCTCCAAAGATGTGAAACAGTTTTATCAAGGGCGACAGCTCTGCCATTCACTAATCTGCTTTAAAAAAAAAAAAAAATTTTAAGGGAGATAAAAGTCAATGTATGCTATTTAATCTGCGTTAACACAGCAAACAATATTCTCTCTGACGATTAAGCAATGCTTCTGAAATTATTTTGAATACATATTTACTTGCAGGTATTACAGTTGCCTCAGAACATTAATAATGAGGACAAGAATTAGTAAACTAATACAAGATATTCCACAAGGCACCTTTAATCCATTCAGATTAGTCAGACTTTCAGTATGAACATAATAATGTTCTGCCTTATTAGATTTCACAAATGACATTTCCTCAGTTTTTAATATAACATAAAATGTAGAACTATTGTCTGGTCTTGTAAAGGAATTTCATACAATTAATTATGAGTTTCTAGCATACCCTAATTTTATAGTAGCCTATTTACAGCATCTCTCTGGGCACTGAATTTAATCGTTCCTGACAAAAGAGATGGGCAAAAAAAAATTGCATACACACAAATATTTACACAATAGAAGCAAGTAAACAAGATATTTGCTTTACAGTGAAATCCTACCAGGTAGGGGAAAAAAAGCTTTGAGCCATTTTCCAAACTTTATTCATTACTTTTGTTTCCTAGTATTAACTTAGCACTTTTTCAGTGTGGCCTTTTCACTTGTTTGCTGGCTTGTTTTGGCCATAGTCTGTAGTCTTTATTTATCCTTCAGGGGTTAGTCCCTTCTTTGTGATCATTCTGGATAGAATGCTTCATGGAAACAACTGCACAACAGCACTCCCCACGGAGCCAGAATGTGTATATTTTAGTATATGCAAAACACTAATCAAAATAAATTCCCTGGTTGAGTATGATATAGGGAAATCCATCTATCTCGTGTTTCCTATGTAAAGCATGAGAAACTGCCATACCAAAACATGGTTTTGCTAATTAGTAGGACAAAAACTGATCCAAATGATTGCTTTATTGAGCTGACTGGCCAATTTCATTAAAAAGTGATCTCTCTTATCTCAGGGCTTCCCTGGTGGCTTAGAGGTTAAAGCGTCTGACTGCAGTGTGGGAGACCAGGGTTCGATCCCTGGGTTGGGAAGATCCCCTGGAGAAGGAAATGGCAACCCACTCCAGTATTCTTGCCTGGAGAATCCCATGGACGGAGAAGCCTGGTGGGCTACAGTCCATGGGATCCTAGAGAGTCAGACACGACTGAGCCATTTCACTTTCACTTTCTTATCTCAAGTACCCTTTTGTAGTGCCATATCAGATACATGATCTTGGGGATTATAAAGGCAAGCATTTTCAACATACAGATAAGGCCAGACACATAAAAAAAAAAAATGCACTTGCTTAGAGGAAACACATTTCCAAGGCTTTGTTACACATCCATTCACACTGAAATTTGTTTAATAACAAGAATACTAAAAAGTTGAGCTGTGTTTGTTTTTAAGGATATACTCAGTTATCAATATCCTCGCTAGGGGCTCCTAAGCACATAGGAACTTTTGCATTGCTGTAGCAAGCTTATTTCTTAATTTATATAACAATTTCCTATCAGGTAATCAAAACGTTCTAATGGTAAGTCTCTGTCTTGATGAAGAAATCCACTCATAACCTATTCTATGGTTCTTAGGAAGATGAAGCTCATTTTAATTTTATTTCCTAGATATTATGCATATATAATAAACACTTTATACTACAGTCTTTAGGAATCAATAATGAACAAAAAGGTAAAATTCATCTACCTTTAATTTACAAACAAATCCATCACATCTTTCTAATTAATCATAGGATTTCTATTTCCTCTTATCTTTTTAAAAACTTTATGAACTCTGTATAACACAACTGCATTTTTCACAATCTATTTTTATTTACCTTTTCATGAAATATTTCTTGACCTAATATTTAATATTTATCCATCATCCGATGTACAGACATGTTTTCAGAGAAGGAAAATTCTCAATTATTATGTACATTTCTGCCAAACAGGTTCACTCAACTTTGTATTCTCTTTAAAGGCCCATCATCACCAAAGTTAGGATATAGCTCTAACAGCTTGAATTTCTGTTAACGGCCCTTTAGAGAGTTCTTACCCAGAAGCAGAAGATATTAAGAAGAGATGGCAAGAATACACAGAAGAACTGTACAGAAAAGATCTTCACGACCCAGATAATCATGATGGTGTGATCACTCACCTAGAGCCAGACATCCTGGAATGTGAAGTCAAGTGGACCTTAGAAAGCATCACTATGAACAAAGCTAGTGGAGGTGATGGAATTCCAGTTGAGCTATTTCAAATCCTGGAAGACGATGCTGTGAAAGTGCTGCACTCAATATGCCAGCAAATTTGGAAAACCCAGCAGTGGCCACAGGACTGGAAAAGTCAGTTTTCATTCCAATCCCAAAGAAAGGAAATGCCAAAGAATGCTCAAACTACTGCACAATTGCACTCATCTCACACGCTAGTAAAGTAATGCTCAAAATTCTCCAAGCCAGGCTTCAGCAATACATGAATCATGAACTTCCAGCTGTTCAAGCTGGTTTTAGAAAAGGCAGAGGAACCAGAGATCAAATTGCCAACATCTGCTGGATCATCAAAAAAGGAAGCGAGTTCCAGAAAAACATCTATTTCTTCTTTATTGACTATGCCAAGCCCTTTGACTGTGTGGATCACAATAAACTGTGGAAAATTCTGGAAGAGATGGGAATACCAGACCACCTGACCTGCCTCTTGAGAAACCTATATGCAGGTCAAGAAGCAACAGTTAGAACTGGACATGGAACAACAGACTGGTTCCAAATAGGAAAAGAAGTACGTCAAGGCTGTATACTGTCACCCTGCTTACTTAATTTCTATGCAGAGTATATCATGAGAAACGCTGGACTGGAAGAAACACAAGCTGGAATCCAGATTGCCGGGAGAAATATCAATAACCTCAGATATGCAGATGACACCACCCTTATGGCAGAAAGTGAAGAGGAACTCAAAAGCCTCTTGATGAAAGTGAAAGAGGAGAGTGAAAAAGTTGGCCTAAAGCTCAACATTCAGAAAATGAAGATCACGGCATCTGGTTCCATCACTTCATGGGAAGTAGATGGGAAAACAGTGGAAACAGTGTCAGACTTTATTTTTTTGGGCTCCAAAATCACCACAGATGGTGACTGCAGCCGTGAAATTAAAAGACGCTTACCCTTGGAAGGAAAGTTATGACCAACCTAGATAGCATATTCAAAAGCAGAGACATTGCCAACAAAGGTCCGTCTATTCAAGGCTATGGTTTTTCTAGTGGTCATCTATGGATATGAAAGTTGGACTGTGAAGAAAGCTGAGCTCCGAAGAATTGATGCTTTTGAACTGTGGTGTTGGAGAAGACTCTTGAGAGTCCCTTGGACTGCAAGGAGATCCAACCAGTCCATTCTGAAGGAGATCAGTCCTGGGTGTTCTTTGGAAGGAATGATGGTAAAGCTGAAACTCCGATACTTTGGCCACCTCATGCGAAGAGTTGACTCATTGAAAAAGACTCTGATGCTGGGAGGGATTGGGGGCAGGAGGAGAAGGGGATGACAGAGGATGAGATGGCTGGATGGCATCACCGACTCGATGGACATGAGTTTGAATGAACTCCAGGAGTTGGTGATGGACAGGGAGGCCTGGTGTGATGCGATTCATGGGGTCACAAAGAGTCAGACATGACTGAGCGACTGAACTAACTACACAGAAATTAATCCTCAAGATGCAAGTAGGGGAGAGTTAATATAGTCAGTTCTGTCTTCTAGAATTTGACTAAACAGTATAGACAACTTGTGGATGGCATTCATAATTTTATACATTTCAATTAAAACCCTTCAGAGTCTCTGCCATCTTATGATTAAAGAATACTAGCTTCATAGAGGAGAAGGCAATGGCACCCCACTCCAGTACTCTTGCCTGGAAAATCCCACAGATGGAGGAGCCTGGAAAGCTGCAGTCCATGGGGTCGCTGAGGGTCGGACACAACTGAGCGACTTCACTTTTACTTTTCACTTTGATGCATTGGAGAAGGAAATGGCAACCCACTCCAGTGTTCTTGCCTGGGGAATCCCAGGGACGAGGGAGCCTGGTGGGCTGCCCTCTATGGGGTCACATGGAGTCAGACATGACTGAAGTGACTTAGCAGCAGCTTCATAGACAGTACTCATTCATTAGAGTACTGAAGAATCATGAGAAGTACATAGAGTAATAAGGGGAGAGTGCTTCATTAAATTGGAATTTTTTTGGAGCCACTATGTGGATCCCTTTTTGCCTTGACCTTTGAAAGCATAACCAGCTGGATCATACCCAGCATCCCTGCCAGAATTTTCCTAAGGAATTATAGCGTCTCTCAGCAATGAATGAAACTTGGACACTGGGATTTTAACCAATCTTTGCTGTCAGGCATCAAGCTCTCAAGATGCTTCTGTGTAAACTATTCCCAGGTCACAGTTTTGGGAAACTCAGCATATACTAGTCCTTCTTGAATGTTCTATCAGCAAATTGAAAGACTCTGATAAGCACTGCAAAAAAATTTAAATAGCCTAACTATATTTAGCCTACCATTTCCCAAATATTTTGGAGCTGGGAATCCTCATTCTTTAGTGTATATTTTGATTTGATGAGTTTTGTTTGTTTTTGCTTTGTTTGCTTTTTGTCTAAAACTACAAGCAATCCACCTTTTGGGGAATTATGCTACCAATATATTCATTTGGGAGTCAATGTGTTTAGCAAAAACAGAAATAGAAAAGCCCATGGTAAAATCTTTCATTGTAGGCTATTGGCCTATTTTTTTTTTTTTTTCCCTGAAGAAGCAATGCATGGGAAAGCTGAGTCCAAGGAATAATAATACCTATTAGTAGTAGTAGTAGTAATACCAAGATATTGCGTGTGATGCAGCCTAGCACAGTGTCTGGCATCTGCTAAGAAATAGGTAAAAATGATTAAAATGGAATTGACATGGCAGTGGCCTCTCAAGTTTCAGTTTCTAAGGCATAATGCCCCTTCCAGGGCAGCAGCAGTAGAAATTTCTCTGGTCCAGTGTCTGAGCAGGTGACAACTGACTCTTAGTGATATATTAACCCTGGATACCTACAACCAGCTTGGTTCACCTGAGTCAGATCCATAGGGACTAAGCTCTTAAGTTATTCCCTCTCTAGTTTCCCTCACCTCGAATCAGGTCTTTAAAGCCTGGATTTCCCAAATTTGTTCCAAGTGAAGCAAGAACTGAATTCCAGATCTTACATATCAGTTTCCCTAGGGTTGAGCCCAGATGAGGGGTACCAGACGTCCACGATGTCTGTGCTTCTCTAAACATGATACTTAATATGGCTTACCTCTTACTGTCTGTCTGCCCAATCCTGGACTCAGCTTGGATTGGTTGTTAACTCATCTTTCACATGTTCTTTCCTCTGTGAGCAGAATTACTGTTCCAAATGCAAGCCTTCATGAGTCCACCTTATTTTCTCTTCTGATTCCTGAAACTCTCCACAGAAAATGGTCTGGAGTTCTAGGACTCTCTTTTCCCTAATGTGTCCAAAGTCTAAGTAATTAATGGTGGGAGAACCAACAGTATGAAGGGACTGATGGAGCTGAAATAAAATTGTTATAAAGGAGCTTATGCACATACAACAGCAAAACTGAACGCAACAGAGCATCCTTTAGTTCTATTTTACTGTAGTAAGAGAAGAGTCAGGTTTTAAAAATCGATCTCTCTTTAACATTCATTCACTCAAATAAATGTATATTCCCAAAGACACACAACTAGTCAATGCTTAGAGAGGAATCATTAAAGCACCTTTAAAATGTGTGCCTCCCTAATGCCCATTATCCTAAATCCACTGAGCTTTAACAAGGACTAATACAACCCAGAAGACAGTAGAATACAGTTACTGCAGTCAATGATTCTGGTTGTTCCTGAGTAGACACTGTCATACAAAAGAGTCTGCAAATACAAAAATGTCCTAAAATATTTTGAAATCCCTACACATAGAATGAAGAAACTTAATAAGCTACGGTCATCAACATACACTTCCCTGGTCCCTTCTCATTTTACTCCTCCCTTACACTGAGTCTGCAGTGATCAGGACCCCTGATTTATACCAGTCAGAATCAATTACCCAGTATCACTGCACATGATTGAATTCATTCCTGACAAAGCACAATTTGCTCTAAAAGGGTATGAAAAGGGTATGCAAACACTACTCACACTGCTCTAGAAGCTGGTCATGCTAAATATTTGCTATCAGTATATTCCCACTTCTAGCATTTTTCTCTGACGTTTGATTCTTCCACCTTAAAAAAAAAAAAAAAAAAACTAGCTGCAAGGGTAAAGGTCACAAATTGGCATTTCTTCTTAAAATATCTCCATTTAAATGCAAATTTTGGCCTTTATTCCTACCCTTTAAACAGTCATTTCATAGAAATGCAAAAAGTAAGAGTAAATTTGTTTTTTTAATATCTGCAGAGGAGCTCTCTAATGTGTTATTTAGCTTCATTTATACCATATAAACTTTACATTTTTAAAGCTTGGTAGATTTCTTTAGGGACAAGTAATATTTTCTCAGAAAATTCAATTTTGAAAAATTTAAATATGAATAGAATGATCTAAATCCAACTTTAAAGAAAATAGAGCCTCGTAACTTTTTATAATTTGAATCACTAGAAGTTGCTACATACTTTTCATCATACTATTTTTATTTAGCTTATGCAATGTATAAAACTATGGCATTCATTAGTGACAAATAACTTGAAGTAGTCTTTATTTATTATTGAAACTAAATACACTTCTATAAAGATAAAAATGTAGAGCAATAGCATTTTCTTCTTGCATTTCAAAATGTAATCACTGAAAATACTGTAAAATACTACTTAATAATGAGGTGATAGTTTTGTCCTGGTGACTAAATTAAAGCAAAATTAAAATTATTAAAGTTTTAAAAGAAAAAAAAAACTATTCAGAAAATATTAAAGGTTTCAAAGCACTAAATTAACTTAGAACTTCAGAATTACTAACAGAATTAAATATCTCATGAAGTGAATTAGATACAGGATCATAAAAAACAGATGCGAATGTACCAAACCGTTGCCTTTTCAATGCTCGGGAAGGCAGCAGAAGAGCCATTCTGCACCTCCAGCTGATCCCCTCAGCCCCTCTGTGAAGCGCTTTCCTCTGCAGCTGCCGCTGGCCGTCTCCTGACATGGAGGCAGGGTTTCTCTCAACTTTCCTTCCACAGGGATGGTGGGTATCTCAGCCCCCACCTGGGCGGGTTGGAAGTTCAAGGGAGTTAATACCCCTCCACCCCAGACACCTTCAGAACTAGGGGAAAAGGAGTTAGTGGTTCATGTCTGAGCTGCTTTAGAGCTCTGCTGTCCAATAGAGTAGTTCCTAGCCAGCTATCATGTAGCTGTTTGATTTAAATTAATTACAATTAAATACATTAAAAATCCAATTCTTCAGTCACTCTAGCCGTATTTCAAATGCTCAATAGTCACTTGGGGATATGATCCAGGACAATGTGGGCACAGAACATTTCCATCGTCAGAAAGTCCTACTGGGGAGTGCTGTTTATAGGGACACTTCTGTTTAGAGAGGGCTGTGTGTTCCACATTTTTCTTCAGAGTCCCCAGCAGGACTGAGCCTCAGTTGCCCACAGTGCTAACCTGGTCAAGAACTTCTGACCTTTGCTGTGTTTTTCCCTGTTCTCTAACTTACTCTCTGCCTCTTCACTTCTACTTCCTGGGACGATGACCAAAGAAACTACATGCATCCAAATCTTTGTCTCAGCCTCTGCACTGTGGGGACCTCAAACTGAGAAAAGTAGCATCTCGACATTTTTGATTCTGCTTTCGTTAGACGGATATCATCTTTAACTATGACGCAGATAGGAGTAAGATAAATAATTGAATTATATGTTTTTATATTCCCTTCCCCCCCTTAGCCCCCTGGGCTTCATTCCTTTACTAATTTTATAATACCTAGCCTTCATTGATCAGACTGAAGAGGGAACAGGACAGTATCAGAGGTCAACCAGATAGGCCAAAATACTGTATTTTAGAAGTAAGGATGATTGAAGAAATGGATAGAAAAGAGAGAAGTAGAGAGGAGAAGAGAATGGAGTGGGGCCCTTAGGTATGGAACTCTGAAGAGATGTTTAAATAGGAGGGAGTATTAGGAAGTCGGGATATATACATCTTATTTGGTGCAACTCTCACTGTTGCCTCCTAGAAAGACCTTCAGGAAAGACCACATTAATTTTCAAGGATTTCTGGAATTATATTTCAACATCTTTTCATTGAAACACTAGTCTCAAAGGGACCCAATGAAGTCAGGTTGCATCTCCAAGAGTAAAAATCTTTTCAGCATAAATCTGACATTGGTACTTCAATACCACGCATTACTCAATGCTAGAAAAATAAAAACTGAAAACTTTAGCATAACAGCCTTACAGTTTGACATTAACAAAGCATCTTTTCCAAAAATTCTGGGAATTAAAATTATCTTAGAAGTTTACATGTTTCATTACTGGCAGCATAGTTGAGGTTTAAAGGGCAACCTAATTTCTGAAATGATTTCTATAAAGTTTAGCATTGTATTAAGTTTACAACAAATGTTTTTAAATGTTAATAATTACCTTAGCAGGTAACTACTAAGAGTGTTAGTAAGTAGCCCTTGAACCTTTATAAAAATGAAAGTCTATGAAATTGCCATCACTTTACCATATAAGAAGTATCCATGAGTGAGCTTTAGGCCATATACTTTGAATATTATTATGATAGAGCTTTCAGTATGTTCTCCTTTATATAAATTTAAGGTAAATCATGAAATTAAAAAAAATAATAATGATAATAGTGGGTTGGCCAAAAGTTCATTCGGGTTTTTCAGCACCATAGGATGGTACTGAAAACTCAAACTTTTTGGCCAATCCAATAATAATGTGACTAAAAATGTAGGTAATTTGACCATTTGTTTCTAAATCACTATCCCTGCTAAACATATTATTTTTCAACTTTGTTATCCAAAGAGTAAAAATAGCTTTCAAAGCTCAAAATACATTTTCAGTGAAATTGAGACACACTTATATGTAAAGACATATACATTAACTAGTGCACTCTCCACAGAAATCTCCCACACAAAATTATCAAGGCTCAGTTAATTTGCATTTTACTGTTCTGTTTTAATTTGGAGTGTGGGGGGAACAGGAGTTTGGGGGGGTGATTGCCAAAAAACAAATCTTACCCTGATAGTCCAACAGGATAACTGAAAGAATTTTTCTCTAACCTTCCCCCACCCCCGTAAGCCTGAGATTATGCTTCCAATAAGTCACATCAATAAAACTGGAAATACTCATGAAACAAATGATAAACGTCCATGCATGTATTCATTCATTCACTTACTCATGACATCTATTAAGGATATAATTGTGTCGGCCACTGTGCTAGACGGTAGAAATCTACAGAAATTAATTTATCCAACAAATATTTATTAGAAACATTATTTTTTGTTAGGCCTTTGATAGGTGTGGAGCTAAGAGTGGTCACCAGTTCCTTCCACAGAGGAAACACAAGAGTGGGAAAATCAGGTGAGTAAAGAGACGTTTCCAATTCTGTGTGATGAAGGCCACCCCAGGGAACACGCTCACACCCACCAACCAGAGCAAAATGTGCAGATAAAATAAGCAAAACCAATCTGTAGCAGTATATATAGAGAAAAATATTTTGCCGCTTGGACTAGGTACAACGTCAGTTTAAATTATTTCTAAAGGAATATTTTTAAAGGAAACACGTATTACTTATGACGGTATCTTTCTAGCCAGCAAAGCAAAGGCAGGTTGGTCTCTTGGGCCCATTTGATAAAAGAAGTATTTCTAGCTGGTCTAATTATGGAGAACTTACTGATTCTCAAATGCCTGAGGACAAGTTGTTTTCTCATGTAGGTTAAACAAGTCCTTTCCCTATGGATCTGGCTATAATATGCATCTCTCTGGTAATCCCCTGCCAGTTAGTAACCTGACCCTTATTTCAGCCCACTCTTAACTGAATTATCACATTTGAATGTGGTTTCTCTTGATCTGCACGTTCGCCATTCAATAAATCAATATCTACATTGCTTATTGATTTTTCTAGTGCTATACAATCATGCAGAAATTCCATTCAGCTTAAGGAAATAAAACAGAAATAAAGACACTAACATGCTCTTCCTAATAAGTGAAAAACAAATCCAGCATCATATTTGAATTTGTTATTTAAATGCTTAAAAAAAAAAAAAGAATCTGATTTTTTAAATCTCAATTCAGAAACAGAAAGATACCATCCCTAAGAAACTTGCCAATATTTGATATAACACAAAGCTTCAGCATTAAAGTGTTTTTTAAAAAAAGAAAAGACGCTAAAACCATTGCAGAAGTCAAGCACACACAGCATAACATTTCCTAATTACCATTCAGAGAGGCCCAGAGATCACAGCATGGCCAATGCAAATTTCAGTGATGCCTCTTTAAGTCTTAATGAACCATAGTGCCCTAATGAGAGGTTTCACTGAATCCCAGTCAGCCAAGGATACATTTCCCAGAGAAAAGAGAAAACTAGCAACCCACTGTATTTTAAATGGTGATGTTTGTATCAACAATGCTATTTTTTCTTTGGATAAAGAAATGAAATAACTACAGTTCTGTGGGGCTCATACATAAGGGTATTGACTAATCCAACAGAAAACTCATGTTACATCATGGCATATTCTGTGCCAATTCATTAATATTAAGAATCAATTCATTAGTTGAGCTGTTAGGAAAATGGTACTTGCATAGTTTTATATAACAAGAAGTGGACTTCCCAGGTGGTTCAGTGGTAAAGAATCCACTTGCTAATACAAGAGACGCAGGTTTGATGCCTGGGTAGGGAAGAACCCCTGGGGAAGGAAACGGCAACTCACTCCAGTGGTCTTGGCCGGAGAATTCACGGACAGAGGAGCCCAGTGAACTACAGTCCTTGGAGTCTCAAGAGAGTTGGACACAACTTAGCAACTAAACAACAAAATGTAAGAAGTACATTTTGAAATATTTAACAAAGAATCAAGACATTTGCTCTATAGAAATTTAAATTTAAAACAAAATTTACATTTTGTTTAGTTGCTAAGGTGTGTCCAACTCTCTTGAGACTCCAAGGACTGTAGTTCACCGGGCTCCTCTAAGAAACAAGAAAGCATGCTAAGAAATATGCAAAAAAAAAAGAAATTTAATGCTGAGACTAACTTAGAAAATGGTCTTCTGGAAACAAAGATATTCAGTTCAGTTGCTCAGTCTTATCTGACTCTTTGTAACACTATAGACTGTAGCACACCAGGCTTTCCTGTCCATCACCAACTCCCAGAGCTTGCTGGAACTCATGTCCATCAAGTCAGTGATGCCATCCAACCATCTCATCCTTTGTTGTCCCCTTCTCCTCTTGCCTTCAATCTTTCCCAGCATCAGGGTTTTTTTTTTTTTTTTTTTTTCCAATGAGTCAGTCCTTTGCATCAGGTGGCCAAAGTATTGGAGTTTCAGCTTCAGCATCAGTCCTTCCAATATTCAGGACTGATTTTCTTTAGGATTGACTGGTTGGATCTCCTTGCAGTCCAAGGGACTCTCAAGAGTCTTCTCCAACACCACAGTTCAAAAGCATCAATTCTTGGGTGCTCAGCTTTCTTTTTAGTCCAATTTTCATATCCATACATGACTACTGGAAAAACCATAGCTTTGACTAGAAGGACCTTTGTCACCAAAGTAATGTCTCTGCTTTTGAATATGCTGTCTAGGTTGGTCATAGCTTTTCTTGCAAGAAGCAAGCGACTTTTAATTTTGTGGCTGCATTCACCATCTGCAGTGATTTTGGAGCCCAAAAAAATAAAGTCAGTCATTTTTCCATTGTTTCCCCATCTACTTGCACGAAGTGATGGGACTGGATGCCATGATCTTAGTTTTTTGAATGCTGAGTTTTAAGTCAGATTTTTCACTTTCATCCTGAGGTTCTTTAGTTTCTCTTCACTTTCTGCCATAAGATTGGTGTCATCTGTATATCTGAGGTTATTGATATTTCTCCTGGCAATCTTGATTCCAGCTTGTGCTTCATCCAGCGCAGTTCATTCAAAAAAACAACATCAGTCACAGGAGTTTCTGACATTATATAAGTTAATGTCCACACATTTTTGTTTCCTTATTAGTGATTTTGGTGAGTATAGACAGAGTGATGGGTAGATATGTCCAAAGAGAGAAAGTCAGACTTAAAGGTGTTACTGTTTACAGTCTAATATGATATTCCAAGGTCCTCTCCTTTTTGCTTAAGACCCTCAAAGATGACTATTGGACAACTGGGACTGGAATTTCCCTTGGCTCCAAGAATAGCACTGAATATGCTGCTTGTAAGATGGAACCCAACCTCGGTGACATGCAACTCTTTTGAGTATGGACATCACTTTTTCCTTTTAAAAATACTTCTGAACCAACACATGTTAATCATTGTAATTGTGAGCAAAAGCAGTGGAAACAGAGTCTATAGACTATTTTTTTTATTGTCAACCATAAAATGGAATAAAACGACCTGACTTAGCATATGTCAAAGCATACCTAGCATTCCCCAGTAGGAAGGTAATGATTGCCAGAAGGATGTAACACAGTATACATTACATCCCATGCACAACCTCACTTTTCAAGTGTCAGATATCATTTCTTTAGGGAGGCATTTCCTGATTCCTCACACTATATCTGGTTCAAACTCCCTGTAACTTTTCCTTCATAACACAAGTTCTGTCCAGAAGGCATTTGTACAGTTACTTAGTTCAAATTTGTCCCCGCTCCTTGCATGGTAAATTCTGGGAGAGCACAGGGGTCGTCTGTTTTATATCATTGCCTAGCACAGGCAATGGCACCCCACTCCAGTGTTTTTGCCTGGAGAATCCCGGGGACGGCAGAGCCTGGTGGGCTGCAGTCCACGGGGTTGCAAAGAGTTGGACACGACTGAGCGACTTCACTTTCACTTTTCACTTTCATGCATTGGAGAAGGAAATGGCAACCCACTCCAGTGTTCTTGCCTGGAGAATCCCAGAGACTGGGGAGCCTGGTGGGGTGCCATCTATGGGGTCGCACAGAGTCAGACACGACTGAGCGACTTAGCAGCAGCAGCAATACAATGCCTAGTGCTAGGCAAAACATTCAAAACAAATGGTTCTGACTGAAGTAATGAATGATTACGCCATTCAAGGTAGTCCTAAAAGTAAAAGGTGTTTTGGTAATGTCTGAAATTTAAACATTCATAACATTTTACCTTCTTAAAAAGAAGCTGTATATTTAGGAATGGTCAAAGAAATATTTAGAAGCACAATAGCTCAGCATCAGTTTAAATTCTAACAGCAGGTAATTAACTAAAAAATTATGGCACATCCTTAAAGTGTACCAAAGTAGCATAATTATTTGCTTGTACTAAGTATACATGAACACACAGAAAAACTTTATACATACACACACACTGGAAAATGTAAAGGAAAGATCTGAAAGAATATCAACCATTAGCAGGACTTACCTTTAAGTTGTGAGACTACATGCCATCTTTATTATCTTCTTTATGCCTTTCCTATTTTCCCTAAGCTTTAGATTTGAGCAACATCACTTTCATAAAACATTTAAATTGTTAAAATAAAAGGATACCAGGAAGATGTGTTATGACAATAACAGGGGTAGAGTGTAATATTTCTTGCCTATAATCCTTTTTTACTTTATATAAGACTATGAAGTCTTCTACAGTAGATATTACATAAAAAATTACTTACATATTTTGAACTACTATTAATGCATATTAAAACTGTATTCAAATACAAATCAATATGTATGCCTGTGAAATTAAATATGTAGGCTCCAACCCTTTAATAAAAGCTAATGGTTTTGGAGAGAGACCAGAGCAAAGAACACGTCCAGGCAAGTTTTTTATTTTGGCAAGGGAAATGCGCAAATACAAAGATGAACTAAAGAATTATTATCTATAGCACAGGGACCCATCTTCAATATCCTGTGGCAAACCATAGTGGCAAAAAATATAAAAAAGAATGCATATAGGTATATAACTAAGTCACTTTGCTGTACAGCAGAGATTGGCACAACACTGTAAATTAACAAGTGTAGTTCAATAAGAAAGAATTATTACATTATCTATAAAATACAATCTCTGACGTCTTTCAGGGTACAAAACCTAGGTCAGAATAAAATTTAAAACTTCTTTTCTATAGCTGAAGCCAGTGGCAAGGCCCTGGTTTGTGACACTGAGGTAATGCTTAAAGTCTCAGAGAGGGGATAATATCTACCTAGAAGTTACTGTGAAATAAAACGCCCAGGCCATGCCTGAAATTCAAGCTGCTTTTATTACTGTTGTAATGTGTGGGGACTGGATAGAAAAAAGTAATTTGCACAAATCATCAACGTAACTGTTGCAACCTCGTACTTAATGCGATCTGTATGGAAGGAGACTAACCACTGTGAAGATTGACAAGCAAATCCCAAGGATATCAATAAAGAGTTCAATAAGTCATTCGATGCCAACTTAATTTTTTTAATGTACTTGGAGTGGTCCCTGAGGGCCTTGTGGATGCCTCAAAGTAGTTCTGGAACAGCAAGTGTCACAGTCATCCAAGGACATGGGGATGCTAATGTAGCATTCCTCATAAAATAAAGCCAGGTGGCTCTCCCCCTGACATCATAACAAAGACCTGATGGATGTGCACTCCGCGTGCTGAATTGATTTTTGTTAAGTCCCAGCTCTCATACTATTTTATCCTAATGTGCCTAAATAAGCAGTGTTGACCCCTTAATTTACTCATTTTAACACCAGCAGCTTCCAGGACTCCATTAACATGACGCCACATTTAGGTTGTCAGCTGAATCTGCTCACCTCAAATGTATGAAATCTGAATTTTTAAAACTGATAACACTGCCAGGAAAATTATTTCTTTTAAGGCCAATAGAAACTTGTGTATCAGCATTTTGAGTCACATCCATAAATACTTAAATCAGAGGGTACAGTGAATTAATTAGGACACTTGGCTTATTAAAAGGGTTGATGGTAGGGACAGATTACAAATGAAAACTGAAGGTCCTAAACAAGTAGTTTAATATTTTGCCATCAAAAGAAGCCACTGCAGAGACATTCACTGGAAAGAAATTCAACAGGCAGAATGCAACTAAACAGATATACCAATTCTGCCAACAGCAAAATAGACTATTAGGGTCTGGAGTAATTGGAAATGAACAGTAAATTTTGAAAGAAAATAAAAAGGAAGTGAGGAAAAGAATTACTCCAAGTAATATAGTATTTTAAAACAAATTGGAACCATACACCAAATAGAAGATTATTTTAACCAAGGCAAATTCAAAAGGAATTTCTATTAGAGACATTTGTATGATGTACAATGATGAGGCAAAACCCCTGGGGATATCATAATACATGCATCTCTTTGGGAGTATAAGAAATGTATTTCTTTAGAAGTCAGCAAGGGGTACTGTGGGTTTGGAATTGTTTCATTTATTTCTTAACTATCGGATGTTTATTTCTGAGTGTCTGGAGGTTGTATTTTATCACTCAGGGAATTGAGCTATTGTAGGGTGATATAGTCAATGAATTTCTCTTTCCATCAAGTTCAGTGTTTTACTAGTTTTAAAAGCAGCCATTATTTTTATTGTTGCAGCAAAACCAAACACATGCTTTACTTTAGTTGTGCATCTGTACTGATAATGATAGGTGACCCACTCTTGAGTAAAACCCCAAACTGTGACATTATAAAAGCCTGCCTCCTTATTGAAGCTTAGCCTTTTGCTCGTAAAAAACAAGGTGAAGGTCCAATTAGCGATTCAGAGGAAAATGGGAGGGCAGTCTTTTGTGCATGGGCATCTCCATTCGAAAACCTATAATCCATAATGAGCCCTGTTTAACACGACGGATGCTTTCCTTTCAGACAAGCCCAAATACCAGGTCACTAATGAGCAAGAATTTAAAACGCCAAGGCCATGAATGAAACAGGTTATTGTGAAAATTGGCCCATATTAAGAGATTTAAAAGACTTGGCTAGTTCTGTTTGGCCTGACAGGCCTAGCTAATTAATCAAATGCTTTGATAAGTAACTAACTTCTCGCATTTTAAAAGGGAACTCTGATCTGCCAAACTGTGAAGGAAAGGAACAATCTTGATGTTACTTAAAATGTGAAGAATGGAATTTCATGGCCTTGTGCATGACCCATACTTATTTTGACAAGGGGCTTCTCCTCAGAGCTGTGATATTAGGAACACACCAACTAAAAAGTATTAGAAAATACCACATTTTTTATGCCTCTGTTACAATTCTTTATTTCATGGAGGGCTTTCTAGCAATGACTTTGGAGGCTGTTGTCACTGGTCAGATTTGTTCAGAAGAAAGACCTGGCAACGGGGCGGAGCACAGGGGAGCCCGACCGCCCCTTGTCCAGCCCCACTGGCCGTGTGCTCCTTTCGCTGCGCTCAGTAGGAGGCATTGCTGTGGTGCCCGGCGCTCCTGGGTAATTAGAGTGTCCAAGAGTCTCTCTCTCCTGTCCTCAATTCAAAGAAAACAACACATCAGGTGTCAAGCCTTTTGTCATGCTCAGAGTAAAAACACACAGGGCAGACACGCCAGCTACAAAAGACCGACTGGTTAAGAAGGCGGCCGAGGGCCACGGAAAAAGGAAAGACTTTGCAGGCACTCACAGCAGGACTGAAATGCCAGCCCCACTCCTTAGAGCCATGTGACCTTGTACAGTTTCATGAAAACATTTTGAATCTAATTTTCCTGTGTGAAAAATGGGACAAATTACACCATCTTTGCAGGGCAAATTCATCATTAAAGAGAGTAACTGGAACACGATAGAAAGTGAAAATGAAAGTTGTTCAGTCGTGTCCGACTCTCTGCCACCCCATGGACTATACGGCCATGGAATTCTCCAGGCCAGAATACTGGAGGGGTTAGCCTTTCCCTTCTCCAGAGGATCTTCCCAACCCAGGGATCAAACCCAGGTCTCCCACATTGCAGGTGGATTCTTTACCAGCTGAGTCACCAGGGAAGCCCGAGAACACTGGCGTGGGTAGCCTATCCCTTCTCCAGATGGATCTTCCCAACTTAGGAATCAAACCAGGGTCTCCTACTTTGAAGGTGGATTCTTTGCCAGCTGACCTACCAGAGAATCCCTCTGGAACATGATAGTGACTCAATAAACAGTGGGTATTTTTTCCTTCCCGCTCAGAACTTTCTGGGGCAGGCAGATACGCTGGTGACCCCTGTAAGGAACCACATCTGCTGTTTACACACCAATTTGTAGTTCCTCCCACTTGGACTCTGGCCTTTGTTATGGGACTACTGCTGCTGCTGCTGCTAAGTCGCTTCAGTCGTGTCCGACTCCGAGATCCCATAGATGGCAGCCCACCAGGCTCCCCCATCCCTGGGATTCTCTAGGCAAGAACACTGGAGTGGATTGCCATTCCCTTCTTCAATGCATGAAAGTGAAAAGTGAAAGTGAAGTCACTCAGTCGTGTCCGACTCTTAGCAACCCCATGGACTGCAGCCTACCAGGCTCCTCCGTCCATGGGATTTTCCAGGCAAGAGTACTGGAGTGGGGTGCCATTGCCTTCTCCGCTCTTGGAGCTTACTCAAACTCATGTCCATTGAGTCAGTGATGCCATCCAATCTTCTCGTCCTCTGTTGTCCCCTTCTCTTCCTGCCTTCAACTTTCCCAGAATTCATATCTTTTCTAATGAGTTGGCTCTTCACATCAGGTGGCCCAAGTACTGGAACATCAGCTTCAGCATCAGTCCTTCCAATGAATATTCAGGATTGATTTCCTTTAGGATGGACTGGTTTGATCTCCTTGCAGTCCAAGGGACTCTCAAGAATCTTCTCCAAGACCACGGTTCAAAAGCATCGATGTTTGGTGCTCAGCCTTCTTTATGGTCCAACTCTTACATCCATACATGACTACTGGAAAAATCATAGCTTTGACTAGCTGGACCTTTGTCAGCAAAGCAATGTCTCTGCTATTTAATATGCATCTAGGTTTGTCATGGTCTTCCCTGGTGGCTCAGAGGTTAAAGCGTCTGCCTCCAATGCAGGAGATGAGGGTTCGATACCTGGGTCGGGAAGATCCCCTGGAGAAGGAAATGGTAGCCCACTCCAGTATTCTTGCCTGGAGAATCCCATGGATGGAGAAGCCTGTTAGGCTACAGTCCATGGGGTCGCAAAGAGTCGGACATAACTGAGTGACTCCATTTTCACTTTCACTGGTGGTTCAGATGCTAAAGGGTCTGCTTACAGTGCAGGATACCTGGGCTAGATCCCTGGGTTGAGAAGATCCCCTGGAGAAGGAAATGGAAACCCACTCCAGTAATCTTGCCTGGAAAATCCTATGGACGGAGGAGCCTGGTAGGCTACAGTCCTTGGAGTTGCAAAGAGTCGGAAACGACTGAGCGACTTCACTTTCACTTTTCTTTCACTTTAGGTTTGTCATAGCTTTTCTTCCAAGCAGTAAGTGTTTTTTAATTTCATGGCTGCAGTCACCATCTGCAGTGATTTTGGAGCCCAAGAAAATAAAGTGTCACTGTTTCCACTGTTTCCCCATCTATTTGCCATGAAGTGATAGGACCAGATGCTATGATCTTTGTTTTCTGAATGCTGAGTTTTAAGTCAACTTTTTCACTCTCCTCTTTCACCTTCATCAAAGGTTCTTTAGTTGCTCTTTGCTTTCTGCCATAAGGGTGGTACCATCTGCATATCTGAGGTTACTGATATTTCTCCCACTAAAATTCTAGAATTCCAAGACTCCCTTTCAGTCCAGTATTTTCTTAAGTCTTCAGAATTTTCTAATGTATCTGATTTCTAATTTACCTAATTTCATCAAGGTATAGCCATGTTAATTTGTTTGGACCAAGAAAACTAAGGAGAAGTGAGGTATGGAATTTATAGAAAGAGTCATTATAAGGAAGAGAAGAGCTCTTCTGGTACCACCCTCCCCTTTTCTAGCTTCCTTCCTACTGGAAAGGAAGATAATACAGCAGAAATCTTAGAACATGAGATGACCTGGAGGATGAAAGTCATGTGCTAATGATATAAAAACCCAGGTCCCTGGTGACAGGTGAGACACCACAGCAGCTCTGGACTCCTTAGGTCTCTACTTCTTTTACATGAGCATTAAAAAAAAAATTAAATTAACTTCTACCTTATATAAGCCACTATTATTTTAGGCTTTCTATTATTTGTAGATAAACAATCCTAACAAATAAAAAATAACCTAAGGATTTCAATGTATGAAAAAAAAAAAAAAAAAAAGGTTTGATTTTGGCCTTAATTTAAAAAACTTAAAATGGAAAAAAAAAAATAACAAAAAAATTCAACAAGTCCTAAATAGGGACATTTGCCATAGGAAAATCAATATATACAATTTAGAATACAAGAAGAACCCATGCCTTTTTACTAAAACTTGTTTTGCATAATCAAAGACATAATATGATAATAACAACCATAATAATGCAACAGAACATGGACAGGAACAGGAAAACCATTTATCTACTGCTGAACGTCTTCAATGTCTTGGCTGTGCCACTAAGCACACTTTGAGAAGATTCAACTAAAGGAAACAAATTCAAAGTGAGGTAATTTGTTTTACTGTCACAAAATAACAGCAACATTTTTTAAATTGTTAAAGTACATAGATTCTATACAGTAGAATGCAACTTGGAATTAATTCATAAGCCCACCCAAGACATGGGTAGGAGATGAGCATGGTGGTTGTGTGTGTATGACAGGTGGTCAGTAATAATCATCAACAGTTCTATCAAAGCATCTTTTTTATTTTTCAAAGGAAAACTGTAGTGAGGATCTTAGGTTTTTCCAATGACTGAAAAAAAAGCTTGTTTTATACTGAGCTCAACAAAAGTCAACAAGAGAGTCTGAAACGCAGTATTTGGATACAGTCTAAAAAACAACAGAATGACCTTTATTCATTTCCAAGGCAAACCATTTAATATCACGGTAATCCAAGTCTATACCCTGACCAGTAATTCTGAAGAAGCCAAAGTTGAAAGATTCTATGAAGACCTACAAGACCTTCTAAAACTAACACCCAAAAAGGATGTCCTTTTCATAGGAGAGGAGACTGGAATGCAAAAGTAGGAAGTCAATAAACACCTGAAGTAACAGGCAAATTTGGCCTTGGAGTACAGAATGAAGCAGGGAAAAGGATAATAGAGTTTTGCCAAGAGAACACACTGGTCATAGCAAACACCCTCTTCCAACAACACAAGAGAAGACTCTACACACGGACATCACTAGATGGTCAATACTGAAATCAGATTGACTATATCCTTTGCAGCCAAAGATGGAGAAGCTCTATACAGTCAGCAAAAACAAGACTGGGAGCTGACTGTGGCTCAGATCATGAACTCCTTCCTGCCAAATTCAGGCTTAAATTGAAGAAAGTAGGGAAAACCACTAGACCATTCAAGTATGACCTAAATCAAATCCCTTACGATTATACAGTAGAAGTGAGAAATAGACTAGATCTGATAGACAGAGTGCCTGATGAACTATGGATGGAGGTTCCTGATTGTACAGGAGACAGGGATCAAGATCATCCCCAAGAAAAAGAAATGCAAAAAAGCAAAATGGCTGTCTGAGGAGACCTTAGAAATAGCTGTGAAAAGAAGAGAAGCAAAAAGCAAAGGAGAAAAGGAAAGATATACCCATTTGAATGCAGAGTGCCAAAGAACAGCAAGGAGAGATAAGAAAGCCTTCTTCAGTGATCAGTGCAAACAAAGAGAGGAAAACAATAGAATGGGAAAGACTAGAGATCTCTTCAAGAAAATTAGAGATACCAAGGGAACATTCCATGCAAAGATGGGCTCAATAAATAACAGAAATGGTATGGACCTAACAGAAGCAGAAGATATTAAGAAGAGGTGGCAAGAATACACAGAAGAACTGTATCAAAAAGATCTTCATGACCCAGAAAATCACAATGGTTTGACCACTCACCTAGAGCCAGACATCCTGGAATGTGAAGTCAAGTGGGCCTTAGGAAGCATCATTACGAACAAAGTTGGTGGAGGTGATGAAATTCCAGTTGAGCTATTTCAAATCCTAAAAGATGAAGCTGTGGAAGTGCTGCACTCAACATTCCACCAAGCTTGGAAAACTCACTAGTGGTCACAGGACTGGAAAAGATCAGTTTTCATTACAGTCCCAAAGAAAGGCAATGCCAAAGAATGCTCAAACTACAGCACAATTGAACTCATCACACATGCTGGTAAAGTAATGCTCAAAATTCTCCAAGACAGGCTTCAGCAATACGTGAATCGTGAACTTCCTGATGTTCAAGCTGGATTTAGAAAAGGCAGAGGAACCAGAGATCAAATTGCCAACATCTGCTGGATCATCGAAAAAGCAAGAGAGTTCCAGAAAAACATCTATTTCTGCTTTATTGACTATACCAAAGCCTTTGACTGTGTGGATCACAATAAACTGTGGACAATTCTGAAAGAGATGGGAATACCAGACCACCTGACCTGCCTCTTGAGAAACCTATATGCAGGTCAGGAAGCAACAGTTAGAACTGGACATGGAACAACAGACTGGTTCCAAATAGGAAAAGGAGTACGTCAAGGCTATATATTGTCACCCTACTTATTTAACTTCTATGCAGAGTACCTCATGAGAAATGCTGGGCTGGAAGAAGCACAAGCTGGAATCAAGATTGCTGGGAGAAATATCAATAACCTCAGATATGCAGATGACACCACCGTTATGGCAGAAAGTGATGAAGAACTAAAGAGCCTCTTGATGAAAGTGAAAGTGGAGACTGAAAAGTTGGCTTGAATCTCAACATTCAGAAAACTAAGATCATGGCATCTGGTCCTATCACTTCAGGGCAAATCCATGGGGAAACAGTGGAAACAGTGAGAGACTTCATTTTTTGGGGCTCCAAAATCACTGCAGATGGAACTGCAGCTATGAAATTAAAAGATGCTTACTCCTTGGAAGGAAATTTATGACCAACCTAGACAGTATATTAAAAAGCAGAGATATTACTTTGGTGACAAAGGTTCATCTAGTCAAGGCTATGGTTTTTCCAGTGGTCATGTATGGATGTGAGAGTTGGACCATAAAGAAAGTTGAGCGCTGAACAATTGATGCTTTTGAACTGTGGTGTTGGAGAGGACTCTTGAGACTCCATTGAACTGCAAGGATATCCAACCAGTCCATCCTAAAAGAAATCAGCCCTAAATATTCATTGGAAGGACTGATGCTGAAGCTGAAACTCCAATACTTTGGCCACTGATGGAAGAACTGGCTCATTCGAGAAGACCCTGATGCTGGGAAAGACTGAAGCAGGAGGAGAAGGGGACAACAGAGGATGAGATGGTTGGATAGCATCACCAACTCAATGGACATGAGTTTGAGTCAAGTCTGGGAGTTGGTGATGGACAGGGAGGCCTGGCGTGCTGCAGTCCTCTTTGTCTGACTCGAAAAGAGTCAGACCGAGCAACTCAACTGAACTGATACTGATCTCAAACTTAGTGACAGATTGAAATACAGATTCATGGTGAAAGATGGTATTTTCAACAGAATATTCAGATGCCTCAATTTGATAAACTTTTTACCTAGGAAACAAAGTCCACTTGTTTTCATAACAATCATTGAAAATACCAGCTGAGAAGAGATTTTAAGTACCCTAGACCCTACAATGCCACAGCTCTCACAGTATCATGAAGACAACTAGGAGGCCGCCTAGACTGCAGCAAGAAGAGTGAGTGACGCTGTCAGGAATGACAATTGAAAAAACTGTCTGACCTGTTCACCATAAGGTATGTTGTGTAAATTAAACTTACTACACCAAAAAGACTTACATATCCTAAAATTTATTTTAAAGGAATGCAAGATACAAATAGTACTCATAAATAAAATCACTTTATTTATAATGAGTGAACTTCCCGACTCTTCTTGTATACTTTCTTTAGAGATATTTTCTTAAAACTTAAGGCAAACTTCTGAGCTGATCATCTTTTTGAAACTATTATCCAGTTTTCATTGGAAATGTATCTTAAGAGTTTCAATAGCTATAATTTTCTCACTGTTTTTCAACAAAGTTTTAAATCTATTCACAAGTCCTAAAATAAATCATCCAAAGATAAGTATGTCACATTCCCAGTCAAAGTTTATTAAGTTTTAAGGAACAGAACCCTTGTTTTATACAAGAAGGTAGATAATGGGGTTCTAAATGCACATTGGTATTCATGCGATGGTCTTTCCCTTAGTCACGTAGGATTGTGAGAGTTGGTCCACAAAGAAGGCTGAGTGCTGAAGAAGTGTGGTGCTTTCGAATTATGGCACTGGAGAAGACTCTTAAGAGTCCCTTGATTGCAAGAATATCAAACTAGTCAATGTTAAAATAAAACAACCCTGAATATTCATTAGAAGGACAGATGCTCAAGCTGACGCTCCGATACTCTGGCTACCTGATGCAAAGAGCCAACTCATTGGAAAGACCCTGATGCTGGGAAAGATTAAAGGCAAAAGGAGAAGTGGGCAGCAGAGGATGAGATGGTTAGATAACATCACTGACTCAATGGACATGACTTTGAGCAAACTCAGAGAGAGTGGAGGGCAGAGGAGCCTGGCGTGCTATAGTCCACAGAGTTGCAAAGAGACGGACATGACTTAGCGACTGAACAACACCAATTCACGCCTCCAGAATATGTTTTGGTACAACATCTTGTTCAAAGATATGAAATATCAAATACTTGTATACTTTTGTATCAATAAATAAACATTTGAATCTTAAGCTGAATATTAAACATGTAATGTATAAAATCAAAGAAATATATATTTTAGTGAAAGGCCAAATCTAAAGCACTTATGGGATGTCTCTACTAGACAGAAGTCCCTGTCAATAGACATGTTGCTTTATGCACAAGTGTGCCAGTAAGCTGGGAAGTGCCAGAGGGACTCCTGAACAGTCTGACCTACATGGTAGCTGACAGTGGTCTTGGGTGTACTCCTTAGACTCGTGTATTATCAACCTGAGCATAAAATGGAACCACTTGAATCAAACTGGACCACTTGGCACCTCCATTATTCTGCTAGCCCAGAACCATGCCTTCAGATGTGAGCTGGACTTACAGAAAACAAGAGAGAACAGAGGAATGGGGGGAGACACTTCAGGGAAATATGCCGTCTGTCACACATGATGGGAACTCTGGCTCTCAACCTTGGCTGCGCATTAGAATCTCCTGGGAGCTTTTAAAAATCCAGATGCCCAGGCTGCACACAACACCAATTAAATCAGGATTTGGGGGAGATGGGGCTCAGCATTACGACTGTTTCAAAAAGCTCCCCAGATGATCCCAGTCATTCTGTCTGACCAAATTCTCCCTGAGCTATTGGCAGTTAGGAAAGTCATCAAGAAAACAAGGAAAAGGAAACACGTAATTCCCCCTAGTGAAATTGTGCGATTGTGAGCACACAATCTAATTCCTGACTGCCAGATTAAGATATTAACACAATTATGCGTATTTTATTAGACTGAAAAAAGGAGCCATCATTTTATTTTAATTTGTCCAGCTGCTAAAAGAATAACGTATTCCAGTGTCAATATGCCAGATCTAAAACAATTCATATGAAAGGCATCTATTTACGAGTTTTAGCAAGATTGGAGAACTGCCAAAGCACGTTTTCCAGTAGATCTAGGAGGCTTAGCAGGTAGTAAGCTTAGCTGGCATGTAGGGCCTTGTGTTAATGAAAACATAGAACTCTGGTTTTCTAACTATTCATAATTGGGGAATTAGAGTTTATGGTTCCGGAGGTTTTTCACGCACTTCTCCTCGTCTGGGCATAATGAAAAACTTACACCTAGGTGCCCAGGCATCATGTGAACAGTGTGTAAATGCTGTACAGAGAGGCACAGCTGCTCAACCCAACGGAGAACAAAACCACAGCAACACACAGTGAATAAGTAAGAACAATTCCCAGGAATCAATTCACTCGGGCATACTACTGCAAATCCTTAAAAAGAAAACAAACAGGAATCTTTTTCCATGGAATACCCAAGGGTAACCAGTATAACAAAGTGGTTAATGACAATACAAGATTAAAATAAACATCACAACCCCACTCTGTCTGGATTCATATTACGTAGATGAGAAGTTAACACATTCTAGAAAAGCTCACTTAATTACACTGGTGATGAATTATCTTTCCCTTAGCTTAGTAGACATGATTTAGGCCTAACTCTCCTGACTTGTGAGTAAGCTGAGCCAGCCACATGTTCATCAAAAGACAGCACAGAAGCTGTAGCTTTACAGATAAAGCTCCCTTTTTAAAAGTATAGCAAAGAAAAACAAGAAAATGGAAGATGAATTAATTCCTAATCCTACTACCTTCAGATACCAAAAGAGTTGTATCTGTATTAACATCTCCTTTTAGAATGAGAGGGTGGGGTCCCTCTAGATCTTTGGCCAGCAGGTAGAAATCAGCTTTCATAGGGGCAAACTTCTTAAAGGTTTTCAGAAGCTGCTTAGAAGCTGCACTAATGTTCACCCTGCTGCCCAAATCAGAAGCCCACGCAATGTCACTATACCCTTCTCCTTCCTGGAAACCTCACTCATGTCTTCCCTTCCTAAAGCCTCAGTGTCCCCCAGAGAAATCCACTCTGCTCCCTCTCACTAGCAGCTCTCCACGGTGATTATCAGAATACCTGGTGTAGCTTCCTTGACCTAGGGTTTACTCCTATTCAATCCTTTTACCACAGGCATAGGAAGCTTTCTAAAATGCAAATAGTGACGGGCTCTCCTTCATAAACTTCCCAAGGCCGTTAGAATGGGAAAGCTGAATCCACAGCGTGGTTCGCAGGGCCTCCATCGTCCGAGTTGCTTCTGCCTCCGCTGTCCATCGTGAAGTTCATGTCCCAGCCGTACTGTCTTTCCAAGCTGGAATGAAGCCTCTGGCCTTCAGACATGCTGCTCCCTGTGCCTGGAACCATTCCCCCCAACCCTTTCCCACTTCGACCTTGTTATTTTTTAATATTTTGCTTAAAAGTCACTTTCTCAAGAAAGCTTTTTCTAATCCCTAACATCAATCAGATCCCCTGGCTCTGGGCTCCCTTAGCACCTGCACGTCTTTTACTGTAACACTCAGATGTAGTGTGCACGGATTTGCTTATAGCTTTGTGATCTCCGCTGCAGGCTGTGAGAAGCTGTACGAGGGCAGCAGGGTGTCTGTCTCGTTCATGATGGTGTGCGTAGGGCCTAGCTATGTGTCTAGTCTATAGTCAGTTTCCAAGGTAATATTTTTTTTAACAAATAGATGAATCTTGGACATCCTTTTGTTGTACATGGTCTTTCTTATCAATAAGTTCTGCAAGCATACCTCAGAATACAAGATGCCCAGGTTAAAATTTTGATGGATTAGGTTTTCATTAATATACAGTGAAGATGGCAATCTGCCTGTACAGTTGTCAAGCTTTGGAGATAAGGAATGTCTGGTGACATGTAACTGGTGTTCCAAAAGCTGGGAACCATGACTATCATCACCATCTCTGCAGGCACCTCTGAAGAAATCCAAGGAAGAGTAATGTAGAAACTCTAAATACCAATACCGTTTGAGATAATCACATACGTCTGTCTGCATTCCTATAGCTGTATTTCCCACTTTGGATTAATAAACACATTCCCACTTTGGATTAATATCCTTAAATATTACATTTTTTGGTATAATTTCTTCAGTGTGCCTTCATCCAAAAATTGTGTACTGAACTGGCCTTCTGATACATGCATGTTCCATAGTAGCAGCATTCCTTTATATAAAACTGCATATTTCAGCATGCAGCATTCCTGTTTTCTCCTGTAAGTAGAGTCATAATATGCTCATGTCAAAATCTTGAACAATCGTGTGACTGTTCCATCCAGAGAACACAGCTACTAAAATACCCTGATTGGAACCGTATATTGCTGCCTTCCTTTTCCACACACAAGCCTCTTCAGGGCGATACACGGAGAACCCAAGGTGAAGACAGGGACCCTCAGAGTTAATAAAAGAACCACAGCCACTCTAGATTGGTACTAGGAATCTGTCCTTTCCCAAGATGGAGCACATATTCAAACTTCTTTGCACTTCAAAACTTTCCCTGGCCCACCCACTCCTGGGCCATTAGCCTGACTGTGGGCACCTCATTGGTGTCAATGCCCATCCCCTCCTAGGCTGCTACCCTGACTGTGAGTACCTCTTTAGTGTCAATTTGTCATCAGCTCTTTCTTAGTGTCTGCCTCTGTGCCTCAAACAGTGATCTCTGGAAAAGAGATCAATAAAGGTGTGTAAACTAATGAATTGATGAATGCGTACTTGAGAAATGACTGTTCTCTCTTTCCATGAAAACGAAATTGTTAGTCACTCAGATGTGTCCAACTCTTTGCGATCCCATGGGCTGTATCCTGCCAGGCTCCTCTGTCCATGGGGATTTTCCAGACAAGAACACTGGAATGGGTTGCCATTCCCTTCTCCAGGGGATTTTCCCCACCTAGAGATCAAACCCAGGTCTCCTGCATTGCAGGCCATCTTCACTGTCTGAGTCACCAGGGAAGTCGGCTTTCTTTCCACAGATTGGGACAAAATAGCACCAGGTGAACAGGAGCCCATGGAAGGTACAGCAGATACTTTGGGTGGCACTCCTAGGGCTCCCAGCTGTTTTTGTTTTAGCTCCAATTGTGTTCCAGTTGCCTTATCTGCTTCTCTTTGCATCAGGGTTTTTCTGAAGCTCCAAAGACTACTGTGCTCATGTGCACGGCAGGCCAGACCAGTCAGGGAAAGCTCCATTTCCCGCCCAGCAGCATTCAGCCAACCTCTGATGAGAGCCGGTGTATAAATATACCGCTTCCCTCACCCTTTGGATAGAATAAGTCTGAGATAGCTTTAAATCATCTCAAAGAATTCTACTTACTGCTTCCCCCTGGCTGACACATTTCTCACTCCCCTCTCAGTAATTTATGAACTTCCCAAACTTATGACTTATACCTTGACATGGGATCTAGTTCTAAGGGAAACTCTAATTAAGACAAAACAAAACAAAACAAAACAAAACAAAACAAAAGAAGAATACAAAAATTAACATGCACTCTAGCTAAGAAAGTAAGAAAGATTATTTTGTCAGGCTGCCAAAATGTATAAGTCTAAATAAAATTTCCATTAACTTCCATGTATTATAACTTACTAAATTGTATACTCTGATATAAATAAGACAACACAGTGTACACATCCTTGACAAGCAGTTTTCAACATTAGGCATGTATGAGCCACAGGAGCAATATGCATTGCAGAAATAAGTAAACTAATAAATTGGTCATGGGCAAAGTGTCCTTAATGAGAGCACTGGCTCCCTGCCACAAAATGTTTCTTCAAGCATGATTTCAAATGTGATATTGCTCAAAAAAAAAAAAAAAAAAAAGGAATGCAGTTTCAAATATATAAAATGCTCTGATGGTTCTATTTGCTTAGGAACAAGTACGCTGCTGCTGCTGCTAAGTCGCTTCAGTTGTGTCCGATTCTGTGCGACCCCATAGACGGCAGCCCACCAGGCTCCCCCGTCCCTGGGATTCTCCAGGCAAGAACAAGAATCCTAATATTCATTAGCATTCACACATCAAGCCTCCAAAACATGAGAATGAATGGAAAACATACATATATATGTATAGTGAAAGTTCAAAATTAAAAGTTTCTTCAAAAACTAAGTTGTCTCTGAATGATGTTTTGGAAATTATGTTGCTCAGTAGTAACCTTTCTTTATAAAATGTTAGTATATATGATTTAAATGTTTAAGAAAAATTTTACTTAAGGTGAGTAGTTTTCTTTTTAGTTCAAATAACTAGTGCTGAATCTTTCACTTTGCACACTGCAGTTGTTTTATTTTTAAATCATTTTACACAAGTCAAATGCAATTGTGTTTCATCAGAAGATAGAACAGCATGATGGTTTTAAGGCCAGCACCTCACATGATATAATTTAATTCCATTACCCAATCTGTCCAGCTATTTTGACTGAATACAGTCAATAATGAAAAATACTTCAATCCCTCTCTTTGATGAATCATAAATTTCCATTCCTAACATGAGTGTGAAAAAAAGAATTATTTAGATGCATCTTTAAAAATACAGTTTATGTACATATCAGATCAGATCAGATCAGATCAGTCGCTCAGTCGTGTCCGACTCTTTGCAACCCCATGAACTGCAGCACGCCAGGCCTCCCTGTCCATCACCAACTCCCAGAGTTCACTCAAACTCACGTCCATCGAGTCAGTGATGCCATCCAGCCATCTCATCCTCTGTCGTCCCCTTCTCCTCCTGCCCCCAATCCCTCCCAGCATCAGAGTCTTTTCCAATGAGTCAACTCTTTGCATGAAGTGGCCAAAGTACTGGAGTTTCAGCTTTAGCATCAGTCCTTCCAAAGAAATCCCAGGGCTGATCTCCTTCAGAATGGACTGGTTGGATCTCCTTGCAGTCTAAGGGACTCTCAAGAGTCTTCTCCAACACCACTGTTCAAAAGCATCAGTTCTTCGGCGCTCAGCCTTCTTCACAGTCCAACTCTCACATCCATACAAAACCACAGGAAAAACCATAGCCTTGACTAGACGGACCTTTGTTGGCAAAGTAATGTCTCTGCTTTTGAATATGCTATCTAGGTTGGTCATAACTTTCCTTCCAAGGAGTAAACGTCTTTTAATTTCATGGCTGCAGTCACCATCTGTGGTGATTTTGGAGCCCAGAAAAATAAAGTCTGACACTGTTTCCACTGTTTCCCCATCTATTTCCCATGAAGTGATGGACCAGATGCCATGATCTTTGTTTTCTGAATATTGAGCTTTAAGCCAACTTTTTCACTCTCCACTTTCACTTTCATCAAGAGGCGTTTGAGTTCCATTTCACTTTCTGCCATAAGGGTGGTGTCATCTACATATCTGAGGTTATTGATATTTCTCCCGGCAATCTGGATTCCAGCTTGTGTTTCTTCCAGTCCAGCGTTTCTCATGATGTACTCTGCATATAAGCATTATATATGCATATAAATGGAAAAACATGAAAGCTGCTTTGTTATAGAAGAAGTAGGTCTTTTAGAAGTTAAAGAAGTGTACTATATTTATATGGATGAAAGAATAGAAATATAAAGTAATTTATAGAATATTAAGGAATACACCAGCTTCTAAAAACTTTTGAAGGCCTTCAGTAATTTAACTTATTTACTTATTAGTACCTTTATAGATTGGGAGTCTTGCTTCATAACAAGTATCCTACTCTATTTCAAATTCCTAAATTTTGACTTTTTAAGCAACATTTTTCTATTGTAAAGTCAAAAGGAAAATGCAGATGTCTGGAAAACAGAGAAAATGAAGGGAGACTGGGACTATGGGATTTTGGGGTTCCATATCTGGGAACTTAATCTGGCAGACATCCTCTCTTTCTTCTACATCTTAAATCCCTCACCCATTTATTTTTCCCCTTTTGATAAATCCTCCTTCTTTCCTCTTCCCCCACAAACCTACCATGTTATCACTCTGTACATTCACTGACAAATTTCGAACTGAAACTTGTCAGTGAAACAAATAGTGAACTGAAACTCAGCTTATGGCTCCTTCCACTTTCTGTGCAACCCCTCATAGTGTGGGCTCTAAGTTCCTATCAGTTAACTTTTATCTGCAAAGGGCAGAAAATCAAGCCACATGTTGCAGAGTAAAATAAAACATCCTGGCTCTACAACCAAGAAGTGGAACTGTCAGTCTGGATTTAGGCACCATCAGATAAAGACCCTCCAACAGTATCACCAAGAAATCTACCATTGTTTACTTTTTGGCTCTGTTTTCTCTATTCAGTTGATCAGGTGGACAAAGAGTGAGTGGAAGGTTGGCTCCCCAGGGAAAAACTGTGATGGAGTTTATTAATACTGATTATTTTAGAAGTCACCAACCCTCGGGCAACTCTAGTGATTCCCTCTCTGTCTCTTTTTCTTTCTCCTCATACTCACCAGTGAGATCCAGGATACTACTCAGCTCTTAAATCCTCTACTTCCTTCTTTTTACATTTGTCTGGGGCTTCCCTTGTAGCTCAGTTGGTAAAGAATCTGCCTGCAGTGCAGGAGACCTGGGTTCGATCCCTGGGTTGGGAAGATCCCCTGGAGAAGGAAATGGCAACCCACTCCAGTATCCTTACCTGGAAAATCTGATGGACAGAGGAGCCTGGTGGGCTGCAGTCCATGAGGTCGCAAAGAGTCGGGCACGACTGAGCGACTAACACTTACTTGGAGGTCCTCCCTTGACCAAGTTCTTATAAACAGATATCTGTCTTTTCAGCTCTTGACTCTTTTCCTTCCTTAAACTCTTGCTAAGCAACTTCACTTCCCTGTAGGCTCCTGCTATCAACTGTGTGGGAGACTTCCAAGCATACACGTCAAACTGCAAGTTACCTCCAGTAATGGGCTAAATCGTGTCCTTCCCAAGAGTCACGCACGGAAGCTCTAACTCTAAGCTGAATGGTATTTGGAGATGAGGTCTTTGGGAGGTCCTAAGGGTGAAGCCCTCACAAGGGGATTATTGCCCCTAAAAAGAGACATCAGAGGGCTTGCCTCCTTCTCTCTCATGTGAGAACACAGGGAGAAGGCAGACGTCTAAATCGCCTGGCATGTTGATCTTGGATTTACCAGTGTACAGGATAGCAGTCCAAGAAAGATACCTCCCAACTTTAAATCTTCACTTCCACTTGTCTGTTGAATGTCTTCCACACAACTATCATCATAACTATTACCACAAACTCAACAAACGATGACCTACACGCCAAATCCGGCCCAAGGCCATTTTTGGAAATGAAGCTTATTATATCCTAACCATGTCCATCCTTTCATGTACAGTGTATGCCTGCATTCATGTTACAAAGGCAGAGTTAAATAGCTGCAACAAAAACCATATGGTCTGCAAAGCTTAAAATATTTACTATCTGGCCCTTTCTTAGGAAGATTTTTTTATCTTTGCTTAGAACAATAATTGTTTTTCTTAGCAATAGATCAGAATCCCGTGGGGAGCTTTCAGTAATCTCATAGTCTCACCAGTTAAACTGTGGTCCAGTTCAACCAAGGCATCAGGAGTTTTAAAGGCCCCCCGGGTGATCCCAATGTGCAGCCAAGATGAAGATTCACTGCTACAGAAAAAAAAAAAAAAAACCTCTGTACTAAATCCCCAGTCTTTGGTATTAAAGTCACCATTCTCCCAAGGAAAAATTGTCATCGGTGCCTTTTTGCCTGCCTACTCTGTTAGCTTAATCCATTCAGTGTCATGTTCTGCTGTGTTTAGATCAGAAATCTTATTATCAATTTCCTTCTACTCAGGCCCTCATCATCTTTCACTTGGCCATTTCAACAACCTCTTGATGAATCTCTTTTTGCTTTGGTTAATCCTAGTGAGGGTCCCTAGAGTTTTACTCTAACATAAAGTCTTAATCATGCCACTCCCATACCAAAATAGACCCTGACTTTGGACACCTTATTAAACTACATTATAAAATGAAATATTTTTATTTAGATACAATTTTATAGGTAGATAATAATCTACAATTAGTGATAATTTTGTCTTTGTGTGTATATATAATGTATGTGCTATTACATTGGCTAAAATATCTGGCATAATGTTGAACAGTAAATTAGCATTCATTCTGGACTTGCCTCTATCTCATGGCAATACTTCTTATCATTTTCCAGTGCTATTAGAAATATATTCTTTTTTTTTTTTTCTTGAGTCCTTTCAACAGAATTTTAGGTGAGTTGTACCCTATCTACCATTTTGGTTCATTCTCATTGTCTTTCAAGATGATACATGAGGAATAAATCAGATCTAATATTTATCTAATAATTCTTACTAAGATCTCAAATTCATCCACCTCCTTTGAAAGGTATCACTAAGAGAAGAATAAGTCAAGAAATTGAAATTGCAAGTGTTCCACATGAAATAGAGATTTCTCTTGGTCAACCAATAATACACAGTAATACAAAAAAGATGAATAGCTGAGAATAATTGTCATTTGAAACCTGTAGATTCCAGGTTTGACTCATAATGAGAATGACATAATTATGTTTCCTGAAACTCTTTCCTAAAAAAAAATGATAGAGTACAAACCATTTGTTGAACTGGAATCAGCAGATTTCCTAATGAAAAAATTTGGAATAATGAACAAATAGATAATCTCTTGCTCCCCTATAATTAAGCTACTCCAGTATATATATTACCCCAAATCAAACCTATTTACTTAATATGATCTTTTTCTCAGACCTGTGTAAAAATCTAGCCTCTGCTGCTCACTATAAACGCATGAACTTTGGGAGTCACATCGTTTCTTTATAGCTTCAGTGTCCTCATCCACAAGAGGGTCGATCAGTACTATCTACTTATTTAAACTCCCTGAGACATTAACAGGACCAAAGAAAACAGTGGATGTGGATTCCTTCTGTGTATTAAAACATTCACTATAAACGTTATGATGTTATGATATTACTGCTTTAATTATGGAAAAAAGAAATCAAAGAAAGTTTGGAATGGGAGAAAGGGAAATTTGACCTTCAGGAAATTTGGATTTGAACTTGATCAGGCCTTATTATTTGGGCAAATAATTCTATCTCATTGTACTTTCACTGACCTGCCTTCTTGAGAGTATTAAGTTCAGATATGGCTTAATATAAACTCATATCCTAACAGATATCAAAGTGTTTAAGAAAGATGAAAGCACTATAAAGTCTGCAGGATCTTTATATATTCACAGTAAGGATATTTGTTCTAAAAATAAAATGAATTCTGGTTGTATTCATTGACAGAGATATTTAAGACAACAGCATTAAAACAAGATTATATTCACATAAAGCACTCCGGTTAGAAGTGAGAAATGTAAGAATTAAAATCAAAGAAGAATAGACTATGGGAATAGTGCTCAATTTAATCCAAGTCTATCTTCATGAACGGAAGAACCAGGGTAGAGCAACACTACAACTGGAAGCAAAAATAAAGCAAAGGACAGAAAGGAACTTTTGATTGTGCTAAGAAGAGCCTAGTTATTTGGAAGCAAAATCAACAACTAAGTGACCGACTGTAAGTGCAACAATTAGACACCAAAGGTCAAGTAGAATGTACAAATGTCGACTTAAACGCCTTAAGGAAAAATGACCAACTCTACATTTGGTGCTTTCAACAGTTTGAGACAGTTAATCATAAGGGTTAAATGAAGTCATGCATGAGAAGAGTTGAAAGCACTGTTTCGGCACATCGTAAACACTCAGTAAATGTTACGATGTTAGTATTGCTAATGTTATCGTTATTATGAACTCGTGACTGAATGCTATACAACACTAGAAAGGGAATCTTACTCAATGAAAAATTAGACTCCAGTTTAGCTATAATATTCAGTAACTGAACAGCACCTGTAAGAATGACATTCCAATTCTATATCTGAATTACTAGAGGGAATTTAGATATTGAGAGATAAATACATGTACAGAGGGAACAGATATAGTGATATATTCTCTTAAGGCAAATGTTTAACCTATGAAAACATCAATGTCATTTAGAAACTATTTATGGAAGCATGCAGGCAAATTCCTAAATCAAAAAAAAAAAAAAAAATCTACTTAAGAGTTTAAGGATTTTTTTTTTTCTTTTCCAAAGATTCACTGCTGGTTTTCTTTAAAATGCATACCCCAGTTATATATCTTATTTGAAATAAGATATAACTTGACCTAGACACAGTTTTCCCCAGTAAATTATTCCTTTCTGGGAAATAACAGCACACAGCTTACATTACTTAAAATATGTTACTTAATTTTTAGTGGGGGGTAAGAGCCTTAAGGATTCTGCAACATGGATTATGTCCAGATTACTCTACTGAAACTTCCCTTTTATTTGCCAAATCCCAGGTCATTTTTTCAGGGCATAGCATCTGTGATCACATTCATTTTTAAGAGACTATTTGCTCCTTCATCCACACATTGAGTAAATATTCAATGTATGTACTTTCTTTTACAATTCTTCTCAAAGTCCTAGAGCTGCAAATTCCCTCCTCTGTGCTATCTCAGTATCCTTTCCCTATTTTTATCATCATACTCATTGTCATGTTCTACAATTATTTCTTCGATTATCTGTCTCCTTCAACCAGCACTTGAAGGGCAAGGATGACAATAATTTAGTCATCTTTGTTGCCTTAGTAAATAGCCAGGTTCCTCAGCATGGTACGTATTCTCAGATGTTTGCTGACTAAATGATTATCACAGAAAGAAATGATCCTTCAAAAGATGCTGTAGCTCAAAACTTGCCATTATTTTTGTATACCATTTCTCTCTACTGATGGGTTTTATTTACATTGCCAAACTTTAATTTTTCAGTGTCTGCCAAAAAAAATAATCTATTATGTATGCACACACCAGCCAGTAGAATGTTTTATTACAAAGATATAATGTCTGTTAACTCTCCTCCATAACTTATTTCTATAAAGTTATGATATCAGTTTTATTTTGAAACAAAATTGCAAGCAATGAAAAGCTACAAAGCTGCTACCTTGTATTCCTCCTTTTGTGTTACTTCTGGCTGTCTCCAGGGTTGAGAAAGGGTGGTGGTGAGATGGCAAAGTCCTCAAATAAAACTCTAGATTATGCCCTGAAGAGAACTGCGTACAAGCACAGACTCGGAATGCAATCTCTGCTGATGCTTTTCGGGGCTCATCTTCCAACCAATCACTCTGTTATTTAAAGCTAGTTTACCCAAAGAGGTGTTGAGACATTGCTGAAGTTGGGGGTGTGGAAAGAAAGATAAGGGAGATGAAAGGTTATATATTCAGACCCAGATATCATTTTTAAAGAATCATTGTCATCTTCATGCTCATTTCTATCTAAAGGTATATTAGATGCCCTTGGGAAATAAGATTTTCTATTTGAGTTGTAACTGATTTTAACAGTCCTCTTGGGTGCTTATTAGGTATAGGAGACTATTTTTAAAATCAAAAGAATTGGTGCTTTTGAATTATGGTGTTGGAGAAGACTCTTGAGAGTCCCTTGGACTGCAAGGACATCAAACCAGTCCATCCTAAAGGAAATCAGTCCTGAATATTCATTGGAAGGACTGATGTTGAAGTTGAAACTCCAATACTTTGGCCACCTGATGTGAAGAGCTGACTCATTGGAAAAGACCCTAATGCTGGGAAAGACAGAAGGCAGGAGGAAAAGGGAACAACAAAGGATGAGATGGTTAGATGGCATCACTGACTCAATGGACACGTTTGAGTAAATTCTGGGAGTTGGTAATAGACAGGGAGGCCTGGTGTGCTGCAGTCCATGGGGTTGCAGAGTCAGGCATGACTGAGCGACTGAACTGACTATTTTGAATGTTTTGTTGTTGTTTTTGTATGTATGTATGTAAACTCATTGAATTCCTGCCTTTAGACATGAGGGGACTGAAGCACAGAAATGTCACCAAGGTCAGACAGAGAAAATGGGAGATTCAGGGTCTAAGCATCTGTGAAAAGCCTAACAAGCAAACACTCTGCAATTCTAAACTTTGTGACCTGAGTTGATAGCAACCGCATGCTACCGTACACTTTTTCCTCCTTATAAGCCATTGCATCTTAAACCGCAGGAGGGGAAAACAAGGTGGTGTTCAGAAGTCTACTCCTTTTAGCTGTATGACGTGCAAAAGTGAAAGCTGATGGGCTGTGCTCACCCACTATGGCTAGCATCATGGCATGGGGTTCAGCAAATTTATGGGCTTTAGAATCAGAGAGACCTAAGTTTGAATCCTGGCTCCGTTACTTCTTACCTGTATCACCTTTGTGAAGTTCTTTTCATGTATTTATTTTTAGGTGAATTACTCCAACTTTAATTTTCAAAAAATTTTAAAATAGCTATTCTAGTTTCTTTGCTTTCCCACAAAAATTTTGTAATCAGTTGGCACACGTCTGCACAAAATTCTGTAAGTATTTGGCTGATAGTGTTGTTCAGTTCTTCTATGTCCTTGCTGATGTTCTGCCTGGTGGTTCTATCAATTACAGTGAGAGCAGTGTCAAAGTCCATGACTGTAATTGAAGACATGTCTGTTTCTCTTTTCAGTTCTGTCAGTTCTGTTGCTTGGTACATACACATTTTGGATTATATCTTTTTAATGAATTGACCCATTTATCATTATAATAGCATCTCCTCTTGATGCTGGCAATTGTCTTTGTTCTGAAATCTGTTTTGTCTTTATGAATAGAACTACTTTGACTTCCTTTGATTAGTATATATGTTGTGAAATTTTATTTATTTGTTTTTGATTGTGCTGAATTCTTGTTTTCTCTAGTTGTGGAGAGCGGGGGCTACTCTTTGGCGGCAGCGCGTGGGCTTCTCGTTTCAGAGGCTTGTCTTGGGGAGCATGGGCTCCCGGGTGCACAGGCTTCAGTAGTCAGGCCATGTGAGCTCGGCAGCACAGGCCCAACAGTTGTGGCACACGGGCTTAGTTTAGCTGCTCCCTGGTACGTGGGATCCTCCCAGATTAGGGATTGAATCCGTGTCTCCTGCATGCAGGCAGATTTTTTACCACTGAGCCACCACAGAAGCCCCTGATTAGTATATGTTTAAAGCAAACTTCAAAATTTTAGAATAGCTTTAGATTAACAGAAAAACTGCAGAGATAAAATAGGGTTTGTATATACCTCACACCCAGTTTCTCCTATCAATGTTTTGTATTAGTATGATATGACACATCTATCACAACTAACAAGCCAATATTGGTATATTATTAATAACTGAAATCCATACCCTATTTAGCTTTTACCTATTTTTTTTTCTGTTTCAGTATCCCACCTAAGATACCAAGTTACATTCAGTTGTCTCCTGAGGGTCCTCTTAGTTATGATGGGTTCTCGCACTTGCCTTGCTTTGATGACCTTGACAGTTTTGAGAAATGTTGGTCACCTACTTTGTAGCATGTCCTCCACTTGGAATTTATTTGATGTTTTCCTCAAGATTAGATGGGGGAGCCTAGTGGGCTGCCGTCTCTGGGGTTGCACAGAGTCGGACACCACTGAAGCGACTCAGCATAGCATAGCATAGCATGGGATCTGGGGAGGAAGCCCACAGAGGCGAAGGGCCATTCTCCTCACATACCAATGGCACATACTACCATCAACATGACTGATAACTAGTGACCTTGGTCTCCTGGCGAAGGTGGACTTCTGTCAGATTTCTCCACTGCATAGTATTTGTACTCCCTTCCATACTATTCTCTTGGACAGCATGACCTGATGTACAGCCCACGGTTAAACAGTATGGAGTTTGGCTGTATCTCCTGAGGGCAAAGTACCTACATTTATTTGAAATTCTGAACAGAATACTTTCTGTTATCCCTTATTTATTTATTCAAGCATTTATTAGTATGAATTCATGGATATTTACTTTATCCATTTCTACTCTATAATATAAGCCAATACAGCATTATTTATTTTCTTGGTCAAGCTTCCACCTTCAACCATTGGAAGCTCTTCATTTGGTTCACATGCACATGTGTTTCTAAAGCATTTTCTTACTTTCTGCTCTAAATATCATTTGTGAATACACTGAGAACCGCTTCAAACTATGCTACAATTTTTGCGTTCAAATATCAAACATAATTTCCAAAACCCATGTGGAGAACAATCTATTATAGTCACAAAATATTAACCCTTTCTATTCCTCTTTTCACCCATGACATTTCTCGTTTCCTTCCATGACTTCCCTTTGGTCTCAAGAACTTCCTTTAGTAATTTTCAGATTCAGTTTGCTGACAATGGATTCACTTGGTTTTCCTTCATCTGAGAATATCTTTATTTCACTTTCATTCCCTGAAGGATTGTCTCACTGGATACAGAACTCTGTTAACTTTGTGAAGTTATTTAAGCTATCATGGCTTTACTGAATTTTTATAATGGCTTATTTACTGTGCACAAAGGTTTTAGCAAGTTGCTTGAGAAAAAGTAAGTACTCAACAAATGACAAGATGATACTCACTTATGATGAGTTATTGTTTCCACTAAACTGGCATCTATTGAACAGATGACAAGAGCTAGTATTTGGCAGAGAGGGGAAGAAATACAGTGCCTGCCTGCGCTATGTTAAACAAGAGATCCGTTAACTTATGGACTCTAAGTTTCTCTTTTATATGGTGTTCTGCTTCTCAAGCATGGTTCTGAAAATGATGTAATTCACATCTTATTATAAAAAGGTTATAAAATGCTATAATCATTCAAGGGACCAATATTTAGTGTGAACAGTAAGGAACTGCTACTAATTACGGTATCCACTTGGTAGCCTATAGAACTGTCTCCTAATCCTAAATACAAGACCTAGAAAATATACAGATTAAAAAAAAGAAAATAAGTGAAATGTTAAATGGTAACAGATAGTTAAGTCATTGCCAGAATCTAGGAGGAATTTTCTTTGATTATAAGATTAGTTAAACTGGATTGTAAAGTACAACCTTGGCCCATACACACAATGACTGCCTAAATGTAGAGAGAAAACTTTTTCTTTAAAGAAATAAAAAGTAACCAGTATGTTGGACAACCATTATTTTCCAGGAGGTGAAACTTTCTTAGGAACAGCTTCAGGTTTCTTTTTGAAAATCTGATGAAAAATAATGAATCCTCTCTCCTAAAATGGCATATGTGCACGCACACAAAATTAGCTTAAAATTACAAGGGATCCATGAACTCACTGAAGAACATCTAAAGACTTACAGAGCTTCACAAATATCAACCTAAGAGCTAGGGTTTTCTGTGTAGGAGCCCATTTTTGAGTCACCAGAATTTATCCCACTCCTACTTATTTTCATGACAGCATACTGAGAGGCAAAGACATCCCTTGGCCAACAAAGGTCCATGTAGTCAAAGCTATGATCTTTCTAGTAGTCAAGTATGGATGTGAAAGTTAGACCATAAAGACGGCTGAGCGCTGAAGAATTGATGCTTTCCAACTGTGGTGCTGGAAAAGACTCTTGAGAGTCCCTTGGAAAGCAAGGAGATCAAACCAGTTAATCCTAAAGGAAATCAACCCTGGCTACTCATTGGAGAGATTGATGCTGAAGTTGAAGTTCAAATGCCACCTAATGTGAACAGGCGACTTCTTGGGTAAGACCCTGATGCTGGGAAAGATTGAAGGCAAAAGAAGAGAGGGGTGGAAGAGGATGAGACAATCAGATAGCATCACTGATTCAACGGACATGAACTTGGGAAAATTTCAGGAGACAGTGGGGGACAGAGACGCCTGGCATGCAGGTAGGAAACAGCAGTCACATAGGTCCATGGGAAATCCTCCAGCGCCTAAGGAAAGGACCAGCATCCTGGGAAAGAGGAGAACCCTGGAGAAACCCATGTCTCTGTGGTCACAAAGAGTTGAACATGACTTAGTGAATGAACAGCAACAGCAACCTATCTTCAACACTTAACCACACACACACACACACACACCTGCATATTTCCTTCCTTGTTACATCTTGTCAGAAATTGCAGTCCTAGGAAAAATGGGAAAGAAAGTTTAGGGGAAATTACCATGAGCATAATCACTGGTGACCAAGACAGAGTGGCTTTCCTGAAGGTTCATACTGGTGATTGTGCTGTTTGTGGACACCATTGGTTCAAACGGGGGGTGTGGGGATTGAGACATGCTACAGAAAGATCCCATCTCCATCCAACAGAGCTGACCCAGATGGAAACCTCTGGAACTCTGGGGTTTCTCCACGGTTCTCCTCTTTGCCAGGATGCTGGTCCTCTCCTTAGGCACTGGAGGATTTCCCGTGTGACTGCTGTTTCCTACCTGCACAGTTAGGAATGAGAAAAACTCTAGATTCCCAGTTCAACATACGTAGTTTGCATAGAGTGACCTTGAACCCTGCATTCTAGTTCTCTAGATACTGAGAAAGTCATCTGCCCAGATTTTCCACAACTTAAAGGCAGGTAAATATGCACAATTCTTGGCAAATCTCCGTGAAAACAGAGTATCCTTTCACAAAATAATCTAGATGAGGCATAAGAGCAAACAATTATACTACAATTATATAAAAAAAAACATCAACAACTCTCTCAGTTTTGAGGCATTTCCTTTCTCTAATTAGCATCTTACTAATAGGTATATAACCCCTTACTATAAACTAGCAAGGGGGCACTCTTTCTGCCCCCTTCTGATGTCTATGTCAGAAGCTCTCTCTATCTCCTTTATACGTTAATAAAATTTTATCGCACAAAAAAAAATAATAAAATAAAATAAAAGCCATCTGTTCCTAGGGGAAAAAAAAGAAAACTGAAAATAAGTCTTTACAAATATATTTTATTTTGAATGGTGAGATTTAAAAATGAAAAGTCAGTGTCAGTTAAATGAATGAAATTTGAGTGAAATGGAAAATCACATACATATTCTTGGTTTATATTTGGCAAAACTAATACAATATTGTAAAGTTTAAAAATTAAAAAAAAGTTGGAAGAAAATATTAAAAAAAAAAAAGATTTCGTTTACTGAAATTATAAATGCTTAGATGAGCAAATGGGGCTTCCCTGGTAGCTCAGCTGGTAAAGAATCTGCCTGCATTGCAGGAGACCCCAGTTTGATTCCTGGGTTGGGAAGATCCCCTGGAGAAGGGATAGGCTACCCACTCCAGTATTCTTACCTAGAGAATCCCCATGAATACAGGAGCCTGGCGGGCTACAGTGCATGGGGTTGCAAAGAGTCAGACATGACTGAGCGACTAAGCACAGTACAGATGTGCAAATTCAAAAAAGAAATAGTACTTCTACTCCTTCCTCTAACAGAAATAATAACAATTAAATACGTCAGGTTGGAGGCCAGGGTATAACAGTAAAAATATGTGTTATAATAATTCTGAAATCAAAAGGAGGAAGGGGAAAGAGAGAGAGAGTGTGTGTGTTGACAAGGCAGAATTGGTTGGACTGATCAGAGAATCACTGAATAATATATTCATGAATTTATCCATATCAGACATGCTAATATATTTAAATCTATATATCTGTATCTCTATGTACTATCTCCCTGTAAAGTTGAAATAAAATAATTAAAATAGTAAGGTTGAACTTAATCTCCTCTCTTATTATCTCACTGAATTTCCTTATTTCTGATTTATAAACTATTAGCTAGCTTGGGAAAGATTGGTGAATCAGACTGAAAAACAACAAAAATGATTTAACTCCCAGCAAAAGCACTGGTAAAGGAAAGAAATACCAGTAACCTGGGTACTTGGCTGCTATCAAGAGATAATTATTTTGCTAAATAATTATCTACAGAAAACACTGCTATGAAGAGATAATTATTTTGCTAAATAATTATCTACAACAAACACTAAAATTTACAATTTATGAGATGAAATGGTAAGTATTCATAGACCTCCCCCTAAAAAAATTGCCACTTTGCCTTCTTCAAGCATACTGGACAAGAAAAAAGGCAGTTTTAAAGAATAACATTAAAGGTAATTTGGTCATATCATTACTTAACCACTTACCTATCCAAGTCATACTAAAAGTCATACATTAAAAAACGTTGACTTCAAATTAGGAAAGAACTAAGTATATTACAAAGTATTTCTATGACATTCTCAGCAAAGTTTGACTTAATTTATAAACAGTCATCTTAACCTAAGCATATAAGAATTCCAAAAAACAAGAACAGTTGGCAAAACTGGGAGATTCATCAATAAGTGCCTTGCTGTGTCTTCTTCTTAAAAATGCCAATAGTTTTCACTTTAGGAAACCCTGTACTTTGCTTCAATTCTGTGCTGCTAATAATTAATTCATTTTGCTTACATTGCATCCAGCTTCAAATCATGGTCTCCATTTCTTGGTAATAGATTCTGCCACAGGCAATATGCTGTGCCATAACCTCAATTACAACTTACAAAGGAGAGGACTGTGCTTATTTTCTGCTGGAGCCGCTATTTTGTCTTAAATGAAATTGTACGTGGGTGATGGGAAGTGCTGTTGCAGTGAGAGCCAGTGGGCCCACAACCATACTGAGTGTACATAAAAATACCTTTTAACTCAGAGCTAAGCGCAAAAGCTTCACTGACATCAAGCAGCTGGCAAGAGACGACTATTTAAAAAATTTCAACTACAGTAGGAAAACCAGTGGTTAGATGCAACTCTAATATTACCGTTACAACTGAAAAATCCTAACCAAACAAATCTTTATGCAGATACTAACAAACGATAAAATCAGTTATTTATTTTGGAGACACAAGGTGTGCGTGTCTATGTGTGTATAGAAAGAGAGACAAAAACAGAGAAACAGAGACACAAGGACAGACAGACAGACACACACAGAGATGTTTACTTGTAATACAAATTTAAAAGGCTATCAGATGGGACAATCATTATTTTGTTTCATCATGATTTACTTTCTTAGAGGTATAACCATTAATCTTTTTGATTTTTAAAATATCATTGTTGGGATTTCCCTGGAGGTCCAGTGGTTAAGACTCCACACTTCCACTGCAAAGGGCACAGTTTCCACCCATGGTTAGGCAACTAAGATCCCAAATGCCACATGGCATGGCCAAAAAATAAACAAAATAATAAAAAAATCACTGTTAAAATCTTGATTTATATTAACATTCAGAATGTATAAATAGAGATGAGTCCAAATTAGAAAGTATACTTATGTATATGCATGTAAAAATGTTTAAGTATATGGATTAATGGTGTGTGCTAGGGACAGTGATGGTTTTAACAGCATTTTTATTGTGTTTAATTTCCCTCTGAAATGTTATAGAAGAAGATATTTAACAATGACTACAAGGTACCCCAGATCTTTAAGTTTTTCTTTAACAAAAGTGTTTAACTATAAATGTAAATGGGGCATTTTTTTGCTCAATTTCCACCTCAGAATTCTCCCACCATAAACCAGATTCCTATCTTCTCTGGTTGGAAAAACTGAACACAGCAATAGCCAGTGCTGATATGATTATCTGCTAAAGCGAAAGTCGGGGCCATGCTGTCTCAGGCTGCTCCTACAGGACCGTCACTCCGTTCAAGGTATGTTACGTCATGGTTGGTGATGGGCTGAGATGCCCTGGTCAACCACTCAAGGGGCTCTATAATTTGGTAGAGATATATGTAACTAATCCTGCTTTGTCCCCGATATTTCTAGAACTTAACTGTGTTGAAGTCCTGAAAGTCACTGCTGTTGACCCACTGTGCTCTTGGTGGGTGAAACTTAAAAGAAAGGTGGCTAAGATTTCATCTTTTGGACAGTCAAAAGGAAAACAATCAGGAAATCAGGGGCGGGAGCTATAAAAAAAAAAAAGCTTGGTGTTTCTATAGTCTGTGTTTCTACTTTTGCCTTTTAGTTTCTTCTTTCATAGAATAGTCGAAATGTCCAGTTGGAATGGCTGTGATTCATCAAGTTCAATTACTTTAATATCACACATGAGGCTTCAGAAAGACCAAATGACTTCATCAGGGTCACACAGCTTCTCAGGGGGCAGGATACCAAGCCCGGTATCCTGGTATCCAGTCAGGTCACCAGTCCACCCCACGCTATGCTACACTAACTTCTAACTTGCAGCACAAGGAAGTAATGTGCCTTTCAAAGAAATCAAGTTTTGAGGAACAATAAGAAACGAGAGAGAAGAGGGCAGAAAAGAGAAGAGAGGAGATGGAAAGAAAAGGAAAGGGAAAGGAAGAGGAAAAGGAGAATTAAAAAGAAAAAAGGGAAAATGTCAGCCCTTCTTCAACAGCACATGCTAGGTAGGCCTGGGCCTGACCTGGGTCATATCTAATTCATGGCCAGGATGACCTGTTAAACCATCATATACACACGGGATTGAAAAGCCTGCAGGAGGAAGGCTGTCTGAGGCAAGCATCTATAAACAGGGCTGCACCGAAGAGAATGGGTGGTGGGTGGTTTGCTCTAGCAGGAAGGAGTGTGTGTGTGTATATATATACACACAGATACGTATTATATACACCAATTGTAGCCAATTTTGTTATTGGCTCACAGAAGAGGCATCAGAAAGGCCAAATGACATCATCAGGGTCAGACAGCCCCCGGGTATCCTGGTATCCAGTCGGGTCACCTGTCCGCCCTCACTATGCTACACTAACTTCCAGCTTGCAGTGCAAGGAAGCTGTGCCCCTTTATTTTCTGGACCGGGAGTGGACTAGTCTCACTGTTCCGACAGCACCCTCTGTGCACCCTCTACTTACCTCCTCACCCCATCTCTGGGCCCCACAAGCCTCTGACCCAGTGGGAGAATCTCCGGGCCCTCCCCTCCAACAGAACCTAACAGACAGCAGTGAGGGGAGCCGAGTCCCTCTTTGGGAATGTATATCCAGGTGTTAGTGGTGCCCTTGAGCCTGCCAGAAACCAGGGAGCAAGCAGACTGGACTCGATGGTGCAGCTGAAGTGGCCCCGAGCGGAAGAAGGAAGTGACAGCCAGCCCAGAGCAGCAGTCTGCGCAGCCAACTGGGTGGTCAGTGAGCATACGTGAAATTTCTCCTGGGAACCCTAATATGCTTGGTTTCGCTGATGGGAGATTTTTTTAGAAATATGCCTTAGCAGATGGTCAATATACATTATCATTGTAGCTATTACTGCATGAGTAACTCCTGGTGTGAGAATATGTAAAATAAACAGATGAAAGTAAGACATCTTTTAAAAAAAAAAATCCCTTGGGGATAAACATTTATGTTGTCATTTTTAATAAGTTCATGAATATGCAAAGTCTGCATGAACACTTTGACTGCCAGAGATGTTAAGACAAATTGGCCTAATGATGAAGTCTGTGGGACTAAAGGGACTGAAGCCCTGGGTCAGGCTGCACAGACACAGAGCAGCTTTTTACGGCGAAATCACAGTGTCAAGTTCTCAGTGGTGGAGGTCACAGGAAGGCGGCTGATCACAACCACGAGCAATGCTGGCTAGCCTGTTATAAAGCATGCTGCTGCTGCTGCTGCTGCTGCTAAGTCACTTCAGTCGTGTCCGACTCTGTGCAACCCCATAGACAGCAGCCCACGAGGCTCCCCTGTCCCTGGGATTCTCTAGGCAAGAACACTGGAGTGGGTTGCCATTTCCTTCTCCAGTTATAAAGCATGGTCTCTACTAATTCTGAAATATAAAAAAAATTATCTCAATTATCTAAAAGTTTTCTACCAGCTTCTTCACTTTTAAATTATTTTAAGCAAGAGGTGTGATTACCTTCCCCCCTTCTATTATTTTGAAGTTAGGATTTCAGGAAAATTAGAAAATTATGTGCTACAAATTCTCTCTCTATAAACCTTAAGTAGAAAGAAAACTCACATGTGTGTTGTCAGGCTAAATCATGGGTGAAATTGGAGACCATAACCATATGCATCCACATACATTGACTGTTGTGGCAGACTTAATTAGTAAAATTAGTCAAACCCGCCAGCCAAGCTGTGTCAAATCAAACCTGCACAACCTGTGTTTGCTGGCACAGCAATGCAGTTAAATAAACTGAGATTATTTTGATGTAACACAATCTTGGCTTAATAACAATACCCAAGACTATGACTAACCTTCAAATAAAACTATAAAGGTATTCTGGCCTTCAGAGAGAAAGAAATGGACAAGTTTCCTAAAGTACTCAACAATGCATCTTGAAAGGACTTATTTTAATTAATCTGGAAAATCCTCTAATTTGTTGGATTTCTGGGGAAAATTCCCCAGTGGAACCCTTACATACAAGAAGAGAGGTCCTTCCAGCGACTCTCAAATTGCACTAGGTAACCTAATTTCATCAGATACATTATGCTTGAAGAGTTAGACTATGAAATACAGTGTTTTCAAAGAATAAAAAATCACAGATATAACCTTAGGTAGGCAATGACTTCCACATATAAAATCAGGCAAATTAATTTCATCTATCATCCCACCTATAACCATCCATAGTTTTAATAAGAATTTATTTATTCAGCATGTTGCATGTGTGCTAACTTGCTTCAGTCATATACGATTCTATGAGACCCTATGGCCAGGCTCCTTTGTCCATGGGATTCTCCAGGCAAGAACACTGGAGTGGGTTTCTGTTCATCAGCATAAGGGTATCTATTTATTCTCTTTATATACTCTTAAAAATACTTGGAATCCGGGGGACACTAATCTGAGTAGTTGAATGCTCTCTTTAAGATATAGCATTCCTTTTGGAGGTAACAGAAGTATCTTGATTCTCTCCTTCAAAGTTTGATTAAATTTCCTTGACTTCTTATGCAGGATGACTAGTTTGCCTAAAACGGAACAAGAAAAAAAAAATCTTAAAGACTCAGAAATCAAGAAATCATGAGGGTGCCGTCCTCCGAGGTTTTGTTAGTAGGTGCCATTTGGTGACCTCAGCAAAGGTGGTCATGATAGAATGCCTGTCTGAACTGTCAGCTTGACTAAGTACATTTCTAAAGCTTTCCATATTGGCATTTAATCTTTTATTTAGTCACGGAAACACGAAGTCACCATTTTTAAAACTGCCAAGAGAAATTGGGGGAGAAAAGTGTTATCTTTCTTCAGCTCCCAGCAAAACACTGCAAGATAATAGGAAGACAAGAATATTTCTTCCATTAACCCCTTGACCCTGCAAGTTAATGGCTTTTTGTTGCAAACACATCAACAAACAGGGCTCCATGTGAGCTTCTAACCCTGGGAGTGAGGTCTGTGCAATTACACGGAATAGTGTCCAGTGCTCCATTCTGACACCTAATACACTTAATGGGAGGGCCAGGATGCCCAGAAGCTGGCCAGGAAACCCAACAGCCATCTTCTCAGAACAATTTATAAGGAAACACACAAAGACACTGAAATAATTACTTTAAACTTAAACATACCAGAAGCGCAACATCTATGCTTCGCCTTAATCTAAAGGTCTTACCCCATTGCATAATGAAGGTGACATTTTCGTTATCAATGCAGGGCTCAAAATCTATGCTAAGATGAAAATGAGTGCCAAAAACTTGGAAACACAATTTTAAGCAATTTCCTAAAAGAAATACATTACGATTTGCATAAACTATCCAACTAATATGCTTTAGCTACTGTTTAAAAGGATGACAATGACAATCAAAATGACTACCACTTCCTATTATTTTAATATTAAGATTGTGTGGTGATTTCCCAAATTAAAATGCTAATAAGTAAGGGCTTCATCAGGTTATTCTGGGATGCAAGAAAAAAAAATGACTTAATTTCTTGAAAATCAAAATCTCATCAGAAATATACTTAAACAAATGAGAAATCTTTAAGGAATAAAATAGCATTAAATTATTATATTTTTCATAACTTTTTCCTAACTGTAAACATGCCCTTTTTCTAACAATTTCCTTCAGGTAATTTTCTAAAAGAGAAAATATTATGTTAGGGAACACATCAAAATATCTCAATGTATACTATTAACCACTTCTACTCTAGATACTCTGTCCAAATGTATATGTTATTATATTTTTGGGTAGTAAAAAATCTGAAAATCATAGTTATTAGTATTATTTAATTCAAATAACCATTTAAAAACTAATTTGGAATAAAAACTCAGATTTATAAATGTCCCATTATTTCTGAGCTATTGAAACAAGATTATAGCAGTAGCCTTACTCATTTATGTGGCTATAACCATGCTAATGCTAAGTCACTTCAGTCATGTCTGACTCTGTGTGACCCCATAGACGGTAGCCCACCAGGCTCCCCCGTCCCTGGGATTCTCCAGGCAAGAACACTGGAGTGGGTTGCCATTCCCTTCTCCAATGCATGAAAGTGAAAAGTGAAAGGGAAGTCGCTCAGTCGTGTCCGACTCTTAGCGACCCCATGGACTGCAGCCTACCAGGTTCCTCCGTCCATGGGATTTTCCAGGCAAGAGTACTGGAGTGGGGTGCCATTGCCTTCCATACATTGAATTAAAATAAATAATGGTTTAAGAAATGATAGGACTTAGAGAATAAAGTAAATTTACTTTCTAAATTATAAATAGCATTTGGATTAGCTTCATCAATTAATATTTATTGCATACTATAATGTAGTAGGTTACCAATGAAATATGACTAGACGCTTCTATGAAACTAACATGACTATTAAGGTTTCACCTATGAAATCCAGTAATGAGACAAAAAAGTTACATAGTTGTGTGACTGTCAATCATCCATGTGATAGGAATGATGAATACTGCTTTGGGGAAGAAACTTCAGGCACAAGTAGGAAAACAATAACCTTCTGAAGTCAGAATAGTGCTGCAGATTATCAAGATAAACCCAAGTTGATAAACTGTAGAAAAACTGAAAGCTAAAGAACATGGGGAAAAGATTAAACTTCTGTCAGTGTACTTACAGGAACGTTTCCCCTAAATTTATTCCTAAGTCACTGTTTCCAATTATATTTTATGCTAAATTCACTTAAAGTAAGTGAAATAATGTTTACAAGTGGGTTTTGCCAGCTGCTAAAGCTCAACATTGAGAAAACTAAGATCATGGCACCTGGTCCCATCACTTCATGGGAAATAGATGGGGAAACAGTGGAAACAGTGTCCGACTTTATTTTGGGGGGCTCCAAAATCATTGCAGATGGTGACTGCAGCCATGAAATTAAAAGATGCTCACTCCTTGAAAGGAAAGTTATGACCAACCTAGATAGCATATTCAAAAGCAGAGACATTACTTTGCCAACAAAGGTCCATCTAGTCAAGGCTACGGTTTTTCCAGTGGTCATGTACGAATGTGAGAGTTGGACTGTGAAGAAAGCTGAGCGCCGAAGAATTGACACTTTTGAACGGTGGTGCTGGAGAAGACTCTTGAGAGTCCCTTGGACTGCAAGGAGATCCAACCAGTCCATCCTAAAGAAGATCAGTCCTGGGTGTTCTTTGGAAGGAATGATGCAAAAGCTGAAACTCCAGTACTTTGGCCACCTCTTTCGAAGAGTTGACTCATTGGAAAAGACTCTGATGCTGGGAGGGGTTGGGGGCAGGAGGAGAAGGGGATGACAGAGGATGAGATGGCTGGATGGCATCACTGACTCGATGGACATGAGTTTGGATGAACTCTGGGAGTTTGTGATGGACAGGGAGGCCTGGCATGCTGCGGTTCATGGGGTTGCAAAGAGTTGGACACGACTGAGCGACTGAACTGAACTGAATGCTAGTTATTACAATTATGAACAGTAACAGTAATAAATACAATAGAACATATCTGAAAATACTTCTTCAATAGAGTTCCCTAGTCTGACATTATATATATATATATATATATATATATATATATATATATATATAGTAAGTTAATAAAAAGTCAACTTTAATCTCAAAATGTACTGGCCTTTACATATAAGGAAGGTCCTATTAACTCAGTAGGAGGTGAACTTTAAGTTTCTTTTTTTTTTCAATTCTGGTCATAAACTACACTGAGACAGCCTTATATTTTATGCTGTCCTTTCAAGACTACTCATTCATTCATTTATCAAAAAATACCTACTGAGTTCTTTTATGCTACTAGCACTGAGCAAAAGCAATCATGATTCAGGTTCTCACAGAACTGTAGTCTAGTTAGAAACAGATATTATTCAAATATTCTTCATGGCTCTTACCACGCACATGGATAAAGATCTATAGTTATGAAAAATACTGTGAAGGAACAGTAGTCCATGCAAAAGAAGCCTGCATCTGGGGTTTGGGGACAAGCAAGCATTAACTAATTGAGAAAGAAGGTGGGGGGAGAGGATCCTTAGCAGAAGGGACAGCAGGCACAAGAAGAAGGGAAGTAACACAGAATGTGCGAGTGCCGACTGTGCAGAGCGAGGCAGAACACACCATGCAAACTCGATAGACAGGGTTAAGGATTTGGGTCACTATCCCAAGGCAACCGGTGGGCACTAAAGGGTTTTAAGCAGAGGGATGACATGCTCAGATCTGGGTTCTGAGAACATTATTCTGCCTGCACACTGGAGAATGTGCTGAAGTAACTGTCTGGAGACCATTTAAAAGGATATTGCAATAGTGCAGGTAAGTGGAGCTGATAGTCTGGGCTGGGAAGGTGACAGGACAGTGGGTACAGACAGAAGAAGGTGCAGGAACAAGATTTAGGAGGTAAAATGGGAAGGTCGTGGTTACGGATTGGCAGTCAGGAAGGGTGAGGGCTCAAGATTTTGGCTTGACATCCTCAGTAACACCATGCACTGTGATAAAGAGCAATAGACGAGGAGGAGCCTAAAGGAGGAAAATCATGAGTTTGTTCTAGACATCTGGGGCCTGAGAAGATGTCAAGAAAAGTGTAGCCTGTGTAGAACTTACAAGGCATCAGCCTGGGGTTTGTTGAGGTAAGGATGCCCCTTTAAAAATTAAAGCTAAATTCAGAATTAAATTAAAATTTACAAAGCTGTAAAGCTTTTACACAAAAATGTATATTAAAGATAATGACTTTGCATTGCCTTTATATTTTTATACATGTCTCTGCACTTCTGAATTGGTGTCCCCCGTGTGCAGTAGGATGGCAGTGCCTTTTTCCATCAAAAACAAACCAAAAAAGTAGTGCACAGTTAAGAAAAGACAAACTAAAATAACAGCAAATTCAACTTTCCCTCCAATAAGAAAGCAATTCAATCACATCTACAGATTCTAAGAGCATTGCTGAAAAAGTAAACTTATTCCACTTTTTAGTTCAAGTAATTTCTATTGACATTGAATGAAGATGACACTTTATCCATATAAAACCATTACTTTAACATCCTGTGTTATTCTGGAAATAATCTGGTTGTTCAGATGAAACAGGTCTTCTTTTTCCCACCTTGGTTACTACTAGTTTTCCCAGCCTGGTTGCACTAAAACAATTCTTGGTCATCATTTTCAGTGAGTGTCCTACAGAGAAAAAGCCTAAAAAATTAAACAGAAGGACAGCATTCTTGGTACCACACTGGATCAATTTTCAGTTACAGATTCCAATCACAGAAGAGGCAGAAAACCTTTCAGAGCCACTTATATCAAATATTATCCCCTAACTGAAAATGCGGGAAGTCAGCAGACTTCCTGAGACTTGACAAAAATCGTGGTGATTATTATTCCTTCCTACCAACCACCTGAGGCTCATAAAAACTTAAATATATATAGGTTCATAAAACTCCATATAATATGAAACTGTTCACGTCAAGGTCAATGTAAACCTCCCTGTGGCCAAATCAATGGACCCTTTCTTTCTCTTGATCTACTTGGACTTCTCTGCTCTTGGCTTCCACAAGACATACTGAGCTCTTTCATTCAGGCAACACTGTTTCCTCTTGAATTCTGAAGGTTCAACTCCTTTTCTTACTACCTTCCAGTCTGTCTTCATTTGTTCTTCATTTTGTCCTGGTCTTTGAAACACTAGCTATTCTCTTTAAAATGCACGGTATTTCCCCACATGACCATACCCAGGGACCTAGCTTTACATACCACATGACCATTTCAAAAACACAACAGTGCATAAGTTACTAATTTCTATGTCACTGTAATTTTCAAAATTAGATATCCACTGCCTGTTCCATATATCTTGTAGGTGTCTCCAACATTGTGTGGGTCTAAAATGGGATCCATCTTTGTTCTCCTATTGCAAGTGCTCATCCCTTTTTTTCTTTCCACCAGATCCATAATGAATCAGTATCCAACTCACAGGAAGTGTTCTGGATTCGTCTCCTCATCCGCCACCCCCCATCAACCCTTATACCCAATTTATCATCTAGTCCTTCAGGGTCTACCTCCAAAGCATATCTCAAATCACTATCACCATCACCAGCATCACCTCTTGTCAAGATGCCAGCTTTCTTCTCTATTATTACTCTCACTTCTAGAATCCACTCTCCATAGTCACCAAAGTGACCTTTAAATTGCAAACCAGCTTGCATGACCCCCACATTTGAAACATTCTATAGCTTCCCATTATTGTTGGAATAAAATCCAAACTGTGCCCTACTAAGTCCTTCCTGGTCTGTCCTCTCCTACTGCTCCAAACTCAACTTGCCTCACTTCTCACTGTGCATTACCTACTGTGGCTGCTATGGCTGTACCTTGAAAACACCAACCTCTGTTCTTCCAATCCAGGTATGATGTCATTCTGCTAATACAGGCCTGTGCCCAGCAGTAAGTTCTTGTCTCTCAGCCTCGATGCCATCTTCCTAATCTTTTGCTCTGTGTTGCTGGCCTGGGACTGTTGAAGCTACGTATCTTCTTTAGCAGCTGGCTTCCTGTTAGGTTCCACCAACAGGGGCAGTGGAAGGAAACTGGCAAGCAGAAGAGCAGAAAAGACCAGATGCTTCCTAATTCACTCCTCGCAGAAGATAAAATGGAGTATCAGCATACTTTATAAGTAAGTTGAGGGTTTTTTTTTTTCTTTTAATATTGCTAAGTCACTTCAGTCGTTTCCGACTCTGTGCGACCCCACAGACGGCAGCCCACCAGGCTCCCCCGTCCCTGGGATTCTCCAGGCAAGAACACTGGAGTGGGTTGCCATTTTCTTCTCAATGCAGGAAAGTGAAAAGTGAAAAGTGAAAGTGAAGTTGCTCAGTCATGTCTGACTCTTCACGACCCCATGGACTGCAGCCCACCAGGCCCCTCCGTCCATGGGATTTTCCAGGCAAGAGTACTGGAGTGGGGTGCCATCGCCTTCTCCTCTTTTAATACTAGGCATTTCATAAAATATATCAACAAAATGTAAACTCCTTTGAGGCCAAAGACTGGATCTTATTCATACTACCACAGTGCTGTGAGCCATTGCTTATTTCATCAATATGATTTTATTGAGGACTATGAGGTGCTTTAAATGTTTAATTTTCAACACATGCTATGACCTAATGCAAGAGGTATTATTTCTATTCTACTTATACACACACACACACACAGACTCATATAGAGAAGATAGCAAAGACAAAATCCAAGGTTATACAGCTAACAAATGATTAAATGAAATTTCCAATTCATTTCTTTTGGACTCCAGTCCCCTCGATCTCCATTAGACCAGGGTGTTCTTACTTATTAATATTTACTATTATATTCCTTGACACAAAAATGTAGAACCCTGTACAAAATAGATGCTCAGTAAATGTTTGTTGAGTACATACCAGAAAAGACACTTTAAAAAATTTTAAATAACTTTAATTTGTTGGCATGGGTAAATAAATCTGATAGCCTTTCTCTTCCAAAGGTAACACAGCTTTGTGGCTACAACTCAGTGACCACACCATTCTAATAAATAAGGGACCCAGGCACTGACTAGGACAATAATGAGGAAGGAAAAGAATCACCCTGGTTAATGGAATTTTCAATGCGGTGATAAATCTAGAATGTTAATCTAACTCGAAGGACAGGAATACCAGTGTTCAAAATGACAGCCCAGGTTGTCATCAAAGTGTTTTGAGGTGCAGATGCTTTGCCCTAATGACTCCATAGAGCTCTGATATTAGTTCAGAAAATCAGCTTTATGTGTCAGATTCTTTCTTTGGACAGAAAAGCTTCGCCTGTGAATGAGGTTTTGGCAGATCACCAAATGATCATTCATACCCAGATAAACAGCTTTAATCTTTGAAGGCTACTCCTAACCAGTATTCAGCCACAAATAATGAGTGCAATTAAAATCTTAAAGAACAAAAATAACCTGGCACTGGAGTGTAGAAGTACATTGATTATGATTGAATAGGAGAGAGAAATATATGTAGGGAGAAAATAACACGTTCTGCATTAAAATACGTGGGTGCATCCACAATTAGAACAATTCACAGCTAATCCAATAGTCTTATATCCACAATTAATACAGAACAAGTCAGTGTTAATCTAAATATTCTCATGGATTGTATGCAGAGATAAGAGATGACAGTCATTCCATAATAAATAATTTCTACAGTGCATGATATGATGCAAGCTTTATAATGCATCTTTAATTTAAAAAAACCTTAAATGTTATAAGATAGAAATATCAATTCTAAACATTTTAAAATTGTAGGATAAAGAAATATGCTTAGTGTTTGCTTTTTAAGAATATTAAGATTTTTCAAAAAAAATTAATGACATCAATAGAGTACTGTAAATGGATTGCCTTTAAGATTTCAAAATTAGAGAAAATTCTAATTTGAAATATTTACCAAATTAAAAATATAACTACATAATATAAATATAAATGTATGTATGTAAAAATATGAATGAATTCATATTTGTACATTATTTAGATGATTTTAAAGAGTTTTTATTATAACATATCAATTTTAGTTATAGTCATATATATTATGTACTGAATGTATGGATGCTAGAGGATTTGTTGGAATCTGAAAGGGTGGTGGATACAATTATAACATTCAAAAGTCTTTGATCCATGTCCCAGCTCATCAGTTGAAAATATTAAAAAATTTATAGTCATTTTGTCAATTCCTTCACATTCCACAGGAAGAAACTGAGGTGCAAAGAGAGATAACATATCCAGATAAGACCACTGCAAAACAAGGAGAAGTAATCAGGTCTCCTCATGTCAGTATCCATGTTTTTAACCCACTATGTAATTCTGGGTCTTTGTTTTCTCAACTGGAAAACTGGAATAATAGCTCCTCTGTAAACCACACATCTTTTATAAGGATCCAAAGATGATGTGGTGCTGGAGAAGACTTTTGAGTGTTCCTTGGACAGCAAGATCAAACCAGTCAATCCTAATGGAAATCAACAATGGATATTCATTGGAAGGACTGATCCTGAAGCTGAAGCTCCAATTTGGCCACCTGATAAAAAGAGACAACTCACTGGAAAAGACCCTGATGGTGGGAAAGATTCAGGAGAAGGGAGCAACAGAGGATGAGATGGCTGGGTGGTATCACCAACTCAATGGACATGAGTTTGAGCAAACTCTGGGAGATACTAAAGGACAGGGAAGCCTGGCATGCTACAGTCCATGGGGTCGCAGAATCAGACACAACTTAGCAATTGAACAATAACAAAGATGATGGGCTCATGGAAGCACTTCTCAAAGCATGAAGCGCTCGGTAGACATACAGATTTTGGTGCACAGATGTGGCACAGGTCTTTAATCTGTATACACAGAGGCTCAAATGTAAGCCCCAATAACTGCATCCACAATTTAATGTACTGTGTTCAAATGGAAGTGGCCTTCTATCATTTATTAAATTGATCTGTTTATACAATGTAGACCTAGTTAGTTTTTATCATACTCTGGGTCAAAAAAAAAAAAAATTGCATATAAGCCATACCTGAAGTTTTACAGAGCTTTTTCTAAAAGGAAAAACTGTCTGTAGCACATACGGGTGACGCCTTGCCTCAGAGCCCTCCGGATCCACTGAGTAAACCCACAGCTGAGAACACTCCCTGCTGTTATTCAGGTGCTAAATCGCACCCAATTCTTTGCAGCCCCATGGACTGCAGCATGCCAGGTTTCCCTGTCCTTCCGGGTTGCTGGCATTCTCCCAGTTTACCTACTTCTCTCCTCTGCCCACCCCAGCGCTTGCACAGAGGTGTAACCTGGAAACCCAGTGAGGAAATGCACTGTGTTAAGAAGACTCAACACCCCAGGGCAACGCTCAGCCACAGTGTGTATGCTGGGAGGGCAGGGGGTAGAAGCATTATTTTGAGTGTCTGTGATAGAAATTCCACTTACAAATTTATTCTGAAAAATGAACCATCTCTGCAAAACTCTAAGGAGCAATTAGTTAACAGTGACTGCTTGAAATTTGAGTCTTCAAGGTCTACTGTTAATTATGCGAGCAAGGTAAAGTGATGCATAACTAGCAAATAAATAAACACAGTGCTGACCATTTCACTCAGGTCTGGCCTATGCTACTCACAGAAATTTAATTAATCCCTTAAGTGTTACAATGCAACATGTCTCTGCCTTGGTGAAGGTCATTTGACTAGTCCTACTGTGTGAATTGTGTTCCTTTTTAAAACAAAACAACTTTAATTGTGACTCATAAGGCCAGCTTGGTTATAATCCCTTTTATAGGAGGACCTCTGAAATATTACATATGATCCTTCTCAACACCTCATTCCAACCTACACCAACTCAGAAAACATACTATCTCTAGTCTGCCCTGGGCCTTCGAAGGGTCTTTGGCCTAAAGCAATAAAATCTTTGTTTTACTGAGAAATCCTTGCTTTTTTCTGATCCAAATTATCAATTGATATTTATTGAGTACACTGATGGCTATGGCATATTCACAGAGTAGAAGACGAGTAAAACAATTTTATATGTATTAGATTTTTTATTCTTTCTATTTCTATTTTTTATTTCTAAACAAATAACAAGTGTACTTGTAAACAGCAGCAGCTGCAGCTAGGTCACTTCAGTTGTGTTCAATTCTGTGCGACCCCATAGACGGCAGCCCACCAGGCTCCCCCATCCCTGGGATTCTCCAGGCAAGAACACTAACATACCCATTTAAAGAGAAGACAGTTGCCCATCGAAATAAAGGAAGAAATGTTGGCTTTTTAAATTTACATATTTGTCAGGTTGTTGAGGTTTGTTTAAATATATGTAAGAAGTGGATAGAAGTATATCTGGCCCCTTTAATGATTGTTTGAATATTCCATTTTCTTCTAATAAATGTAAAATAAAATACAAATGTAATTTTAAAATATTGTCTTAAATTTCATTTTGAGCACTTTAACTTTTACTTTTCATCATCATATTTATGCAATGTCAGGAAAGCAAATACAGGTATATTCCTAATGCAAATGAGGATGGTTTATAAGCTTGCATTAGAATTTGCAGTGTCTGAGTAATCTACAAGATAAAGAGAGAGTCTTTCAAGGTCATATTTTTGGTCTTTTCAGGGGGATGTTCTGGTTTCAAGGAGAAGTTGCAAAATGATACGACTTTTTCTCTTTCAACCTTCAGAATGTCTATATTTAGTTAATGAAAGCTAGAGATACTGTATCACAACTTAGTTTAGCCACATCATACAAAGATGGCAGTTTAATTGCATTTTTTTAAATGAATACTTATATGAGACCTTCATGCCATATAGTTTTTATGCAAACATCAATTTTTAATGAATGGATTGAAAGAGTTTATATTAATTTTAAAATAGCATTCTTAATAAAAATAATAAAATATATCAGGAATATATTTAAAAATAATACTGACTTGGGGTGATTTTTAAATACAGAAAAGTATAAAGAAGAAAATAAAAATGAACCAATATTTCACCATTCAGATAAATTCTGCTAATTAAAAAAAAAATCAAACAGTGCTTAAAAGTAGATAATCAGAATCTTCTCTTCCCTACAAGTTCTTCTTTATAAAGAAAACCACTATTAGAAATTCTTTAAAATACTGCTTATCGTCAGGTGTTACATCACCCTATTTATTTGTGCCTACCCATCCTTTAAATTTTCCACATCAGTACAATGACCTTTTTATAGGCTGCATAGTACTTCAATATATAGAAAACATGCTTTTTAATTCTTGGACTTGACTATCAGAGAATGGACTAGACTAAATTAAATGAAATACTCTTCTAGGTAAATATTTTGTAGAGTGGTAAAGCCAAGATTTAGTAAAGAGATCTGTGAACTTGCTCTACTGCTGTCTGTCGAGTGCCTGCATTCGTGTGATCCACAAATGCCATAGAACAGACTGCAACATTTCTCTGGGGATTATTATTTAGGGAAAGCAATATCAAAGCTAAAAATAAAAACCAGCCCCTAAGTCCTATATGCTCTCAAAGCACTGCAGAGTAATATTTTTCCTCTTCCATAAACCGTGTTCTAGAGAAGAACAGAAAGTCCCACACAGCTGTCTGAAAGGGGCATCCCTGGCACGGAAAGGAAGACGGGGTGCAGGGTTACGTCTACAGCACACATTCTATAGTCAGCATCACTTATTACTCACGTTTCTTGGATGCTCAGGAAGATAAGCAGAACGGGGATTTTGTTTCAGGTGAGATCATGGTAAAAGTGATAGGGGCCAAGACTCCTTCGTAAACGTTATCCTGCTTATCCCATCAAGCCACCTTTGCTTTGACTTCGTATAACATCTCTTCAGTTGAACTCACCGTCAACTTTGAACCTACTCTAGGCAGGGGAAAAAAGACTACATGCTCCTTAACAATGACAGGTGTTCTTTCTTTATGGCCTTGAGGATAAGTCAGAATTTAATATTTACAAACATTTATTTTTTCACTCTTTCAATATAGTTTAATGATCTCTTTTTTGAAAGGCTTTCAAAAATGATCATTTACAATGTAAAAGGTAATGGGCAGAAGGTTGATGAAAATGCTTCAAATTAATTATTAAAAGTTAAGGACTGGCCATCTCTTTAATAGGCATTTAATATGGAATCAAATGGTCTATCCCATTTAGATCATATTAACTACGACAGATCAACTATGAAGATCAGTAAGTACGTGGTAGCTATGATTATCATCATGTGTGTGGCTTATAGCTAAGGAAGGTAATAGAGAGAAATGTACCGTGTAGGATTTCAACTTGCAACTTCTGCCTCCTTAGAAACTGCCTGAAATCAACTGAATCTCCCAGCCATGTCCATACTGACAGACTCACCGGTGCATTACTTTTCCTATATTTCAACCGCTGCATTGCCCCCATTGCTTCACTTTTAATGCATATTATAGGGTTGAGAGGACAACGAGTAGAGAACAAGGCACCTGAGAGCCCAGCACCCAACTCTCCATTCTTACTAAAAAGGGGCAACGAGAAATTCTAGATTTGAAATTCTAAACAGGTAGGTGATCATTTCAACAAAATGCTATGAGCATTCTTCTCTACCAGATGCTCTGGTTTCTGGTGCCCTGAGCCTACTGCACCCCAGGATCTGCTCTGGCTTGTGCCTTTAAAAGCAGAGAGCTCTACCTCTAGCCTCCTGCTCTCCATTTCCAGGAAAGTCCACTCAAATTTCTTTTTGCTTCTACTAATGAATCCCTAAGAATTTAAATATAGGTTCAACTCAATCTCTTCTCAAATCTCAGAATGAAAAAAAGAGAGACACATTTGGCTAGTAAAAAGAGAAGAGAGATACTTGTTTCCTTCCAGGCCAACCGCTCCCCAAGGGAAGAAATAATCAAGGCTATTAAAAGGTGAGGACTCAAATCATGTTAATAAAGATCTGGAGCTGTCATGCCTCAGAATCAGCACTCAAGGCACTGAAAAGAGCAAGCAATCTCAAGAAGAGATTTCAGTACTTGAGAAAATGTCAAGCCCTTTCCTTAGTGTTCTCTTTATTTCTCCTCCTCTCTCTCTGACTTTCAGTGAGCCAAACAGCATCAACAAGAGAACTGGGAATTCAGAGACTTTTCATGCACTTAAAGCATTCCATCACTATTCTTCTGCCATCTCATCTAAATAAGTATCTGAGGGAAGCAATACTGTGTGTGTGTTGCCTACCTAATACCCCACTCTCCTCTCTTAACAAAGGAAACCCAATGAGGAGCACAGATACTAGAATACATCTCCTACTCTCCATTTAGACAAAGGTGGCCATGGACAGGGTAAGTGAAAGTAGTCTGCTGTAGTTTCCAGGATGGCTCTTCTAAGGATGCTGATCAATTGAGGGGGCATCATTTCTGCTCTTCACTCTCCTTCCTTGCTCCTTCTTCTTCCTGCCTGGAACCCAGAGGTAACTACTAGAATTCCACCATGTCATCTAGGACCATGAGGCAAGGCTTAAGATGGAAAACAGAGACTAACAGAGAAAGGCCATAAAAAGAGCCAAAGCTCCTAATGACGGTGGATCTCCTGTATCTCCCTTGGGCTGCTCAGTTTCTTTTGCCTGAGACGTTTTTTTCCAAATAAAAGAATCGCGCCCCCCCCCCCCCATAACTCTACATTTAGTTTGAGTCACATTAATTTGGGCTCTCTGTTATACCTTACTGATACAGTATGTCCATGAGTATCACTGGGGTATACGTTGGGGGGACATGTGAGATGGAACCCACTGGAAGGATGGTCAGCAAAGCTGACCTACAGACCTCCACCTTGACTCTAAGGCCCAGGAGGGCACCGTACCTCTCCCCATCCCTCAAACTGTGACTTCACTTGAATTAATTTAAATACAGTGGGTCATTTCTTCTGGATCATATCTCATTAAAGACTCTTTTCTCTGCTCATTTCAATTAGATTTAGCTTACAGAAATATGAAAAAGGTTTACATGTAAAAATGTGTGGTGGGGGGATATGGAGATGGTGGATATGTCAGATAAAACTAAGGTCCTTCCAGTGGCCAAGATCAGCTCAGACTCCTGAAACAACCTTGCTCAAATTAGGAGCATGCACACCACCCTGGGTGAGTATACGGGGGACAAATACAATCTGCTTCATTTAGCACATTATGGCACCCCACTCCAGTACTCTTGCCTGGAAAATCCCATGGACGGAGGAGCCTGGTAGGCTGCAGTCCATGGGATCTCTAAGAGTTGAACATGACTGAGCAACTTCACTTTCACTTTTCACTTTCATGCATTGTAGAAGGAAATGGCAACCCACTCCAGTGTTCTTGCCTGGAGAATCCCAGGGACAGCGGAGCCTGGTGGGCTGCCGTCTATGGGGTCGCACAGAGTCGGACACGACTGAAGCGACTTAGCAGTAGCAGCACACAGAAGTTAACTGAAATTATTAAAGGGTAACTAAATAGGCACTGTGTTTTCTTTTGTTTCAGGAGAAAATGCTTTTTATAGAAATTTACTCTCATTCTATTGAGTCTTCTTTCTTTTTGGAAAAGTCTGTTACAGAGCATCCCTGCCTCAGGGCCCTGTTTTCTCATTTGTAATGATATACTATATGTAAAGTTACATTACCAGCACTTGCAATTTCCCGACTGTTTGATGCCTGATGTCACAAAATTATAACTAAGAGAGGCTGTTACATTCACTGCTCCAAGGCACGGCGGACTATTATTTCAGCAACAATGAAAGTGCATAATAAAGGACTTTAATTTTAATGACAGTTTGAGTGCAAGCTGTTAGAAAAATTGCGTGTGTGTTTTCCTCATCCAGGTAACCAAATCAGGTGGTCCCCTCAGAACAGCATCCTTTGCCAACCAACTCTGATTTTAAATTATTCAATTTAATTCAACAAACATTTATCAAATACCCATTACATGCGAAGCATTGCAGTGGATGCTGGAGTAAAGGAACAGCAACACCTGCCCTTCAGGAGTTCACAATCTAGGGAGAAAGAGAGAGGCCTAATAACATAACTCTAACACTAGGCAATTGTAAGAAGTGCTACAACGAAGGCCCGCGGACTACAGCCTAGGCCGTGAGAAGCAGCCTGCAGCAGGAGCCTTGGAAGGAGGGCTTCAACAGGAATAGAAGAGGGACCCTCCAGTCAAGGAGCCCAGCCCCCGACCTACATAAATGCTCAGGGAGGAGAACTCTTCCGGTGAGTTAAGGGATAGGATGTCAGGCACACGTGACCGGAAGACAATAAAAGGAGCAAAAGCAAAAAACCAAGGTGGGGAGGGGGGAAGCGCTGGAGCCAGCAGGAAGGCCACAGCAGTAGAAGGGCGAGCCCGAGGATGTAGGAGTGAGTCGGGAACCGGCGCCCACACCGTGTGACTGTGTCCTCCTCACTTCTCGGCATTAGCTCTATGTCGCCGGGCCCCACTCACATGCCCTTGCCCTGAATGTTTGGGTGCCCACAGGCCTGACTGCCAGCACCTGTATTTTATGACTTTATGTTCCTGTAGGCTTTCTTTAGTGTCCAGAGCCTGCTTCGCTACCATCTGCACGGGGGGACGGAAGTGCGGAGGCAAACTGTTTCTAAAATAGTATGATGGGAGCTGGTGTGTTAACAGCCAGGCTTCTTTGCCCCTGGATGGGTAAGGCTGGGCTACCAGAGGCCCCTAGGGAGGTTAAGACACTGCAGAAAATCTCATAGCACCTTTATTGATAACATAATTGCTCAACTGCTGCTGCTGCTGCTGATTTTACTGGAAGCAATATTAAGAATTAAGATCTCCTAGTTCATCGTATCACAGTCCTAAACATCAGAATTTACTTGTAAAGATGTATAACTCTCCTATGAGACGTTCTCTTACAATTCAAAACAAGGGAACAGAGTGCTATTCCTGTTACATATTATGATACATATGCTCTATGGTAACAAAAGTTTTAACTTCATTGGCCTGCTTGGTTTGGCTACCACAAAGCTCCTTCATATTTGTTCTTATTTATACATTTCCAGCCCTGACATTTTTTCTCATGATGTATAATTAGTACAATTGTATTTCATGTGCATTTATATACGTTGAACGAAGTTGTGCATAAATCAATCAGCATTTCGAAATTGTAAAACGTCTCTGGTGCCCAAAAAAGCCAAAACTGAAATCCCACTTGCTCCCTAAGGCTTTCCCTAAGAATTCTGATCACTCTGTGTTCAGATTCTGTGCAATGTTGGGCTATATGGTTTTGCTGTTGATAGCAGACTAGGAGGAGGTAAGGCCACCAAGGGAAGACTCGAGTGGATTCACACACAAGAGAAATAACATCGAGAGAGAGAAGGGCTCAAAACAAATAAAAGCATACCCATAGGTATTCTACTGCATAGTAAAATTCTGGATTTTTCAAGTGATAACCTTGGGTCACCCATTTAAATAAAATTACTATATAAAGAAAGCTGAGTGCTGAAGAATTGATGCTTTTGAACTGTGGTGTTGGAGGAGAGTCTTGAAAGTCCCTTGGACTGCAATGAGATCCAACCAGTCCATCCTAAAAGAAATCAGTCCTGAATATTACTTTGGCCACCCAATGTGAAGAACTGACTCATTGGAAAAGACACTGATGCTGGATAAGATTGAAGGCGGGAGGAGAAGGGGATGACAGAGGATGAGATGGTTGGATGGCATCACCAACTCAATGGACATGAGTTTGAGTAAACTCCGGGAGTTGGTGAAGGACAGGGAAGCCTGGCATGCTGCAGTCCATGTGGTCACAAAGAGTCGGACATGACTGAGTGACTGAACTGAACTATATAAGAAAAATTTCCATTAAAATTACCTTTTTAAAGTTCTGGTATTCGGATCAATAAAATTCGATTATTTTTTAAGCGCATTTTATTTGGAATGAATAGTCGATTGTGTCATGCCACCCCCATGCTTCTCTGTGTACTCATGTCTATTTTATCGCCATCAATTCACTGGCAATTGCATCATGAATCAGTTTGTACAGTTTCTTATTTTTTCTTCTTGTAGATAAAATGGTCCATATGAAATGCCACAAAAAAGAAAGGCCACCCTCTTCAGAGGCAGAATAATGTGCCCTCACAGTCCTGATCACGAATCCCGAGTCAGCCACCTCCTTAGGTGTAACATTAGACAACGACTCATTCCCTATGGGCCTCAGTTTCTTCATCTGTAAAAGTGGACAGTGATACTTATCTCACATGTTTCAGGACTAAATAAGATAATCTAATTGTTTAACACAGGACCTGGCTCACAGCAAACAATCAAAATGTTTGTTTGCTATTACATTTACTGCATTTGTTAAAATAGGAAAAATGAACCTAAGTTCAGGATATAATGTTCAGATAAGTATTGACCAGTAGTTATTTCAGATACAATAAAGTTTTAAAACTTTATTGTATATAAAATATGGAGGACATGAAGAATACAGAGAATATAAAGGTTAGAAGTTATTTAAAATCCTATTATTTGTCAGTCTAATAAACATTCTATCTATCTGTTAAGGAGAATTTGGTGAATAGAATTTTATTTTTATCATATTTCTTACCAATATAAACCTATAATACATAAGAACATTGGGTTATGGAATATATTGCAACTTAAATTCTGTTTTGAATAACAGAGAGATGTAAAGCCATTGTGATCAGCTGACTAAATGCCTTATGCTGTCAGCTTGCTATAAATTAGGGACTAGAGGGGGACACAGAGATCATGATGAAAATCCAAAGACTCCTCTAGAGGTTCTCAGTAGAAATCAGCAAAATGCAACTATGATCTTGTCACATGAGTATGTAATCACATGAAGGCCAGCACAATCATTGCAATTACCTTTGGAAGATGAAAGGTGTAGTGTGTCTATAAAGAAAGAAAAATAACTCAGAATTTCCACACGCAGGGAAAGCAGGAGTTGGTATTGAGAATGGGAAATCAGATGACCACAGTCCCAGTTGATGAAGATAAATAAACTGCAGGGATGCACTGTGAGCACAAAGTGCTTTGTATACTCAGCTTGGAACAAAGACATCTGATGATGACTTCTGATAGAACAAGTCTGACAATTTTTCCCCACCCATAATCTTGTCCAATCCAATGCTGACATGTTTTGCTAGTTGATGCTAGAGAGGAAGCTGGTCCTGAGCGATTTAATCAGCTAGCTTAATTTTGCTTAATTGCACTCATCTGTAAGACTACAATAACAAAACTGAAAAATTACGTGCTGTTGTAAAAAAAGAAAAAAAAAAAAAAAGGACTATACTGTGAATCAGGAGATTTTCATTCTAGCCCAAATTCCTCCATTGCTTGGCATTCTTGAATTTGACCTTTTTGAACTTCAATCATTAAATGAGATTCTTGGATTGCATAATCATGAAGGCACTTTCTATCATACAACTCTGTCCTTCAAACACCAAGTCTAGATATTGCAAGGCATTGAAACACTTTCCTCACCTAGTCTACCAGTTCGTACCTATCTTAAAACATGAGCTTCCTAATAAAGCTCTCTGAGACAGTCAAAAGAATACCCCCACCCCCACCCCCGCCCCAGGTAATTTAGCTGTACTATGAGAAGTAACACAGTTTGATGGCTCTGGTGTGACTCCAACAAGACTTAGGCAGAGCTGTCAGCATTAGCATCACTCCCCCAAATGACTGTGAATTCCTTTGCTGCTTTGTTTGAATTAATTTTGAATCTGGGCTGAGTAGGTTGTCCTACAGAAGAGCTATGGACATCTTAATGACCCATTTTACAGATAAGGCCACTAGATGGGAGGGAAAGAGTTAGAAATTTAAAACTTTAGAGAGCAGAGACAGCTACAGACAGAGAGTCAGGAGGACAAGGACAGCTGTCCAAGTGGAGCTGACCTTTCCCGAGGTAGCAGAAGGTCCTAGAGCTAACTGGTAGCCAGCTCCTTCTACCATAGAAAATGCAATGATAGGGATTTACAGGGCATTTGTAAAGTCTATCAGAATTTTTTTTTCTTACTGTTTGCCTGCTATTTACTGCCAAAATGTACATCTATTTCCCTTTTATGTCCCTCTGACAATATGAGGCAGTAGAGTCATCTGATGAGATTGCAAAATGGCTGTGTTATTGGTAAACTTTGGGAACTTGGACAAGTCACTTATACTCATCTCTGGGACAGATCTGTGGGAAAAGGGATGGTGAAAATACATAACTAGCTGAGTGGGAGGATTAACGTGGAAAGGAGTGTGTAAGACCTCAAGATCAGTAGATACTCAAACATTTTTGAAAACTTTCCTTGTTATTGTGAGCTTGAGGTTTTAGCATGACTTTCCCCAAAATACAGAGGCTTATGAATGGTTTGAATTAACACAAGATATCATATTTCAAACCCATTTTTCTCTTCATTGGTAAAACTGGAAGCCACCTGATAAGTGGAACCTGCTCTTGGTACAGGAGGACGCCAGCGTGAAAACTCACACATTCCTTACGCGAGCTGTCAGGCACTTCTACAATTTCAAACGGGTTTTTCTTCTTAACCTTTTATGTTTAAACAGCATATTACTAAATTTCATGCCTGGATCAACTAGTTACCTAATAAGCAAGCTTTTCTTTTCTGTTCTCTGGCGCCACTCTAGTCCATATTTGTGTTATCTAATATGCCTCTTCTTACTTGTGTGGTCTATATGAATCAGGCTGCTTTCAAACTTGTTTCAGTTTCCAAGAAAACATTAGAGAAAGAAATCCACAGCTGTTAAGGCCTGCCATCAAATATACCAGGCTGTAAAACAGAGGCAGAAATGCACGGTTCTGCTAGCTCTCCAGCCTCTAACACATAGGGCACAGTCTTCTCTCAGCTACTTAATGGGATCTAGTGCCCACAAGGAGAAGGCAATGGCACCCCACTCCAGTACTCTTGCTTGGAAAATCCCATGGATGGAGGAGCCTGGGAGGCTGCAGTCCATGGGGTTGTGAAGAGTCAGACATGACTGAGCGACTTCACTTTCACTTTTCACTTTCATGCATTGGAGAAGGAAATGGCAACCCACTTTACTGTTCTTGCCTGGAGAATCCCAGGGACGGCGGAGCCTGGTGGGCTGCTGTCTATGGGGTCACACAGAGTTGGACATGACTGAATCGACTTAGCAGCAGCAGCAGCAGCAGTGCCCCCAAGGACCAGCACTTAACACAGCTACATTCTGCTTTGCTGGATTCTTTGAAGCAATCACAATGCAGGGAAAATAATTCTTAATAAGCAAAAGTCATTCAAAACAACCCAGTTCACTGCTGGGGATGTATACTGATGTATGCAACTAGGAAAGATGCTAAGTGTATGCACACCACATGACCTAGCACTCTCAAACCTAGGTAAATATTGAGCACTGAAAGGCATGCACAAGAATGTAAAACGTCTGTGCAGAATATCTCCAAACTGGAAACTACCCAGATGTTCATCCACAGGAAAATGGATAAATTGTGATATGTTCACACAAAGAAATACTAAACAAGAATTTGTAAAAAGAGCAAAGAATTCTATATGGATGCAATTTATACTTACAGTTGGCTGAAAGAAATGGGATACAAGTGTGTACAAACTACGGCTCTATCCTTACACGTTTCAAGAACATCCAGACCTATTAGAGCTCAGGATACACTCCCTTGGCAGGTGTGTGTGTGCGCACATGCGTGTAATGACTGGAAGAGATGTTCTGTTTCTCGATTGGGTGTTGGTTACAAAACTGGCATTCAGTTGGTAAAATTTCATCAAGCTCTGTGCCTGATATGTACCCCTTGTCATAGATGCATTACACGCAATAAAAAGTTATTTTTATTGGAAATGATTATAAAAATGTATGTTCATCTTGCCAATCTTGGAAAAGGCAAGAAAAAAATGTCCAAATGGTAGGAAGGCATCTAATGGGTCCACCAAGGCAGCACGTTCACAAGCTCAACAGAAATCCTACTACAGACTGAAGGTTTGTTTCCCTCACAGAACTAATATGTTGAAACCTAATACCCAGCACTCTGATATTTGAAGATGGGGTCTCTGGAAGGTGATGAGGTTACGGGTGGAACCCTCACAGGTGAGATTAGTCTCCTTACAAAAGAGGATGCACAGAATATGGCTGTGCATGATCCAGGAAGCAGGCCCTTGCCAGGCACCAGATTTGTTGGCAACTTGATCTGCCTTGTTAACTGTGAGGAAAAAAAAATTCTGTGGTTTAAAAGCCACCCAGTCTATGGTACTTTTGTTATAACAGCCCAAACTAAGACAGACTCCAGTAGCAAATCTGACGCATGTTTGAGGACCCTGGGCCAATACCCCTGCGTTGTATGGCTGCAAAGAGCATCACTACTACCGTTCCTACTCCTGCTTCAACTCTTGTCTCTGTTACGGGCCAGGCACTGCATTGGGCTCCTTTCGTAAACATGATTTCATTCATCCCACCAAAAACCGCATGAGACAACACTGTAACTTCCATTTTGCAGGTGTGGAAACTGAGGCTCAAACATGTTAAACCGCTCACCTCAGGCTGTGAGAAGACCTAACGTGTATGGCCGCTTACACCTGTGACTGTGGTCTCTGTGAGTCCAGACTATGGGCTTCCTTCACCCTACTCTTGGGCTCCAGGAAATTCCCTCCCCATTGCTGCGTGAGGTTACAGTGGTTTGTTCCTCTGGTAGTCATTGTTTTCTGCTGTGGTTGTGGGTTGGTTCAACCTGTGTTCTCTGTGAGTTGAAATGCAGCCAGTGGAGCAGCCGTGGCTGAATCTGGCTCTCCTCTCCCGAACACACGTGGCTCGGTTCCGTGGAGCCCCACATGAAGCCTGCCAGCCGGGCTGGACTCCAGGGACTCACTGTGACTCCAGGGTGCCCATGGAACTATCAGTGTGATCACAGAAGTAACCCCATCTCCTGTTTGCATTTAGCACTCGCAAAGGCTGATATGAGGGCAGATGTTTACTGAATTCTCAGAGAAGTCCTTTATTTTTCCCCCTTAGGAACACATATAAAATTATGTGTACTCAAGATGAGCAAACTGCTGGAGATCTTCTGTAGTGAAGGGTAAGAAAATGGTCACTATGTGCTTCCATTAACGATCTTTAGAGACAGACCCCTGTTCAGTTAAGCCATTCACTAGGTCCAGGTTTCTTTATCTAATAAATGTGGAAAATACCTTCATCAGAGAATTATTATAAAGATAAATGAGACAATGTGTGAGAAGTACTTAGTTCAATCTCTGCTACATGTTACACTTTTTCTTAATTGGTAAACACACTCGCATAGACTTTAATTAGTTTGCTCATAGGGGCATCATGCATTATACACATCCATACGTACAAGCACTCATATTCACAGAATCAAAGACTTGGGACTCCCTGTCTTCCAACAGACAATAGGAAACCCTGCTTTTTGAGAGCATTTGGTCATGTGATATTTTCTAAAATAGCTGAAAAAATAGAAAAAATATAATCATGATCAGTAGCATAATAAATTATCTGTAAACCAGCAATACAGGTTTTAAAGAAAAGAGTCTCTAAATTCTGGGAACTTCAAAAGTGTAAAATCTGTCCAACACTATGCATTTCTAAACTGCTTGCTCAAATGGCAACTTTGCCATACGTGGAGCTTGACATGCATGCTACGTTAGTCACTTTCAGAACACTCTGATACTCTGAGGCTAATAAACTCTTAACTATTAACAGTCTGTAAGCCTACGTGTAATAATAGCCTTTTAATCCATTGTCTTCCCCTCTCGTTAAAGACTACAAGAGTTCTGCCATCTTCCTTTATGTTTTATATGACCTCTCGGAGATCCGAGGAGGGAATCGGAATCATCGGACAGAAATTAGCCAGTCACAGCGATGCTTGGGAAGCTAGTTCACAGCATAAGCCAAGAAGACTCCGTTCCCTTCCTCACTGGTATTTAATGATTGTACTTGCTCATTGCAGTTCTCTCAACCCAGTACAGAGAAAATAATTAGACCTTGAACATGGCAATTAAAAAGCAGATATCCTGAGTTCTGACACTGCTAGCAGACCAGCTGACTGTTAAGGAGATACTTAACGTCACCCTGGTGGCGAATTGCTAAAAGGTTATAGAGCGCCACTGAGGGGAAAAAAAAAATCATTCTGTAGCAAGTATGACCTAAGAGTTTAGATGTTCTAAGTTCAGGATCCTAAAAGCACACATATATCAGAGCTGATGCTTTTTAATGCTGCCATTGTTTAAGTTGTGCGTGAATACTGTATTTCCGTGTTCTGTTAAGGTCATTCTTCCATGATAATGCTAATTACAACAAAACTATAATCTCAGGTTAAGAACACCAGCAATCAAATAACGTTATGTTGTAAAGGTAACACATGTAGTCTATAAAAATGCTGTTTATAAGACCCAAGGAGATTCATTTGGAAAAGAAACTAAATATTCTTCATCAGCTGGCACTTCTTTGATTTCTCACTGATACGCCTTAAAAACAGACACTAGGTTGTTTCACACAGAAATAAGTATTGCTGCATCCCATAGGCACCCTCCCACCAGTGCACAAGTTAAACAGATGAGACAGTAAACGCAAGTTGTTTAAGCCACCCTGTTTGTGGTACTTTATTTTGGCAACCCTAGCGAACTAAGACAGGTATCAACCTTAACTTCAAACACTCAGCATGATGAACTCAACTACTCGAGGTGTTACCATTTGAGCTTATCACTTTGGTCAGTTGTTCTACAAAACCACATTTACTTGCGGCACATCGTAAGAAAAGATTTATTTTTGCTTAAATTGAAACTTTCCTGTAGGACAGTTTATCATCTACTAACCATGGCTGTGGCTGATGCGCGGGTCCCTGTGGTAAGAACCTGGCGCCTCCTGCTAACAGGGAGTGAGCGAGCTGTGGTGCAAGACATTTCCCAGACCCACAGCCCAGTCTTCAGAACCTGCAGCTGCCGCTGACATCCTAACTACAACACAGGAGAGACCCTGGACCACAGCCACCCAGCTAAGTCACTCCTGAATTCCAGATCCACAGAGACTTTACGAGAGTAGATGTTTGCTTTATCAAACCACTAGGGTTTGGTATAATTCATTGCACAGAAATATACAGCTAACACTACATCAGCCTTTACTCGGTAAACGCACTTGCCAGCTCTGTGCAAGCAGAATTATCCCTGTAAGCACAACAGGGGCAATGAGCTGTAAACAGAAATTTATAGAGGAGGTTAAAGAATGTTTTACTCTCCTGATGAATATGGCTTATTTTATCCTACCTTGAATGTTGATGTGTGATGAACATGGTTTATTTTATCCTACCTTGAATGCTCCTGTGATGGTTGGAGCTGCAACAACTACCTTACCATTAAGAGGAAAAGGTCAAGGGAATTATACTGATCTTGGCCCTGATATAATTGACTTGCTGAAGTAACACTGGAAATTGCCTACCTTTAAACTTGTTACATGAAGGAAAAATATGTATTAAAGTCATTTAAATCAGTTTTTCTCTTATCAGTAACTGGAATATAATCTTTCCTTATAAAAGCTACTTCTCTATTTTATGTCATTTCAGGAGTTCTGGCATACCTCCTCTGTTTTTAGTCTCAGAAAATATAATCCAATAACTTCCATGAAAGTATTAATCTATTTTTAAAAACCTTTAGAACCAGACATTTTGCACATAGTATCTCCATCCATATCACCTGGTGGCTCAGATGGTAAAGCGTCTGTCTGCAATGCAGGAGACCCGGGTTTGATCCCTGGGTTAGGAAGATCCCGTGGAGAAGGAAATGGCAACCCACTCCAGTATTCTTGCCCGGAAAATCCCATGGATGGAGGAGCCTCGTAGGCTACTGTCCATGGGGTCACAGAGTCGGACACGACTGAGTGACTTCACTTTCTTTTCTTTCGTTTCTAGGATGTTAAAGTTTACAAACATCATGTACAGTAAGATTTTTGTAAGCATTAAATTTCTTTTCCTAATGTTTAAACTTTGGCATTAGGCAATGCAATACCAAATTTGAGAAGCTTTTGTTAACTGTCTTTCCTAAAAATAAGATGTGAGGTGATAATGAATTAAACCTTTGAAAACACAGAGTGAGTTTGCAGGTTCCGGTAATTTTATGGGTTACATATCAAGGAGGGGAAAAAGCAATTATGTACTCTACACAGATAAAAGAGAGATGGGATAAATGGTTCAAAGAAAACAAATATTGAATTAATTGGTGGCACAAACAAGTTTTGCTTTTTACATTCAAACAAAATGTGTCACATATATTGTCAAGAACAAAAAGAAATTACAAATCAAATCTTTAAAATTCTTTATAAGTCATCTGTGAAAATAAAACCTTTGGGGAATTTTTTTATTCTTCTGTTGAAAGATAATACCTACATAATACTTCAGGTAGGGTAGATTGTTAGGGTACCTAAAGTTCCATTCCATTTTAAATAAGTTTTTTTATTATTCCATCTTTGGTAAATATTTAGTTACAGTACAGCATATTTCACATATATCTATATGACTCTGGAGTCAACCTCTTTGCCTTGAATCCTGAGAAAATACAGGTTATATCACTTTCAACAGAAACTGACCTTCCCTCAGTCAGTTTGCCGAGGGAAACTGTCTTTGTGTCTGCCTTTGTAATATGGATGAGATAACAATATCTAACTACCTTATTGTGAAAATTAGATAAACAAGTCCATGTGATGAAGTGTTCAGCCTAGGCCTGGAACATATTCAGCAACCAGCGTGTTTACCAATTATTTGGAAATAAAGAATAAAATGTGTAGACGTGAGCATTGTTTGACAAGTACATGGAAAAATTAGAGTGAAATGAAGAAATTAGTCAAAAAGTGTGAATTCACAACAGATATTTGAATCTCAGAATACATACATGCAGAACAACCACAGTTTTCAGAAACATTTAAAGGCTTAAGCTTTTCTTGACAAAGCTGAAATGAGATATCCTAAAATTATGATAAACCAACCACAGTCCAAAGAAGAGCAAGGAGAGATAAGAAAGCCTTCCTCAGTGATCAGTGCAAAGAAAAGGAGGAAAACAATGGAATGGGAAAGACTAGAGATTGCTTCAAGAAAATTAGAAATACCAAGGGAACATTCATGCAAAGATGGGCTCAACAAAGGACAGAAATGGTGTGGACCTAACAGAAGCAGAAAATATTAAGAATAAATGGCAAGAATACACAGAAGAACTGTACAAAAAAGATCTTCAAACTCAGACAATCACGATGGTATGATCACTCACCTAGAGCCAGACATCCTGGAATGTGAAGTCAAGTGGGCCTTATGAAGCATCACTATGAACACAGCTAGCAAAGGTGATGGAATTGCAGCTGAGCTATTTCAAATCCTGAAAGATGATGCTGTGAAAGTGCTGCACTCAATATGCCAGCAAATTTGGAAAACTCAGCAGTGGCCACAGGACTGGGAAAGGTCAGTTTTCATTCCAATCCCAAAGAAAGGCAATGCCAAAGAATGCTCAAACTACCACACAATTGCACTCATCTCACACGCTAGTAAATTAATGCTCAAAATTCTCCAAGCCAGGCTACAACAGCACGTGAACCATGAACTTCCAGATGTTCAAGCTGGATTTAGAAAAGGCAGAGGAACCAGAGATCAAATTGCCAACATCTGTTGGATCATCGAAAAAGCAAGGAATCCCAGAAAAACATCTATTTCTGCTTTATGGACTCTGTGAAAGCCTTTGACTGTGTGGATCATAACAAACTCTGGAAAATTCTTAAAGAGATGGGAATACCAGACCACCTGACCTGCCTCTTGAGAAACCTGTATGCGGGTCAGGAAGCAACAGTTACAACGAGACATAGAACAACAGACTGGTTCCAAACAGGGAAAGGAGTTCGTCAAGGCTGTATATTGTCACCCTGCTTATTTAACTTATATGAAGAGTACATCATGAGAAATGCTGGGCTGGATGAAGCACAAGCTGGAATCAAGATTGCTGGGAGAAATATCAATAACCTCAGATATGCAGATGACACCACTCTTATGGCAGAAAGCGAAAAAGAACTAAAGAGCCTCTTGATGAAAGCAAAAAAGGAGAGTAAAAAGTTGGCTTAAAGCTCAACATTCCGAAAAGTAAGATCATGGCATCTGGTCCCATCACTTTCTGGCAAGTAGACTGGTAAACAGTGTAAACAATGACAGACTTTATTCTGGGAGGCTCCAAAATCACTGCAGATTGTGACTGTAGCCATGAAATAAAAAGACGCTTTTTCCTTGAAAGAAAAATTATGACCAACCTAGACAGCATATTAAAAAGCAGAGATATTACTTTGCCAACAAGGTCCATCTAACCAAAGCTATGATTTTTTCCAGTGTCATGTATGGATGTGAGAGTAGGACCGTAAAGAAAGCTGAGCATCAAAGAATTGATGCTTTTGAACTGTGGTGTTGGAGAAGACTCTTGAGAGTCCCTTGGACTGCAAGGAGATCCAACCAGTCCATCCTAAAAGAAATGAGTCCTGAATATTCATTTGAAGGACTGATGTTGAAGCTGAAACTCCAATACTTTGGCCACCTGATGCGGAGAGCTGACTTATTTTAAAAGACCCTGATGCTGGGAAAGATTGAGGACAGGAGGAGAAGGGGATGACAGAGGATATGTTTGGATGGCATCACTGAGTCAATGGACATGAATTTCAGTCAACTCTGGGAGTCGGTGATGGACAGGTAGGCCTGGCGTGCTGCAGTCCAGGGGTCGCAAAGATTCAGACACGACTGAGCGACTGAACTGACTGAACCAGAGTCAATTTCCACCACCTCCCTGTCCTGCAGCCCCATGTTTGAATATGTGTACATTATTTTAAATATTTTTCTTACTTTCTATAATACAAACAAAAAATGTTCACTATGGGGTAATCCAAGCTACAATAAAGCAATAAAGAGATAAAAAGAAAAAAATAATTTTCTGCATTTCCACATCAATTTGGTATGTTCTTTCATACCATTTTCCATGTGTTTTTTTTTTACCAATGTAAATTAATAATGTATGTTTTATATCATCACATCATACTATCCAAGGTGTTTATAATCTGATTCCTTTATTTAGAATCGTGAGATGATTTTCATGCCAATAAGCATAATTTTTATAGCATAATTTTCAATGGCTACTTCTTAAAAATTCTGCAAAATTCCTTATACCTTATGTTGGACATTTAATCAGTTTCTGGGCTTTCTCTCTTACAGGCAAACCTCATTTTATTCTGTTTGGCTTCACTGTGCTTCAAAGACACTGTTTTTCTAAAAAAATGAAGGTCTGTCACAACTCTGCATCAACAAGTCTATTGTCGCCATTTTTACAACAGCATTTACTCATTTCATGTTTCTTTGTCACAGTTTGGTAATTCTCTCAATATTTCAAACCCTTCACTGGTAAGAAAGATTAAAAGTCAGTGAGGACTCGGATGACGGTTAGTGTTTTTCAGCAACAAAGTATTTGTAATTAATGTATGCACATTTTTTTAGACATAATGCTATTGAACACTCAATAGACGACAGTATAGCATCTATACCTTTATGCACGGAGCACCCAAAAAAACTTGTATGACTTGTTTATTGCGATGTTTGATTCATTGCCATGGTCTGAAACAGAACCCGCAATACCTGTGAGATATGCTTGTATAAACAACGCTGAGGACTTCCCTGATTGTCAGTGGAGAGGATTCTGCCTGCTAATGCAGAGACATGGGTTCGAGCCTGGTCCAGGGAAGAGTCCACATGTCACGGGGCAACTACGCCTGTGTGCCCCAACTACTGAGCCCACGTGACATAGAGCCCACGCTCCCCAAGAAGAGAAGCCAACACGAGAAGTCCAAGACCACCACAGAGAGCAGCTGCTCACCACCACTAGAGAAAGCCCGGAAGCAGCAACGAACACCCTGCACAGCCGAAAACAAATGGGAAAAAACGACGCTGTTTGTTTCTTATGGTTAATAGTTTTGAACATGCCTGAGATCAATTACTAGGGACGTGGTACAGCTGCACTCCAAAAATGCTGCTTCATGTGATGCTTCTTTGGTGCTTCTAACCGTCTCTATGGCAACCCATCCCAGTATTCTTGCCTGGAGAATCCCATGGGCCAAAGAGCCAGGTGAGCTACAGTCCACAGGGCTACAAAGAGTTGGACACGACTGAAGCGACTTTACACGAAACAGTCTCTATATAAGTATCAAGAAAGTGACCTCAAACCAGGCGTAGGGGTAAAACTGATTCAAAACGATGAGAAGTCACAGAACTCAAAAGCACTTTGAGCATTTTGACTTTGATCCAAACCCAGTAACTTGATCTTGTGTAGTACAGAACCAGGAACTTAAAGAGCTAAAACTGAAAGCTTCTCTGACAGGTATTTAAAGAATGATGTATCATTGTTCTGATTTAAAGCAAGAAAACTGTATGAATAATTCACCCCTCCCCACAACAATAAAAAAAAAAAAAGTTTTTACACTTTCAAACACGCGTTAAAATGAGAACTATTTGCCAAAAGTAAGAGGAGTGTAAATTTCTCATCTTGCTGAGACAGAAAAGGTTCTACATCACATCTTGGTAAGGAAATAAGATGCACCACTGAAAAACACTCTACAGGAGCAATCCCTTTGCACTGAGGGACTCAAAGAAAATCCTGTCTGGAAACCAAATAATTCCAGAGAGTATTTATGTTCCATGAAGGATGAGCACCAGGGTGGTTTTTCACTTTTCTAACTGGACTGAGAGGGAAACCTTCTCATGGCAGAAACATATCGGTTTTGGTAAGTTCATCCATGATCAGGTCTTAAGGGTCCCACTTCATATTCTAAAAGGAAGTCATTTCTAAAATGAGGTCTAAGGCCTTATTATTAATAATAGATTAAGAAATAGCTTATCATATAAGAAATGAATAGCCAGTCCAGGTTTGATGCAGGATACAGGATGCTTGGGGCTGGTGCACTGGGATGACCCAGAGGGATGGGATGGGGAGGGAGGTGGGCTGGGGGTTCAGGATGGGGGACACGTGTACACCCGTGGCGGATTCATGTTGATGTATGGCAAAACCAATACAATATTGTAAAGTAATTAGCTTCCAATTAAAATAAATAAATTTAAATTAAAAAAAAATAAAACAACAACAACAAAAAATAAAAATTACCTAAAGTTTTGGGGAAAAAAAAGAAACAGCTTAAATTCTGTCTCCTGGTCCTGATCAAACTCAAACATCCATTTATTATTTTTCCTCAGTTTCAAAACCTAAAGGAATTGACTCCCTCACTTTCTCTTTTTTGAGAAGTTCAAGGGATGTCCTCTTTAGGGAATGCTGTTTGAAAAGTTACTGTCACTGGCATTCTCACTATGCACCCAGGAAGATGTGCAATCAAACGCTCTCTTAAAAGAAAATGACATATCTAAGTGAGTAAGTCTTTAGGGTTCCATTCGGGCTGAGAACAGGGAAATCAAACTATGATGAATTCCTAGGTTCACAGGAAATACTTTCATACACTGTCACATTGGACACTCACAACAGTCCTAGAAGGTAAGTCAAGCAGGTATGGGTACCTCAGTTTAAACAGAGGAAACTGAGGTGCAGTAAGATTGAGCTGATTCTCAGGGGCAGGGCACTCAATGCTGGAATCAGGAGTCAAACCCATTTCTCCTGTTGCATGCTGTGTATGTGTGTGTGTGTGTGTGTGTGTGTGTGTGTGTGTACCTCACACTAAGGCAAATCGACACTTAGCATCTTTCACCCACCTAGATTTCTACCTGAATGACATTACTTCCTCACTTATTTCTAAAATTCCTATTAACATTTCATTGTTTCAACTTATATACAACTGGCTCCAGCTAGTGTTTTTCCTTCAAAAATTAAAATCCTCTTATGAGAAGTCTGATTCTGGATAATTCTCGACCATGCCTACTGAGTTTGTCACAGAGTTACAGATTACACCAAGACTTAGTGGGAGACATTTTCGTTTTCTCCAGCTATTGTCCACACAATTCATGGTCAATCCTCCCAGACTACAGTGAGATTTACAGTATCACTTCTGTCATAGGAATTCAACCCATCTCTCATTACTTTCTGAAGTTCTCTCCCTTTTTCTTCCTGGAGCTGCCTTAAAAGTTGTCTTTTACTACCCAGTGTGCACTTAATCAGTACTTTGGGACTAGCACTTGGATTCCTGTTTTCAGCGTTTGGTGCTGGTGTTGCTCAGTGTGTTTGACTCTGCAACCCCATGGACTGCAGCATGCCAGGATTCCCTGTCCTTCACTATCTCCTGGAGTTTGCTCAAACTCATGTCCATTGAGTCAGGGATGCTATCTAACCATCTCATCCTCTGCCACCCTCTTTTCCTTTTGCCTTCAATCTTTCCCAGCATCGGGGTCTTTTCTATTGAGTTGGTTCTTTGCATTGGGTGGCCAAAGTATTGGAGCTTCACTGTCAGTCTTTCCATAGAAAATTCAGGGTTGACTTCCTTTAGGATTGACTGATTTGATCTCCTTGTAGTCCAAGTTACTCTCAAGAGTCTTCTCCAGCACCACAACTCGAAAGCATGAGTTCTTCAGCATTCAGCCTTCTTTATGGTCCAGCTCTCACATCTGTACATGACTACTGGATAAACCATAGCTTTGACTATATGAACCTTTGTTGGCAAAGTGATGTCTTTGCTTTCTAATTCACTGTCTAGGTTTGCCATAGCTTTTCTTCCAAGGAGAAAGTGTCTTTAAATTTCATGCCTAGTGATTTTGGAGTTTTCAGCTAGTTCTATTAAAACTGTACAGAAAAGCAGGAACAATGACACAGAAGGATCCTGGCAGAGTAAATAAATCAGTTAGGAGAGCCTTTCTAAATGACAGGAGTACAGCATGAAGGATGGGTAGACAGATACTCATAAGCGGAGAATGTAGGCCGGCACTCCCTCTGCAGCACTGGCTGACTGCCCATGAGAAAAACACATGGCCAGCACACTCTTCAATGCACACACACGTGCATACACACACTCATCATTTTAAATGGAAGAAGATTTTCCGAGATAAACAGCTCCATAGGAAATGACTGGTGTAGAGGCAGTGCTGAGTGAGGCATCCGGTATGCAATCTCTTCAATCAAATGGAGATTTGATAAGGTGATGTGGAGGAAGGCCGAGTGCTGCGGACTGAGAGGCAGTTTCCTTGGTCCGGGAGCCTCTTCATCTGGACCAGTCATTTAACTTCTGTGACACAGGCGATGAAGGTTTTCACGCTGGGCTTCATGGAGCACTCAGAGTTCCCAGGAGTCTAATGAGAGGAGCCCCAGCTGGCCTCAAGTAGACTCAGACTTCCAACTCCATTCAGAACAAGACCTGTTTCATACACTGATTTATTTTAAGATTTTGCTCAAATAAAGGGGTTTTTTAATGCAAAAAAATAAACATAACCATCTCTAGTGTTGAGCTTCCCACGTGGATCAGCAGTAAAGAATCCATCTGCCAATGAAAGAGACATGGGTTCAATTCCCTCGGTCAGGAAGATCCCTTGGAGAAGGAAATAGTAGCTCACTCTAGTATCCTTACTAGGAAATCCCCATGAACAGAGGACCCTCGTGGGTTACAGTCCATGGGGTCGCAAAAGAGTTGGACATGACTTAGTGACGAAACAGCAATAATCTCTAGGGTCTTTTCTAACTCTAAAATTTTATTCTCTTATTCCCTTGGAAGAGAAGTGAATGGCTCTATTCTCACCATCACAAACAATCATATCTGCCAACTTCTGATGGAATTACAGACTTAGCTACATTTAAGGATATGTGTTACAAACATGGTCAGACAAGGTCAGTGATGTCCAAGTCATCTGATGATCACTTTTCAACAAAAAGTTAGGAGTAAAAGAGTTTCTTGATAAGTTATATTGGTAGGAAAAATTAGGCAGGAGGAAGACTAATACTCAAGAGACAGAAAAAAAGAGTTTTTAACCCTCTACTTATACCAGACCCATTTCTGCCAACTCCTGTGTCTTATCAGAGGGAGGAAGGAAGAAAGAGAGAGAGAGAAAAAAAAAGAAATAGACAAAGGAGTTATTAATCTGATTGATTAGAGAATGAGCTATTCATTGGTCATATTTCCTACCAAGTGGGGCCACAATATTGAAAACTGTACAAACCCACATTCTTTCTTGTGGATCTGTATTCTGAAATTTGAAGAAAGCAGGAGTTACAGCTTAAGCCTTGAACTGAAGCTCTCATTGGACCACTAGGTCCTAAACCAGCAGTCTGACACGTCATTCACTGCCATTACATGTATGTACGTATGTATACTTGTATACATACATACATACTTGTAATGTATGTATGCATACTCTTGTACGCCAAGTGGTATAAGTTTAGCTGGACAAGGCTGAGACATTCCTGCACTCTTCGACTATAAAAAATTCTACCCTACTTGCCACTAAAAAAGTTGAGAAAAAATAAATATCCAAACACAACAAGAATACTCAGGTTAGATCAAAGCTAGTAATATAGTATTCACCCTTCACTCTGTAGTTGAATACTCATATATTGACAATATAGCTTCTGAAGGCTCATATTTCCCTTCTCTTCTAAGCTCAGCAGTATTCAAGACCAGCCCTAGGAATCTGGGTCAATACATCCTAAGTACAACTTCACCCGGGATGTGCAGCAAAGGAAACTCTTAGTCAGCAGACCCTAGAAATTGTTTAAGAGTAAATGTGCCTAAGGTACTTGGTAGTCCCCACAGGGCATAGTTCCCAGGTCACACGTGAGTGAGGTCAACCATGTCTGTGGTTTTCTGGGTTTTCTCCTCCCACAGATACATACAAGAATGTTTAAAAAAAAAAAAAAAAGACACATGGACCTTGTATTAATCAGGAACATGCCAAGACGCAATCAGATGGCACAGGGACTGGAATGAAAGGATTTCTTAGATGCTATGGATGGGTTTCAGGCAACCAGGAAAGTATGTCAATTCACCTAGAGCAAAGCAAGAGCAGTGGTTCTTGTCCTGGGACTGAAAGTACAGGGAAGAAGTGGTGTTACCGGAGACTTGGGAGTGCTAGCTTCCTGCAGAACAGCAAGAACTTGGACAAGAGTTATATTCCCAGAGGAGGGCAGCCTTTTCAGAAATGGGATCCAAATCAGGGAGTGAGGAAAAATATCCCAACCCTTAATCTCCATCATTCCTCTCATTTCCTGCCAGTGCCTCCCAATGGTTAAGCCACTATCAAACCACAAAAGTTAAATGGCAAGGGAGCCCAGGGAATGCAGGGCAAACCATCCATCTCTTGGGCACATAGATTAGTGCAGAGGATGTATGGTGAAATATTCAGCACAGACCATCAGTCTAGGAAAATACAGTCATATGTATGTGAGGTTTGTGAAGCCCTGAAACCTATTCATGGATCCTAGTTCAGAAACTGAGTGTTAATGACTTCCAAATTTACATCTACAGGGTATACATTTCTCTCTCCTTCAGGTACAGATTTTATACATACAGCTACTAACTAGATGCCTTCATTCAGATACCTAGATACTTTGTTCACTCACCTAGAGCCAGACATTCTGTAATGTGAACTTAAGTGGGCCTTACGAAGCATCACTACGAACAAAGTTAGTGAAGGTGATGAATTCCAGTTGAGCTATTTCAAATTCTAAAAGATGATGCTGTGGAAGTGCTGCACTCAATATGGCAGCAAATTTGGAAAACTCAGCAGTGGCCACAGGACTGGAAAAGGTCAGTTTTCATTCCAATCCCAAAGAAAGGCAATGCCAAAGAATGCTCAAACTACCACACAATTGCACTCATCTCACACGATAGTAAAGTAATGCTCAAAATTCTCCAAGCCAGGCTTCAACGATACATGAACCGTGAACTTCCAGATGTTCAAGCTGGATTTAGAAAAGGCAGAGGAACCAGAGATTAAATTGCCAACATCTGCTAGATCGTCACAAAAACAAGAGAGTTCCAGAAAAACATCTAGTTCTGCTTTATTGACTCTGTCAAAGCCTTGGACAGTGTGGATCACAATAAACTGTGGAAAACTCTTAGAGATGGAAATACCAGACCACCTGACCTGCCTCTTGGGAAATCTGTATGCAGGTCAGGAAGCAACAGTTAGAACTGGACATGGAACAACAGACTGTTTCCAAATAGGGAAAGGAGTATGTCAACGCTGTATATTGTCACCCTGCTTATTTAACTTATATGCAGAGTACATCATGAGAAACACAGGGCTGGAGGAAGCACAAGCTGGAATCAAGATTGCCGGGAGAAATAACAGTAACCTCAGATATGCAGATGACACCACGCTTATGGTAGAAAGTGAAGAAGAACTAAAGATCCTCTTGATGAAAGTGAAAGAAGAGAGTGAAAAAGTTGGCTTAAAGCTCAACATTCAGAAAATGAAGATCATGGCATCTGGTCCCATCATTTCATGGCAAATAGATGGGGAAACAGTGGCAGACTTCATTTTTTGGGCTCCAAAATGACTGAAGATGGTGACTGTAGCCATGAAATAAAAAGACACTTGTTCGTTGGAAGAAAAGTTATGACCAACCTAGACAGCATATTAAAAACCAGAGACATTACTTTGCCAACAAAGGTCTGTCTAGTCAAGGCTATGGTTTTTCCTGTGGTCATGTATGGATGTGAGAGTTGGACTGTGAAGAAGGCTGAGCGCCGAAGAATTGATGCTTTTGAACTGTGGTGTTGGAGAAGACTCTTGAGAGTCCCTTGGACTGTAAGAGGATCAAACCAGTCCATCCTAAAGGAGATCAGTCCTGAATATTCATTGGAAGGATTGATGCTGAAGCTGAAGCTCCAATAATTGGCCCACCTGATGCCATTCCCAGGAACAACTTCTCTGATCCTTACTCCATCTTGGAAAGTTCATTTGCTTCATTCTCTGTACTCTGTTATTTTGCTTTTCTGTTCTCTACTGTATCTGTTCTCTCTCTACCATTCTGTGCTGAGTTGACCTGGACCACCAGGGACCACTGCAGAGCTCACTTCCAGGAGGCACCCAAGAAGTGCATGAGGACTGAGTGAGTGAGTGTCCAGTCCCACAAACAAGAAATTTTAAAAAGATATCAAGATAGATAGGGTTTGTTATTTTTTTTTTTAAGTTTGATTAGACTTTTTTGTCACACTATAGACTGAGTCAGTGGTATTAGCCTTTCTTCTTTCCAAAGGATCAGATGAAGAAGAAAGACTGTTACTCTATGTACAGAAACCATGACCCACTCCTGGGTAAGTCTTCTAAGATTATACAGACACTTGAGAAAAGATAAATACAAGGAGAGGAACTCTCTGATGTGCTACCTGATGGCCTAAGTGGAAGATTGTGCTGAAAATACTACACAGTTCCTGAAAGGCATGAAAGGACTGTCACTCTCTCTTGGGGAAGGCTGTAGACCTTCCAGCACTAAGCAAGGTCCAGGGCCATGAGGTGAACAGCCTCATCACAAGAAGAGGCCCTGAAGAGGGAGAGAACAGGCCTGGAGTCACACACACCCTCAGTGCCCATATTCGGGGATGTCACACAGATCTGCCCATTATGGAAGGAAAGACGTTTGAGGGAGCATGGTGGTGGCTGGGGCTGCGGCAATCTACCAGCGAGAAGGTGCCCAAGTATTCGCTGATTTATCTTCACTGTAGGCAAGACTTCCTCCCAATACATAGTGTCCTGAATTGTTATAAATTGTAAAGGAAAGAGCACCCAGGTTTGTGTGGGGGGACTACAATGGGGGCATTTTAGACACAAGTGCAACTAGTGTATTTTCAAAATAATTTATCTACAGCTCTATCAAGGAGAAACTGCATTTCAGATTTGGTTGGCCTTAAAAGAGCAGTCAGACAAGAAGCCCCCTTGGAGAGAAACCTAAGGAATATAAAGCAAGTGTCAGGACTCAGCACTCTTAGATTTGCTCGAGCATATCAATGAGCTGAAACAGCAATCTCATAACGAGGATCCTGGGAATAAAAGGCGAGTTTAGATAAGAACTGCTTTGGATGAAGGGACAGTAAACTCACAGAAGTCAAGGTATAAAATTCGGAGTGTTCTCCAAAATTAGAGCACAGTCAACTAGCCTGAGCACAGTGAGGGAATTACGAGGAAATCATTACTCTTTTACCTCAGAAAGAGATATCATGACTCAACTGTTAACAACATACAGCAATGGCAAACTTCCGATAGACTGCATCCAAAGAGAAAGTCAAGCACTTACTGGAAATTGACTCCCTGAGTGGTGTTCACAGTTACCTAAGATGGTTTCCTGTTTTCAAGAACCCTGTTGTCGGAATCCAGGGCAGAGATCTTAACAATACCGGAATAACTATAAATACTATAAATCAAAGAAGAAAACAGGCTTCCCAATAGAGACAAAGACAAAATGGTCTGTGCAGGGGCTGCAGGCAGCTGGAAAAATCAGGAAAGATCCCTGGAGAAAGAGACAGCTGAGATGGAGCTTGGCAGTGTAGGATTTCAGTGACCTGTATTATCAGATGAAGAGGCGATACAGGAACAATGAAAATGAGTTCCAACGAGGGTGTAGCCACCAAGCTACATGGCAAAAGCATTTCCGAGACCAAGAACAGAGAAAGGGCAAAACGTAAAGACCTGTGCTCTCTTGGGGAAGGGATAGAAGAGACCTCAGGATAATGCATGGGAAGGAAGGAGCAGGAGGGTAAACAGAACTGAAGGATGGAGCCTGCGAGAGCGTGAGGTCCCAGGCGGAACTGAGGCAGAGGGGCTGAAGGTGCCACGCTGCACTTTGTTCTAGCACTTACGTAAATGACATCTTAGTGCTGTGCTTAGCTGCTTAGTCGTGTCCAACTCTACAACCCCATGGATTGTAGCCCACCAGGCTCCTCTGTCCATGGGGATTCTCCAGGCCAGAATACTGGAGTGCGTTGCCATGCCCTCCTCCACGGGCTCTTCCAAACCCAGGGATCAAACCCAGGTCTCCTGCATTACAGGAGGATTCCTTACCTTCTGAGCCACCCAGGAAGCCCCAGAACACTGAAGTGGGTAGCCTAACCCTTCTCCAGGGTATCATTCCAACTCAGGAATTGAACTGGAGTTTCCTGCATGACAGGCAGAATCTTCACCAGCTGAGCATCTTAGAGAACTATGTTATTCATACACAGTGACTACAAAGAATCTCCACTGACAATTGCATTAAATGCCAGAAAATAATAAGAACCAATTCTTTACTGGGCACCTGGCTTCATGCTCAGCACTTCATACTTAAAATACAATTTTGAATCATTTTTTTACACTCACAGTACCAGATACCCACACAGGACTTTAGAGCTAAGATTTTAAAAGTACAAGTACTTTCAAGACTGTAAACACCCAACTTGTAAACACACCAACCTTGAAATGAAGAAAGTGCCATCTGCTCAGCATCCCGCCCTGCCGCCTCTCTTCTGTGCCCCCAACTCTGTGGACAACATGGGATCTGACTGCTCCAACACGCCTTCATCCCCAGTTCTTACTCTCCCCTTCAGGGTTCTGTGCAATACACGAACTGCCACTCCACCCACCCTATGACTTCAGTACCTTATGGCTCATTCAGCACCGCCTCAGAAAACCTCCCTCCGGTCCACAAACTTCCTTTTTATCAGATGCTTTCTTCTGCCTCAGCTCTTGCCCAGTTACCTCCGGAATCTCAACTCACTTTTTCTATCTTTTGCTCTTCTTCTTTTCTGTTATTTGTTCTATTTTTAAGTCAAAAAGGAACTTAAGCACATTGACAAATGGAAGAGCATCTACCACTAATGCTATCTGGAAAAAAAAAAAACAAACATATATATTAAGAGTGAAACTGCACAGTAAAATAAACCCTACCTCCCCTTTAAGTGGGAGAAGGCGATGGCACCCCACTCCAGTACTCTTGCCTGGAAAATCCCACGGACAGAGGAGCCTGGTAGGCTGTAGTCCATGGGGTCACTAAGAGTTGGACACGACTGAGCGACTTCACTTTCACTTTTCACTTTCATGCATTGGAGGAGGAAATGGCAACCCACTCCAGTGTTCTTGCCTGGAGAATGCCAGGGACGGTGGGGCCTGGTGGGCTGCCGTCTATGGGGTCGCACAGAGTCGGACACGACTGAAGCCACTTAGCAGTAGCAGCAGCAGCCCCTTTAAGTACATCTAGAATTCCTCTTTAAAACTGATATGAGCTTGTGTATATATCCCGATTTTCTAGTTATATAATTTGTGGCTCGGGCTTCAGGATTGAAATATAGTAATTCTTGGTCTTTTTTTTTTTTTTCTATTTTAAGAAGTTAAATAGAATTTTCTGAAATTTCTCACCATAATTTAATATTTTTTCTATACTATAGGCAAAACAAATTTTATGAGCTAATCTAAGATCCTAATCCATTTAGAAAATTGATTGTTCATAAAAATGAATTCTGAACTATAAACTAATTTATAAATATACCTTTCTAATACAGTCTCTTTGTATGTTGGAAACTGTCTGCATATGAAGATAAAGCATATTACAATATTGTTATGCAAATTATGACATGGAATATTTAACTAAATATTAGCAATGCCTTTTCCAAGACTATTAATTATATTTTTTGTGCTAGATCAGTTATGCCATCAAATATTCTTATTCTATTCTTAAAATTTCTCATCAGTTTTATATGTGTTGAAATGTGTAAGAAAATTAACTCAAATATAAGATATAATACATATTGAGTTGAAGACCTTCCCAACGTTTAGTCTTGATATGCCTAATAGTATTCAAAAGAGTTGCATAAATTTTCCTGTTGTTCTTATGACTTGAAAATTACAATGAGCCAGGCAAGTAATCTCTATGGTAAATAATGAATAACCTACCTAATTTCAAAAAGGGATTCAAGTCAGCTTAATATAAAGCATATAATTAAGCAAGATACAATGAATTAAACACGAGCAAGGGAAAAAGGAAAGTGAGATGGAAAAAAATAGGTAGATTGATACACAGATACGTGCCATGAAATATCAGTACTATAAGGGGGCGTCCAGATCTGGTTCTTAGAGTTCTAGAAGCCAATCTAAAGAGACAAGAAAAAAAGATCAATTGCACAACTCACAGTTTTACAAAGGAAAAACCAACTTAGTGGTATTTCTCTTAAAGATGAGAACAGCTGGTATTGATGCTGAAATCCTAAAGAGATCCTCAGCATCTTCAATGATATCCTTAGAGTAATCTGAACGATGGGACCCATATTCTCCACATAAGTAGACGGAAGCACCCCAAGGCCTAGTTGGATAAAACCAGCTCCACTGGAGGCTATCCAAGTGTTGACCATGGAATGGGCTCCTCTGTGGACTGAGTTAGGAACAGCTTTAATAATCTATAATAATAAATGAACTATCTTTCAGTCAATCTTATATAAATATTTGTTTCTAGTCCATGTTTGAAACGTACCAAATTCACATGGCTGGATCCAACCACTTAGTTTGGCTGGGGAAATAAACTGCATACTTTAATAAACAGTGCCGCTCAGGGAAACAGTCTGCGTACGAAACTGCCATTGAACCATCTCTGCAGATTACTTCTTTCCACAATACAGAAGTGTGCTAGCACCCTAAAATGGATAATGACATTATAAATACTTACTAAAGTAACACATAATGCTATATAAATCCAGTGGCACTAGTGATCTGTTGGTTAAACAACAAGAAACAAATGCACGAAAACAAGGCACCAGAAAATTGAAACTCCTATGCTTGTTTTTCTCCTTTAATAAATAGAAAATCAGCGAAGTTAATACACAGCTTTTTAAAAAGAGTCATATTGGATCTATTTTCTTTAATAAGCTATCTACCCAAAAAAATAACATTATTGCCCAAATTGGTACTTTAATTTTCTTGAAACTAAATGAAGTTTATTCTTCTGAAGTCCCCAGACACATTTCAGAGTGTTACAGCTTTGATCCTCAAATTTATCTAACAGTGCTTTTTTAATGTCGTTTTGTGTTTCACTTTGCTACATAGAAGAGAAATATAATAAATTATGGTTTAATGTATTCTGTCACTGAAGAAAGGGACCTTCCTTTTAAAAGTCTAATTGTATTACCAGTGTGCTAAGTTGTCCTAAACTTAGCATTACTTCTTTCAGATATTTAATTTAAAAATATAATCTCTTGCAATGTATTATAAATCACTATAAATAAATATGTGATTAATATTTTAAGCAATGTCTTTTTGCTCTTGTTACATTTGCTAGAAATGTTTTCATAGGCAGGAGAGCATGTGGACTAAAGCTTTATCAGATCAAGATGGGTTACAGGGTGAAGGGGCACAGCAGGCTTGTGATTTATAGTTGAAATCAATCCATTATAATTTCTATTAAACACCTACTATGTGCCAAGCAAATTATGATTACCAGGGATATAAATAATAAATAGGAGATAAGGCTCATATTGTCACGAAGCTCACAGCCTAATGGAAAAGTCAACACATTTTTAAAAGCCATAGACTGTGGTGAAAGCAATGAAGACAATAAACAAAATCCATGAGAAGAATAACAAGGGTTGTCACTGAATAGGTGGTTAGCTGGGTAACTCTAAGGAAGGATAGACTTAAGATTCACTTGAAGGAGAAGGAGTCAAGTATACAAAGAGTAACCCAGGAAGAAAGATCAGAAAGTAGGAAGATCCTAAAGTAGGAAAAAGCTTGATACATCTCAGGAACTGAGAGAAACCAAAGTGGCTGGAATTCAGGAAAAAAATGGATAAACAGGAGATGAATGGAGTTTACCACCCGCTTTGGGCTGCATTCCCAAGCAAACCCGACTCCAGGAAGACCCGGGCCCGGCGCGCCGGGGGCCGCTACCGGCCTCACACCGTCCACAGGCTGCTGGCTCCCTCACCCTGGGATTCGGCAAGCGCTGCTGCCGGAGCGGGGGGCTGTAACACTCAGGGTTAGGGTGGACCCACCGCTGCCAAATCACACCGGGTAATGAAAGTTTCAGCAAGATCTTGATTTTATCCTAGAAAAAAGGAAAATCCCTAAAGGACTGTAGAAGAGCGGCAAGGATAAAGGTAATGCATTTAGAAGACAGAATGAATTAACAAAATTAAACTTCCCTTGACAATCCAAGATGATTATCAGTCTTGAGATCGATTTTTAAAGATAGTTCTTTATCAGTTAAACAGAATCAAGTAAACTGAGTATAACACATAACAAATGTTACATTTGGAATATGGACAATCTTAGTGGTATTTTCTGTTTGTTCACGTGTGAGGATCTCATTAATGGAATATGTATTTCCTCTTAACTTCATACATGCTGACCCAGACAGAAGTCTCCAAGATTCTTAGAATTACATTTCTCTCCAAAGAAAAAAAGACATAGAAAAGTACAAAGGATAATACAGTGAACACTTATGTTCTCAAACTATTAACAATTGTGATTTTTCAGATTTAGTTACTAGAACAATTATGTTAATATAACACATAAATGCATGTATGTGTGCTCAGTCACCTCAGTCAAGCCCGACTCTTTGGGACCTCATGGACTATAGCCTGCCAGGCTCGTCTGTTCATGGGATTCTCCAGGAAAGAATACTGGAGTGGGTTGCCATGCCCTCCTCCAGGGGATCTTCCCAACCCAGGGATCAAACCCACATCTCCTGTGTCTCTTGCACTGCAGGCAGACTCTTTCCCACTGAGCCAGGGAAGCCCTAATAGAACATACTTTGTATTAAACTTGACTCTCTCAAAAGCAACCTAAGTCATTTTCTCAAAAACTAAGTCTTATTTTCCTGGTAGGTCAGACTCTAAAATTCACTGATTTAACTTGACTTTGTCATCAAATTTCAATGTAACCACTGTTCATGAGGGGCCAAACTCGCAGGTTATTTTTATTAATACTTAGAACCAAAAAACACATGTATAAGGAGCTGTGAGGCACTTGCATCTGACTTAATCAGCATATACAGCAATCTCAAGTACATGAGGCAAGAAATGTTCCTGGTGGGGTGACCTCACCCCAAAGGCCTCTAGGGAGGAATGGTAAGGATGTTGCTGAGGTGACTTCATCAGAAATGACCCAAAGCTGGAGTGCTGGGAACATAGTTGAGGTGACCTCATCTGAAGTGGCCCAGGGATCTCGTGGTCAGAGCAGAGTGGTCTCCCTCACTCTGACGAAGTCTCCAGCACACATCACTCTGATTTCTCCACCTTTACTAATCCTGAAGGATGATCTCGGAGACAGAAACTGGAAGATGAATCCTGAGCTTGAGTCATCACCCATCAAAGTAGAACCTATGCCTTCATTGCTGAGTCACCATCAGCTGACACGAAAGAAGCCCAGCTCCTCTCAGGACACACGTCATGCCCTTGCTTCCTGTAAGGTCCCATAGTGTCATGAGACCTTACAACACGATTCTTTTATATACAAACAAATGAAACTCAGAAAACGTCTTCTATTGTGTCCCTGGCTCAACAAAAATGATGATCTCTTAAACTGATGTGGGTCCACCATCCCCTTGACATTCCCCACAAAAATCCACTTCATCTAAACACGTCTCGTGTGCAGGAGTTTGTGGATCTGAGAATGACAGATATCTTCTGATTCAAAGGCACAACCCAGTTTTTTTATAATGCTTGATATGGGGAGGAGTGTCCTTGGGGAACGTGTTTTAGAGCCCCAAAGTCTTTAGTTCAGGGGCTGATGTGTCATTTTCAGTTCACTGCACTGTGCGCAACTGTGACAACCGCTAGATAAAAAGAAACTCTCTACGCCCACTAGACATCAACGTCTATTCTCTGCATTTCCCAAAAGAGAGAAACTGGAATGTAAGCAGCCACTAACTGCAAGAGCCGCTAATTGACACACGCACAACTACTTTCATAATCTACTCACTATCTTCATCGTCCTTTCACCACAATTTATTTCTTGGTGGTTGAGGTTTGAGACCAAATTAGAAGTATACTGCTCTGGCTTCTCTTCTATGAAGTTAAAAAAAAAAAAAAAGGTTCAGCATAGGTGGCTATTTTTAGAGAAAATATTTGCATTTTAAGTAATACCAATAGAATGCCAACTGCATCATAATCTCTGCAAAGGTAGAGACGATGCCCATCCTATTTGCCAAGGGTACTCTATCACTTCCACGTGGTAAGCACTCAATCAATGTTTGCTGAATTAATGCTGAGTGACATGAAGTGCAACGTGATAACTAGAAACATAGAAAATACATGTTGAATATGAATAGCTTACTACTGGTAGCTTACCTTTATAGAAATATTTTATTAAAAATAATTGATGTTGATTCCCACCTACCTCTTCATTCCCATTTTGTTCATCATCATTTTGTATCAGCAAGGAGCCAAATGAACACTGGTTTAGTTTCACATGTTTCCTGCTATAAAGTCACAGCTCCCAGTTGAAGTAAAAACGTATATATTTGGAAATGTTTTAGAGGATACACACACTTACCCTCCGCTCCTGACACACACACATTCATTAGTACCCAAGTCCTTAAATTGCCCAGGGCTGTCAAACGGGGTGCTATTCTCCACTGATTAATGCAAGATGCCACTGGGTTGTTTTCTAGGGTCTGGTTATCCCCCCTTTTAACTTAAAACCACTGTCTTATTAAAGAAACCATATAGTGATAAACTTCTTTAGAAAATATGACCAATACTAAACCTTATCAGATCAATCAAGATGCTGTAACGTAAGAGTTAATGTTTTCTCTTCTCAATATGACTTCATTTAAACAGAATTCTACTGATGTAATCTATTTAAACATCAGAAAAAAGCAATACATAAAAATAGAAGATATTTGAATTAAAAATGACTTTTTTGATATTGATTTATGCACCAACAAATCAAATTTTCTCTTTATAAATCACACATGTATGTATATGCATACATAGACCTATGCTTATACATTTACTGAATATATACCGAACATATTTTATGTACTTAGTCCTGGGTTTGGTGCGGGTAAGACAGTAATGATCAAAAGTAGACAGGATTCTCAAACTCCCAATTCAGTAGCTAAAACATAGCAAAATCAAACTCACTACCCACTTCAGTATTCTTGCCTGGAGAATCCCATATGGACAGAGGAGCATGGAGGGCTACAGTCCACGGGATCGCAAAGAGTCAGACACGACTGAAGCGACTTAGCACACACACTGTGGCCAGAAGTGGAGATCTACTTGGAACGCTTAGAACATAATTAAAGGCATGCAGTTTTGCTGGGAGGGACAGAATGATCTGTTTCATTCAGGGGCAGGGACTCTCTGGCAAAGGAATGAAGTGTGATTTGGACGATGAGTAGGAAGTAAGTAGGCAGAGATGGGGAGGATTACAAAGTCCGGCTCTCAAGTTCAGGTGAACTAAACACACATGGATGCAACCCTGAAACAGGGGTGGAGCGGGGGATACACACAACTAGCTGCCCATTCTGTAGGCCTATCACTGTTGCTGTTGTTCGGTCACTCAGTCACATCTGACTCTTTGCAACCCCATGGACTGCAGCAGGCCAGGCTTCCCTGTCCCTCACCATCTCCCAGAGCTTGCTCAAACTCATGCCCATTGAGTCGATGATGCCATCCAACCATCTCACCCTTTCTCACCCCCTTCTCCTCCCGCCCTCCATCTTTCCCAGCATCATTGTCTTTTCCAATGAGGTGGCTCTTTGCATCAGGTGGCCAAACGTGTATCATTATGGGTCCTATTCTTCATCTTCCCCATCAGCCCTGCCTATAGCAGAAACTACGGGAAAGCACCCTTATAATGGTTTTTCCTTCTTTTCTTGTTCACTCTTCCTCCTCCTTCATTGCTAGTTCCTGACTCCACTTTCCAAATAAAAGTCCTACAAGAATCTTGTCTCATGTTATGCTTTTTGGAGAACCGCTGACTAAGACATTAAGCATGACTTGGGATGAGAGAAGACCAAAAATGAATAGGACTGTTTGGCATTTTATCTCTATCCATTCAGCAGGGCTTCATCCACTGAAGTGTCTTGGAAAGGACAGAAATAATTAGACTTGTTTGTCAACAACACCTTTCTGGATTCAGTTCAGAGAAGAGGTCAGATGAGGGAAAATGGGGATGAGGTTTAGAAGTTATTACCATTGTCCTGGTGAGCAAGGAGGAACTAGGGAGGAACCCCAACAACAGAAAGAAGCAGCTGAATTCCAGAACTATTTTGGCAACATAAGGAATAGCATTTAATGATAAAAGAATAGTATCAAGGGTGGCTCCTAGTCTTTTGGCACATTTAACTCAATGGCTATGGTACCATTCACTGAGTTAGGAAGCACTGAAGGTTTGGGATAGGATGGGGGAAGTATTAGGGATGCTTTAAACCAAGACTGAATCTGAGTTATCTTCAAGATATTAGGACTTCCCTGGGGGTCCAGTGGCTAAGACTCCATGCTCCCAATGCAGGGGGCCCAGGTTCAACTCAAGGTCAGGGAACTAGATCTCACATGCTGTCACTAAGAGTTTGTATGCTGCAACCAATAAAAGATCCCACGTGCTACAAATAAGACCCAGTGTGGCAAAATAAATAAATATTTATTTAAAAGATATCTTAGAACTGGAAGATATATGCATGTGTGCCTAGTCGCTCAGTCGTGTCCAGTTCCTTGCAATCCCACGGACTGTAGCTCCTCTGTCCATGGGATTTTCCAGGCAAGGATACTGGAGTGGGTTGCCATTTTCTTCTCCACAGGATCTTTCTGACCCAGGAGTCAAACTTGCATCTCCTATGTTTCCTGAATTTCAGGCAGATTCTTTTACCCACTAAGTCATTGAGAAAGCCATATATATATATAAATTCTGTAATCTAGAGGAGAAGTTTAAGCATTTCTGATTTCATCTTTATTTTTTATTTCCATGGCAATGAGATCCATGAACATGTATAACACTAACTAGAAGCCACATTAAAAAGAAATAAAAAGAGGGTGCAGTATCAGGTCTTGAACATTTCCAATTGAATCTCTAGAAAGTTGGATTGGCAAAGGAGATTATATATAGGGTGGGCCAAAGGAATGGGATGAAAATCAAGGAACTGTTTCATCTCAGAAGTCAGAGAAAGAGGTTATTTCAGAAGGATAGTAGAGGCCTACAGCACTCCCACCAGTGCACAGGTAAGAGACAGGTCAGTAAGATCACTATGATAATAATAGATTATGCTGCTGCTGCTGCTGCTGCTGATGCTAAGTCACTTCAGTCATGTCTGACTCTGTGTGATCCCACAGACGGCACCCACCAGGCTCCCCCGTCCCTGGGATTCTCCAGGCAAGAACACTGGAGTGGGTTGCCAGTTCCTTCTCCAATGCATGAAAGTGAAAAGTGAAAGTGAAGTCACTCAGTCGTGTCCGACTCTTAGCGACCCCATGGACTGCAGCCTACCAGGCTCCTCCGCCCATGGGATTTTCCAGGCAAAGCTACCAGCCCCAATTCTTTACCTGTTCATGCATCCACATTCTTTATAAAGTGACTTTATAGTTTCACCCACTAAAAGAGGTGGAGTATATTTTCCTATTTGGCCAATTCCTATTTGGCCTATTTTCCTATTCCTCCTTTATTTGGCCAAGTTAACAGGCTCTGGTTTAAAGAAAAAGGTAGAATTGAAGGCATGCAGCTTCTAAGCATTTCGACCTGCCTTCCTGCACTTCTGCAATTCTCATGAAAAGGACTTGCTTGGTCTAGCTAGTGAGTCCCAGGAGAAAGAATACTACCTAATGAGCCTGAATCTGTACCTGGTTTTGAACTTATTTAGAAACAGGAGTGAAGATTACAGAAGCCTTTAAACCTAATCCAGCTTTAGGTTTATATCCACTCACTCACCTAGCTGGCTCTCAAATTTTCTCTCTACTCTTCATCCTCCTGTCTCACCTTCCCTACTCACAACTCTGACTCCTTCTCTTCAGCCTCTCTATGGACGCTTTGACCTTATCACACAACTCCCAAGTCCCCAGCCCTTGACCCAAACACTGATATAGAAGAATGAGCTCCAGTCTTCCTAACTTGGATCTTGAAAAGCATCTTACCCACATGTACATTGCTGGCTATTGATACTGTTTGGACTGGGTGGCAGCACTGGGCACAGGAAAGGTTAAGTCAGCTTCTGTGGGTTACTCTTGACACAGACTCAGCATTTGTAGCATTTATTTTGCTATTGAAAAATACTTTCTAAATTCCAAACAACCAACTCAGAAATGAGATTTTTGGAGTAGAATGGTTTGTAAAATGAGGGACTAACTGCAATTACAATGAAACAATGTAGATGAGATGAAAATTCAATTGAATGAACCAAAAAGCAGAAAGATAAAGGCTATTCCACAGAAGCCAAGTAACTCTTCTGAAAAGATATCATTAGCCAGTAAACGAGACCCTTTCTAAAACCTACATTAACTCTCAGAACACAAGGGTAGATAGCAGTCCACTGATGATGTCTTAACGGTTTGAAAAGTGTTCTCAAAAGGCTCAAGTTTTGGCAGTGGAAAATCTGGTTTGTTATTTTACATGAAACCATGGGAGATACAGTTACCTAATCAAAAAGCTATGCATGAGGCAGAATGAAATATTATATGAGATAATACAGTTTCCATCATATCCTTACCAGTCATAGACTGTACACACAGACATCCACACACATAGATACGTGCACGCACCTTTCCAGTACAAACATCGTGTTCTACAAAGCGTAATTTCTTCAACTTCAACTCAAACAGGATATTGTAAGATTCACTGATTAACTCCCTTTGAGGTCAAACTACATATCTGGCCAGAAAAAAAAAAAAAATCCCTTAACTAAAAAATGCTATTTTCTTTGACTAAAAAACACAATTAAATTCTATTTCATTTTAATTCTTACATTATCAGTTACCCTGAAATAAAACATATGATTCTGCAAACATGGATGGTCACAGAGAAAGATACCACAGGAGTTCCTTGCTCACACTGTAGAGATAAATTTCTGGAAGTGAACACTTGGAAGCAGCTGGGAGGCCTGAATGGTTATTTCAGTTGACTGAGTTTATGGTGAAGAGGACAGAGTCATTGCTTCCATTCCCAGGGGAGTCAGTTAACTTTGCTATGCTCCATGGAGATAAATATCATCTTCCCAATATGACAGGAGTAGCCATGATGCTGTAATTCTAGAGCTGGAAGGGACTTCAGAGATCATCTGGCCAGTGCATCTTCAAACTGATCTTTTATAGCCCCAGAAATAAATACACAATTCCCCAAGAAACCAGGTGAGACTGCTCCCATGTTCCTTATAGTTTCAATAAATTCTCTAGTAGTAAGTGTTCATGAGAACCAAATGGTCTCTGGTTTCCTTTTTTGCAAAGTTCTGATTTCAACCACTTGATTCAAAGGTACCAATGAGGTACGACATCTCAGGTAACCCCCACCCCCACCACAGATTTACAGAAACACAGAAGCTTTTTAGCAATAAGCATGCTATATTTTTCAAAGGCAAAAAGGTTTTACTAAAATATTGGTAATCTGTATTTAATTAGATGTATTTTGGAGGATACAGATAAAAAATGGGGCTGAAAAGTCCAAGTCAAGGTACCTTGCTTTTGGTCATCTCAGGACACCCCAAAAGTCCCTGACACAATTTCTAGCACAGCCTCCTAAAAGTCAAAGGCTAAAAATGATTTAAGAGAAGTTAACATAGGATAGCTAAATGCTACCCCCTACCATTGCCAGAGGAACAGTCATGTCTAAAATGTACCCCAAAGCCTGAGAACCGATGCCTTTGAACTGTGGTGTTGGAGAAGACTCTAGAGTTCCTTGGACTGCAAGGAGATTCAGCCAGTCGGGCCTGAATATTCATTGGAAGGACTGATGTTGAAGCTGAAGCTCCAATACTTTGGCCACCTGACATGAAGAACTGACTCATTGGAAAAGACCCTGATGCTGGGAGAGAGTGAAGGCAGGAGGAGAAGGCGACGACAGAGGATAAGATTCATGGATGGTATCACCAACTCAACGAACATCATCACCGACTTGATGAACATAAGTTTGACCAAGCTCCAGAAGTTGGTGATGGGCAGGGAAGCCTGGAGTCCTGCAGTCCATGGGGTCGCAAAGAGTTGGACATGACTGAGCAACTGACCTGAACTGAAAGCCTGAGAAAGCAAATGTATTATGTGTGTCCAAAAGTGTTAGTTGCTCAGTTGTGTCCAACTATTTGCATTCCTATGGACTGTAGCTCGCCAGGCTCTTCTGTCCATAAAATTCTCCAGGCTAGAATACTGGAGTGGGTAGCCATTCCCTTCTCCAGGGGAACTTTTCAACCCAGGGATCAAACATGCATTGCAGGCAGATTCTTTACCATCTGAGCCAGCAGCGAAGCTCCTGGTGCACTATATTGGATACCTATTTCTGAGAAACAAATCATCTCCATACTTCATGGTATAAAACACATGCGCGCGCGTGCGCGCGCACACACACACACACACACACACACGCACACACACACACACACAAATTATTACGTCTTATGGTCCTGTTGATTAGGTGAGTGGTTCTTCCAGTCTGGACCCATTTAGCTGGGACTTGGTGATCTAAGATGACATCTTTCCCATTCTAGAGGCTTCTCAGGATCTCTCATTCTCCAGGAGGCTACCCCAGGCCTCTTCATACTGTGAACTAAAAGTTTCTAGCCAGAGAAAGAGCAAGTTCAATGGCAAAGCAATTTTTAAGATTCTGTTTGAGCCACTTTTGATCATGTCTGATTGGCCAAAGTTAGTTACATGGTCAAATTAATAGTCAGCATGGAACGGGCCTGCTCAGTGCGTGAAAATAGAAAGAAGAACTGTGGATGGTTATTCTGCAACAATCTACTACATTTTAAGGTTTCCAATTGAAGTTCATTCAACACAAAAGTAAACAGGCTTTTATCTGAAAATATAACTTCTATGATTTTACTAATCTAACTTTTATTCAGTGGATCAAAAACCATCCTCTGCCCATGTACCTTTTCATACACATACGCCTCAGTTTATATCTTAAATATACCTGCATTAGTTTATTATGGCTACTGAAATGAATTTCCATAAGCTAAGTCACTGAAAACAACACAGTTTTATTTATTCTCTGATAGTTCTGGAGGTCAGAAGTCTAATCAGTTTCACTGGGCTAAAGTCAGGTGTTGGCAGGGTGGTTCTTCCTAGAGACCTTGAAGAAAGGACTAATGCCCAAGCCTTCTCTGTCTTCTGGAGTTCACCCATATCCCCGGACTTGTTGCCTCCTTCCTTCATCTTCAAAACCAGCAATGTTGCACCTTTCTATGCTTTTCTTCCAAAATCACCTCCCCTTCTGACTATAGATGGGAAAGCTTTGGAGTCCACCCAAATAAACCAGAATTAATTACTCCACCTTAATCATATCTGCAAATCCCTTCATCATATAAAGCAATATTCGCAGGTTCTAGAAATCAGAGTACAGATACCTTGGTGGTGGTTTGGTCGCTAAGTCATGTCCGACTCTTGCAACCCCATGGACTGTAGCCCGCCAGGCTCCTCTGTCCTTGGGATTTTCCAGGCAAGAATACTGGAGTGGGTTGTCATTTCCTTCTCCAGGGGATCTTCCCAACCTAGGAATCAAACCCAGGTTTTCTGCATTGCAGGCAGATTCTTTACCAACTGAGCTATGAGGGAAGCCCACAGACATCTTAGAAGGGTCATTATTCTGACTACCACAATATGTTACTTGAAAAATTATCTAAGATTTCTGAATGTCAGATCTTATTGAACTGCACTGAGAAAATTAGCTATGTTAAAAATAATTGGGGTTTTATGATGGGCTTTCTTAATGCAAGTCAAACTTTTAAAATAAAGCTTCCATTACTTTAGAACTTTAAGGTACAATTTAAACATTTTAGAACTATTTTCAATACTTTGCCTAGAATTAGTGTCCAGAACTAAGTACTTTAGCATATGAAACCAATATATCTAGCCAGTGGTTCAGATTTCAACCATGATTTTAACCTTTCTAAAAAATAAAAGTGGAATTTTAATACAACTGCACTGAGTGGAATATACCTCAAAGTGAAATAACCACACTTTATATCAAACATTATTCTCTCTGTCTCAAAACTGTTAATAATAAAAGCTACATCTGACCCTGTTTGTATTTCTAGAGTTTTACTAGATACCTCTCTTCTATCTCACCAAAAACACAACCTTGGATAAATGGCTGTATGTGACCATGACTTTATATTTTTGCTGTTTTCAAAGTTACTAAAACTTCTGTCAGCAACCAGCTTTATTTTTCAGATTTTTCTCCTTATTTCTCAAACAACTGAAATGGTTTCTCAAGGGATTCACACTCTGTTTACAAGCAACTAGAAATGACCGAGCTTCAACCTTCGTTCAAAATTGCCTCTGATAAAAATCTACTGAAAAGCTGTTTTGTAAAAGGACCTAATAAATAATTTATTTAAATCAATGTGAACAAAACTTTAGCAAGGCTTTGGAGCAGAGACTTATGGTGGATTAATGGCACTTTTATGCCTATGTTTCCAAACACTTTTGTTATATTCTTGAGTTCCTATCATTTTTCTCTCTTTACAACAGTAAAAGCGTACAATACGTTGAACTTCTGTGAAAGCAGATGAAGATGTGGGCAATGACAGATTAGTAATAACTCTTGAAAGTGCTTAATGCATTTTTCTTGTCTAAAAATTGTTTTCAAATAATTGCTTTATTTTTCTTGATTTTTTTATTCAATGGCTCATTTTTTAAAAACTAGGCATGAATTTATGACCCCTTGTCACTAAACTCAAATTCTGCATTCTTGCAAAGAAAATGCTGCTTTGTCAGGTAATGCCCTTATAAGTGCCATATACACTCTTAGACTAATAGATAATTTTTAAAATGATGGATAATTTTTAAAGGCTTATTTTAGGTAATTTGGATCATTCCTACATTCCATCATTAGAGGAACTGTCTTTTTTTTTTCTTATGTTCCAGTATTATGTATGGTAGAATAAAATCAGCAAATAGGTATACTCATGATTTACATGGTAACACCCCATGACACTATTTTAAAGGATAACCAATGAGGTAATAATAAGCTAAATATTTTCTCTGAGATCTCATGACTTGGTACCATTAAAAATATTATTGCTTATGAGGTAAAACCAATTATTAAAAACATATAGATGGTTATACACAATACATTGTCTCAAATAAAGATGGTTATACACAATGCATTTTCTAAAATAAAACTGAATGCCTAAAACAAATTGTACATGTATTACAATAATTTTACACACGCTATGTATGTGTGAATTTTGACACAATTCAGAATCTAAACTTCTCCTTACTTGTAAATTAATAGAAGTTAGATTTCAGCTTGTTAATGATGACAATATAACCATGATCAGAAATGAACACTGTCTCCTTGGTGGTAAAACTTAGAAATGAATAAGTGAGATTAATTATTTTTGAATGATTTGCTATTTTTTTCTCTCGCTGAAATCCAATATATTATTAAGATGCCTAGACATTCCTGATAATAGACCAAGGTGAGCTTTGTGTCAGCGCACATAAAGGAGCTAAAGCAGAGCTCACAATAGCACACACACACCAGTATGCTAATCTGAACAAAGAAGTGGGACCCACAAAGGGCCAAGATGGCAGAAAAATCTCAAAAGAGTGCCGCACGTCAGTCACAAGATTTTCTATGAGCTCATTAATATTTACCAAAGCCAAGAGAGCTCTTGTTTCTTTCATTTAGCCACAAATACCTCCTCAAAATTATTTCTATATTGAGACAGCATTAGAAAAATAAACTATGCATATAAAAGAAGCCTCACATGAAAGACAAGCAGCTTTGAAGATAAGGCTGCTTTGAGGGTGAGCATCTGCACCCAGAAGACCATTTACACAAATTAACATATTTTATCTACTGTAAAAAACACACACACACACACAAATAATTCACATGTGCAAGATTATTTAAATTACTATCAGGGAATGCTTGAGCATTATTAGTATATCCCACGAAAACATAAGTTCTGAAAAACAAGGCAAAGATTTGCCACTTAAAAAGAAAACCAGTGGCAGAGATGTTTTCCCATTGCAAGCAGTGCTTCTCCGAATCATTCAGCAGGGCGATCAGGAAATAAGTGTTAGATCAAAAAGACCTGGGCTTGCATCCAACCCTAGCTGCGCACTATTGGGTAAGTTACTCAATCTCTCTGAGCCTCAGATTGTCCATATGTAAAATGATTATTAATACCTACCTTGTGTGGTTTTGAGAAATTAAAAAGACAATGGTCACCAAAACCTTAATATATAGCATAGCCCATTCAAAGCCTTCAATAAATATTTTTGTTTTTCTGTAATTATTTATTGGAAGAACTTTAGAGATAATAAAATTTCATATATTATACAACTATCGTAAGAGTAATACAATCACCAGTTGGTGAATATCCATCTAGTTCCTTCTCTGCATGTGTGAATAAGCTTGTACGCATGCTTTCCAACTCTGTATTTTATGGCTATGGAATCCTACCTTGAATTATCTCACTTGTTCCTTCTGTTCCCCCGTGAACAACGTACTGTGAATACATTTCCATATCTTTAGCTATTATTTTTCAGCACCATTTTAATTGCTGATGGTATTTCATTGTGTGACTGTATCACAGTGTTCGAGATACTTCCAATAATTAATCAGTGTAAACAATAGTTCAATGCATGTATCTGGCAGTAAATATTTGTATACACCCTAAATTATCATTGAACCTAAATACCATTATGATAAACATCCCACAAACAGAAGCATGTATATATTATTTCCTTCAACTTGAAAACATGCATTTCTACACATCTCACTTTTTTCTAGTTTTTTTTTAATATTTATTTTTTGAGTAGATAATATATTTGTCTTATAAGTTATTTTTATATCACTATAATAAAAATAAAAAGTAAACAGTAAAAAGTTCTTCCCATGGCTTTTTCTTATTTACCTCATCTATTCTGCAGATAATGTATACAGTCTTTTAGATTTTATCCATGGATAGAAAAGTAAAGATGAACATATGTGTTTTATCTTTTTTTTTTTCATAATGGGTAGCAAATAATACATACTATGGTATATCTTGCTTTTTCTACGTAATATTACAATTTATAGTTAATTCTATATCATTACTTAAGAGATAGCTACATACTATTCCATTGCATGCTTATACCACAATTTACTTAACCAAACCGCTACTGATTGATATTTGGCTTTACGCCAATGTTCTGCTCCTGCTAAAATGTTATTACAGTGATTAAAATTCAAAATACATTATTTCACATATATGTAAACATATTTTTGGTTCAGACTGACACTCAAAATATACAATGACTTGTGGGCTACACTAGTGTTTATCGTCTGATTATCAAGTCAGTTAAATTTCCAGAAGTAGAATTGCTCACCTCAGTTCCATATGCCTTTTAAAAGAAAGAAAAAAGAGGACGTAACTGCATTTCTGCCACAAAGTGCCCTTTTGTACTCATTGGGTTTCTTCCCTAAATTCAACCCCTGCGGCTCACGTCTGATCCTGGCTGCTTTTTGACAGCCCTTCTACATGGTATGGAGTTAGTGGATTTTACCCATCTCATAATTTCACTAATATATCTACTGCATCATTCTTTCATAGAAGTGCATATTATGATTTAAAGAGCTTATAAATTTTATAGGTAAAAACGTTATCTCTGCTTGTGATTTCATTTGCATATTTTAATAGTGAAGTAGATATTTTAACATATTTATTTACTATTTTTACTTCATATTCAACAAAACAGCTATTTTTATTGAAGTTTTAGTGTTTTTCCTTTTGTTTCTAACAGTATGCTCTATAGTAAACTTATGATTCTTTTAGTATTTCCTTACATCCATTCAATTTTTACTTGGAGGTGGTTTGAAAATATTTTTATCCAAAGTAACTCCATTTTTTCAGAAATATCAGACTCAAGAAAACAAGATGTAGATTAATTTATTCACTTACTCATTCAATCAAAGTGTATTCAATCTTCCACATACCAACTATTTTTCTTGGTACTGATGACACAGTGGGGAATAAGGTCAGTCTTCTTGCCACTTACATTTCAATGAGGAAAAAATAAAGGAGAAAAAGGACTAGAGAATGATGAGTGAAATGGATTTTGTTTTGTTTTTAGATCAGGTAGGAGGAATCAAAGTTGCCCATTTTTAACAGGATTGATTATACCACTTTGAAGCCTAAGGGACAAATTACAAACAGCCTTTTTCTCTGACCAAAATTATTCTTACAATCAGAAAGGAGTGCTTTAGCACCCTATAATTAATATTTAGATGTATTCCAACTTGGTTAATTTTTTTTAAATTATTCTGCCTTAATTCTATTTTATCTTTTATAAGTGGTTTCATTAAAAAAAACTTTCAGAAAACTGACTTCTAAAATACTCTGTTAAATACCAAAAACAACCATATTTATCACTAAATTTCAACCTTGATTCAAGAGATGGGAGAATACCACTTGACAAGGACAAAAATAAATACAGAAGTGTGGTGAGAAAAATCACAGTAGTTTGCAAGTAACTGAAAAACGCATACAGGGATGATCAGAACTGGAGGTAAACTGTCCACAGACGCTTACGGAGACAGTACAACAAACAGCTAACTCCTCACACGCATCGCTGTTCAGATGCTTACGGAGACAGTACAACAAACAGCTAACGCCTCACACGCATCGCTGTTCTGTTAACATTGTGCAGAGGCCAGGAGCTCTCCGCTTCTCCCAAGAGTTGCTTGCTTTTGTTTTTGTTTTGTTTTGTTTTTCCCAGATACAGAAAGCTGTAATAGTAAAACAGTGATGCGGATTCTGCTGTATGAGTTTCCCAGTATCTTCTAATCAGCAATGAAGCCAAAGTACTATCTGTTTGGTCTCATTTTCTATTGCAGGGACAAAACAATGTCTTTGTGAAGAGCTTTGGTTTTGGAAATAGACCAACTGGAATCAAATCCCGTACTTACTAACCACTTATTAAGCATGTGACCTCACGCAAGTCACCTAACATTCTACACCTCGGTGAAGAGCACTCATTTCATATAGCTTTTATGGTAATTAAATGAGCAAATTCATCCCAAACACTTAGAACAGTACCTCGTGCTTAGTGAGTGCTCTATTACTGTGGGTCCCACTAATATTTAACCAGCTCGCTGTTGTTCAGGTGTGTTTCATACAGAAAGCACAAAGCATGGCGGGTCTGGGTACCACCTGGGAACGTTGTGTGACCATCACTGCTATCTAGTTCCACAACATTTTCTTCACCCCAAAAGGACATCCTTTCCCCATTAAGCAGCCATTTCTCATTCTCCCCTTTTCCCCAGACCCCAATAGCCACTAATTTGCTTTCTGTTTCTATTGATTTTCTTATTCTGGATATATTTCTTATCTACTATATACTTCAAATGGAGCATATCATAGGAAGCTTTTTGTCTCTGGCTTCTTTCATTTAGTGTATGCTTGCAAAGATCATCTTGTAGCAGGTATCAGTACTTCATTCCTTTTTATGATGGAATATTATTTCATTATATAGGTAAACAGCATTCTGTTTATCCATTCATCAGTTGATGGAAATTTGAGTTATTTCCACATTTTGGTGATTGTGAATAATGTTGTTATGAACATCTGTGCAAGTTTCTGTCTGAACATCTGTCTTCAGTTCTTTGGGGTATATGCCTGGGAGTGGAAATGCTGAGTCATATGGTAATTCTATATTTAACTTCTTGGGGAACCACAAAACCATTTTATATGGTGGTTAGAACTCTACATTTTCACCAACTATATACGAGGGTTCTGATTTCTCTACTTCCTTCTTAACACTGTTATTTTCCCTTTTTAAAATTTATAATAGCCATCCTTACACGTGTGTAGAGATATATCATTGTGGTTTTCATTTGCATTTCTCTAGTGACTAATCATGTTGATTATCTTTTCATGTACCTATTTGCACATCTTCCTCAAAGAAATGTCTATTCAAGCCCTTTACTCAATTTTTAAGTGCTGTTTAATTGTTTCTCTTTTACTTGTTGAGTAGTAAGAGCACTTTATGTATCCTGGATAGTACACTCTTTCAGATCAAGGACCTAAAAGTATTTCCTCCCATTTCTTGGACTGCCTTTTCACTCTTGACAGTGTTCTTTGAGACACAAAACCTTTTCATTTTGATGATGTCCAAATTATCTGTTGTTGTTTATTTCTATGATTGCCTGTGATTTTTGTATCATATCTAAGAACCCATTGCAAAATCCAAAGTCATAAAAGAGTCACCCTTGTGTGTATGTATAAGTTTTTTAGCTTTGGATTTTATTTTTATGACCTAGTTTGAGATACTCTTTGTGAGAAAAGATCTAACATCACCCTTTACATGAGGATATCCAATTGTGCCAGTATCCTTGTGGAAGAGACTATTCTTTTTTTTCCTATTCAACAGTCTTGGCACTGGCCATTGTAGAACAAGGGACAATGGAATCCCTGTCGAAAATCAACTGATCATATATGCATGGGCTTATATTTGGACTCTCAGTTTCATTCCATTGATTTGTATGTCCATCCTTATGTCAGTTCATCCCTGTTTTGACTATTTCAGCTTTGTAGTAAGTTTAGAAATTAGGAAATGTGAACCATCCAACTTTGGTCTTCTTTTCTAAGATTGTTTTGTCTATCTAGAGTCAAACCACTTCATTTTTTTAAAAGTTATAATTGACAAAAAATAGAGTTGGACTATAGGTGAAGAGACATAACAAGATCCCATAGCTAGTACCTTAGTGTGAATTTTAATATAAAATATTTAGCAGTCTCAACTAGGAAAAAAATTTTAATCTGTTTTCAGAGTTTGCAACAATTTTTAAGATGTGCCTGAATAGGAGAAATTGGAAAACAAGGCAGTTTAAGGATATTAATATCAATAATAATTATTATTCAAAATTAGTAATATTATATATTTTTCTGAAAGCACTTTCCCACACACATTACTTGACTGTTGTTGGTGTTCAGTCACTAAGCTTGTCTGACTCTTTACAATCCCATGGACTGCAGCACACCAGGCTTCCCTCTCTTTAACTGTCTCCCAGAGTTTTGCTTAAACTGAGCTCAAATTCCCAGAGTTTTGCTCAAATGTCCATTGAGTCAGTGATGTCATTCAACTATCTCATCCTCTGTCTCCCTCTTCTCCTCCTGCCTTTCTGGCATCAGTTCTTCTCATCAGATGGCCAAAGAATTGGAGCTTCAGCCAACAGTCCTTCCAATGACTATGCAGGGTTGATCACCTTTAGGATTGACTGGTTTGTTTGCCTTGCTGTCCAAGGAACTCTCAAGAGTCTTCTTCAGCACCATAGCTGGAAGTCACTAATTGTTTGGCACTCAGCCTTCTTTATGGTCCAACTCTCACATCCATACATGACTACTGGAAAAACCATAGCTTTGACTATATGAATGTCTCTAATGTCTCTAATGTCTCTAAAGCAAAGTAATGTCTCTATTTTTTAATACACTGTCTAGGTTGGTCATAGCTTTTCTTCCAGGGAGCAAGCGTCTTAATTTCATGACTGCAGTCACCATCTGCAGTGATTCTGGAGCCCAGGAAAATAAAAACTGCCACTGTTTCCACTTTTTCCCCATCTATTAGCCATGAAGCAATGATGCAATGATCTTTTTTTTTTGAATGTTGAGTATGTAAGCCAGCTCTTTCACTCTCCTCTTTCACCTTCATCAAGAGGCTCTTTAGTTCCTCTTAGTTTTGTCCATTAGAGTGGTATCATCTGCATACCTGATGTTGATATTTCTTCTAGCACTCTTGATTCCAGCTTGATATTTGATATTTTCTCACAAAAGTTCTATGAAGCAGTCAGGACAAGCATGATTAGCCTCAATATATAAATGAGGAAACTAAAGCCCTGAGAAGTTAAGCAATGAGGTCAAGGTTGCACAGCAAATAAATGTTAGAGTCAAAATACAATGCTATGTCTTCTGATTCCCAGACCAGTTATTTCAGCCTGACAGATCAACATCAGCCTTGGATAAATTGGGTCTTATTGATAATTTTATTTCAATTTGGATGAAAAAAAAATCTATGTTATTACTGAGAAATTTTATAATTGTTTCTGCAAATCATTTACACATTCCAAGTTCTCAGAGAAAGATAAGTAAAATGGAGATATAAAATAAGGATTTCAGCTGTCTTGAGAGTTGCCTGTGTGTACATATAACTTCTTTGGGTTGATTCCCTTTATACCTTAAGCTATGATTCTTCTCCACATACTGTTATGTCCCAATTTCTTATTCTTCTCCCCTGCACAAAGTTTTTTTTCTGACATTTAAATTATTTTTAACTACCGAATATATATTTTCTTAAACAACTAAAGTTAAGCAACACAGATTTGTTTGCATAATCTGTGATGAAAAACCCATGCACTTCAAAGGGCTGCCCGAGAGAAATGGTATGAACCACCTCTTAAGTATTCACCTGCTGCTAAGTTGCTTCAGTCGTGTCCGACTCTGTGCGACCCCATAGACGGCAGCCCACCAGGCTCCCCCGTCCCTGGGATTCTCCAGGCAAGAACACTGGAGTGGGTTGCCATTTCCTCCTCCAATGCATGAAAGTGAAAAGTGAAAGTGAAGTCGCTCAGTCAAGTCCAACTCTTAGCAACCCCCTGGACTGCAGCTTGACAGGTTCCTCCGTCCATGGGATTTTCCAGGCAAGAGTACTGGAGTGGGGTGCCATTGCCTTCTCTGGGAACTATTCATCTACTAGCCTCACAAAAAGGAATATTAGAAAGTATAAAAAGATACACTCTGAAGAAGTATTATGCTTACTGCCCTTTGGAGAACTCATTTAAAGCCAAAGAAAGAAAAACACTGGTGGATTTTTTAAGTCAATAGGATGTATCTAAAACTCCAAAGTCCAGTGCAAGAAGAACCACTCAGACCATGTTCTTTCAAAGCAGTGAGTTAAGTGGTCTTGTTATCAATATGCAGCTGGGAAAAAAAATGTGCTAACTTCTATAAGAAAGTAAACTTAACATTTTCCCTGAAAGTTTGAGCCACTGTGGTATAATCTGAACTGAAATCCAATTTCAATTATTCTCAAGTGCAGCTATGCTGTTTCTTTTATTCTGCTGTTTGTGAAACAGCAATCTCAGTAATTGAATATTAATTTTCACCAAGAAAGCATTCCAAACTCTTCTTCAAAGAGGGAGTTAAGCTTATTAATTCATTCCTTAACAAGAGGAGAAAGTGCATGACTTGCTGTATAAGGAATAAGAACTCCTAGGGGCCAAGAAGATTTAATCAAGGATTGAAGGGGAAGGAAAAGGGAATAAACCAGAAGGCAGAAGAATGTGAGGTCACCTGACTTTTTAGAAAGAGAAAAAAAAAAAAAATTTCCAGAGCTCAGCCAAAGTGAAGTAACAATGCAAAGCCATCAGAAGTACAAATTCCTCCTGAGATATAAGCTAACGCATTGACTTTCCTTTATTATGCCACTTTAATTTCTGGGAAAATTCCAAAGCAAAGGTTTATATTTCATGATATTGTCAACTTTGCATAAGACTACTTGTGCTACTCATGACTTACACAGCCATAGGGACACAATTGATTTTTTTCTCCCTCATAAATCTGAAAATGTTCTCTGCCTTCCCAGTAGATCTCTAATATTTATTGGTGTCTATCCTAAAATAACAGTTCAAGGTTGGAGCTATGAAAACAGTTGGGGCTCTAATTTACCATAGAGAAAACCTACTGAAGATCAGTGATAATACAAAGCACTCCAAGCTTGCCCAGAAGATACTAGAAACACCTCCACCTAGACACACATACTATCTTTCCTAATAGATTCTGCTACAGAAAAAGTTACAGAGTGACACGTGACACAGGGCTTTTCAACCAGTCTAAAGAACTCCATGCCTATTAAAGCATCACTTAACTCATTAATAGTCCCTTCCTGTTATTTTCCTTTCTTAAATATTACTAAACATTTTGAGTTTTTGTTTCTCTGCATTATCTGTATAGTTATCTACTGTGTTATAAATTAGCTGATTATTTTTAAATAAATTACATATTTTAAAAATTATCCATCAAAAATTAATATGGATAACACATTCATTATGAAAAATAACCATATTTTTTAAAATAAAATATCTAGGTAGAAAATGACGTTGTTTTAAATGCTTGCAAATATCCTTGGTGTCTGGTTTAAAAAGCAGAGAGCTGGATTCTTATTCCAGCTTCTATGTTCAATATGTTAAGATATCATGTCGCCTCTAAAAAACCCCAATATACTTGTAAGAGAATGAGAATTTAAAAAGGCAAATAATGCCTTAGTATTATTATGAAAATCATGTTGACCTCATAGAGCCCCCAAAAGCGCCTTGAGGATCCCAGTCTCCCAGAGTTCCCCACGTCACACTTTAAAAACTAAAGCTTTAGAATATCAGAGGATCATACAGGGATTGGAGCCTATATATAAAAGAGGTAACTAGAAGCAGACTCCTAACAAATAACTACAGCTGATCCTGTTAAGGTTTTCACATAATTTCTTCTAAATAAACATCACATCAGTTACATTTCCCTTTCTTTTTGAGGTCATTTAGGCAGAGATATAGTAACAGCTCCATGTGGGACATCAAAAAGCTTGGTAGGTAAGAAATAGTGGATCGTTTCTGAAAAAATAGATTGGGCAATATAGTTCTTTTTTCATTAGAATTAATTATCTTCCTAAAAAATACAAAAGTGAATTTGCCACATAATCCCACAATACCAGAGCCTACATGAACTCAGTATGACATGTTTCCTCCCAGACAGGTCAACAAGATCTCTTATGTCTAAAATGCTGCTTTCAATGGCATCTCTGTATTGTAACACTTTGATAACTGGGGCTGATCACTGTGTTTGCATTTCTCCTGTTGGATTCATGTAAGCCCTACAATGTGATAAGTAGAAAGTAATTCCTGAAATTAGGGAGGGGGTGCAGAAAGCAAGCAATATTTTTGCTGCACAATTAGTGCATGTGTGGGTTCATAACTGGTTTGGGAAATACACACTGAATTATTTTAGTGGTTACCTTAGAAAATATAACATTCACACTAAACAATGCTTAAAGGTAATCCAAATCTTCTATTTGAATAATAAAAAGATCTTTATTTTTTTTTTTAATTCTGATCATCTCTCCTCAGCTTACAGGCAGTTTTTGTCTAGTATTTGTTTTATTTTCACACCCTACAAATTGATGTTATTACTGGTTTACAGGATCAATATTTTACTAGATTTACCAACATATCTACTAATTTCTTTTCTCATAATTTCTTTTTATGACTTTGGACCTCCCTTCTAGGATTTTCTTTTTAAAGTCAGGGTCTGTTGGTGGTAAATTCTCTCAGTTTTAACTTTTTTGAAAGGTATCTTTATTTTGCTCTCATTCATGGAAGATAGTTTTGCTGGGTTTACAAATCTAATTTGACATTGTTCATAGCACTTGCGAGCTTTATCTGATGTTTTCTGTCTTTCGTTGATGCTATGAGACCTGTTAGTCTAACAGTGCTTGTTCATTGGACAGCTTCTCCTTTCTCTGTGGCTGCTCTTAAGGTTTCATTCTTGTCCTTGGGGTTCTATGGGTGGGCTTCCAGATATCCTGGTGTGGTCTTCTTTATATTTATCCTGCTTGAGATTTGTTGATGCTCCTGAATCTAAGGGTTTAGCTTTTCTTCGGCTCTGAAAAATTCTCAGTCATTACATTTTCAAATATCAGCCTCCTTCATTTTCTCCAGTCTTTCCTTTTGCAATTTCAGTAAGAGGTACCTTAGACCTACTCACTATACTCTCTACATCTCTTAATCTGGCTTTTACACTTTCCAACTATCTGCCATTTTATGCTGCAATCTTTTAGATCTTCCAGTTTTCTAGATTTTAACTATTTAATCCACGGAGTGACTTTTTAAAAACTAATTTTAATTGCTAAACTTCTATTTGATTAGTTTTAGAGCTGTTAAGGAGAAGGCAATGGCATCCCACCCCAGTACTCTTGCCTGGAAAATCCCATGGACGGAGGAGCCTGATAGGCTGCAGTCCTTGGTGTCACTAAGAGTCGGGGACGACTGAGAGACCTCATTTTCACTTTTCACTTTCATGCACTGGAGAAGGAAATGGCATCCCACTCCAGTATTCTTGCCTGGAGAATCCCAGGGACAGAGGAGCCTAGTGGGCTTCCGTCTATGGGGTCACACAGAGTCGGACACGACTGAAGTGACTTAGCAGCAGTAGCAGAGCTGTTAAATCATTTTATAGCATTTTAATTATCTTTTATTTTAGTAAATATAACATGAATACTTATTTACAACCTAGCCTGATAATTATATTATTATGATACTATCTTTTGTTGTCTTCCTTGATCCTAGATGATGGTGATTTCCTTGTACATTTAGTGATTTTACATACTGAGCTTGTGGCCATTTTAACTTTATCCATAAAATTATTTGGGATTTGTACTGAGAGTATTTATGAGGGTTTTCAGTTGCTTCTATAAATCATCAAAGAATACTTTAAATATTTAGCTTGGGAATTTCAGGCAAATTAGTAGTGTAAATGTATGCAGCCAATTTGTAGATGGTCACTTTGTAGTTACAAATATTTCTCAACTTGCATGAGCCCTGAGTCCCAGGCCTTGATTTTCAAGACTCCATAGATGGCAGGGCTACTGGGAATCAAGAGAGCAACAGGTTCCTGGTTTCATTTAGTTCTTTGACCTGGAAAGGTGTTTTTATTTTCAAGCCAGTTCAACCATATATTTGGCATGGTTATTAAGGACACTAAGGGAAATATTTTAAGAGCTTTTGATGAGTATTGTTTTTTCAGAGTATCTAGCCAGTTGTATCATCAGAAATGGATGCTCCTCCTTCCTACACTGTTGATGGGAAAGTAAATTGGTTCAGTCACTATGGAGAACAAACTGAGTTTCCTTAAAAAATTAAAAGCAGAGTTACCATATTATCCTGTGATTCAACTCCTGGATATATACCTGGAGAAAATTATAATTTGAAAAGAATCACGCACACTGCATGTAAAAGATAATGTTCACGGCAGCACTATTTACAATGGCCGAGACATGGAAGAAACCTAAACGTCTCTTTAAGGAAAATGTGGCATACATATACAATGGGGTATTACTCAGCCGTAGAAAATAATGAAATAATGCAATTTGTAGCAACGTGGATGGACCTAGGGATTATCACAGTAAGTGAAGTGAGCCAGACAAAGACAAATATTGTATGATATGGTTTACATGTGAGTCTGAAAAAAGAATGATACAAATGAACTTATTTACAAAACAAACAGTCTCACAGACTTACAGTTACCAAAGTGGAAAAGTGGGGAAGGATAAATCAGGAATTTGGTATTAACAGAGACACACTAAGTTATATAAAGTGGATAACCAGCAGGATCTACTCTATTGTAATAGCCCATAAGGGAAAAGAATCTGAAAAAGAATATATATAAATATATAACTGAACCACTGCTATACACCTGAAAGTTACACAATATTGTAAATCAACTATGTATCAATTAAAAAGAAATGGATGTTCTTGGTTAAAGTATATACTGTATGCTAACTTGCTTCAGTCAGGTCCAACTCTTTGAGACCGTGGACTGCAGCCCACCAGGCTCCTCTGAACATGGGATTCTCCAGGCAAGAATACTGGAGTGGGCTGCCATGCTCTCCTCCAGGGGATCTTCCCAACCCAGGGATCAAACCCGAGTCTCTTATGTCTACTGCACTGGCAGGCAGGTTCTTTACCACTAGCATCACCTGAGAAGCCCAAAGTAAACACTATATATAGCATGTTTATATGGAAATTCTAGTATGAGGGCATATCTTTATTTTAATTTACAATATTTAATGACAATATATCATTTGCTAAAGTCATACAGTTTTTAAAACTTCTCAGGTATTAATATTTTATATAATTTATTTTAAATTAAATGAAAACTTGCACAATTATGTGGTACTAAACCCAAGTGCTGTTTTCAATTTTTGTTAGAAAATACTGAGAAGACAAAAATAAGAAATTTATCTAAGTGGCAGGTATAAATACAGTCATGTGGCTATGAGTTAATATCTAACCTAAAAGTTTTGCAGCTTTTAATCCAAGTCACTTCAGCTTTTATCCATAATATTTCTATGATGTCTCTTGGATGAAAATACACTGATAGAGATTAACAATACAATTAACTTTATGTTGACATATAATCTCCATGCAGAATAATCTGACATGACAAACTTTATAATAATGTACCCATTAATTTTCTTTTCATAGTTATTCTTACATTTTTCAACTCTTCCAGGTGGTATTAAAAGTCATGAATAAAACATACTTTTTTAAATAAACAGAACTTTACAAAACCTGCAATTATTTACATTGGTCAATATCTTGACAGAATTTAACATTAAATAATTTAACTTCAAACAATTCTAGAGATATCTATAGCTCACCTCTGGCTGCTAGTGACATAGATTTTAACAGTGAAATAGTTTCTCATTTTCTGTAAAATTTTCTAATGGAATCTGGCTATAGCCAGACAAAACAGACATTCAAGAGAGGCTTTTGTATTCAGTCTTCAAACTTTACCTATTACATATACCATATAAAATTGCAAATCTCAGGACTCATCTCAGAAAAATTAAACCCATTTATTTTTAAAGTATATTCAAAAAATGTAAATTATAAGGACTTTGGCTTAATTTCATTTGCTCAAGTTCTCATTAATTAACACTCTAAAAAATATAAACTGCTACATCTGCAAATGATTACAATTACAGGAATGTGCTATAAGTAATTATAAATTACCAGAATACTTAATTTCCCCCCATCTGAAAAACAGCAACAAAACTAAACACACAAACAAACAAATCTGGCCCTAGTTTTTGGGACAAAGGAACTTCACATTTTAAATAAGAGAAGAAACACTGGGTCGAAATTTCTTTTGTGGCTCTGCTTTAACATAGGCATAAGTGGAAACAGAATTTGGGGCCAATAAGTTAAGCATCCCCTATTTTTGAAATTCACAGGCTGTGAAAGTATTACATAAGAGCCTTTAAATCCCCTCCAGTAGGATTTAAAGCATCATCAATATGAAATAGCATGGGACAAGCAATCATAATATCTTAGGGCTAAATGGGACTGGAGAGTCCTTCCATATGGGCAGGAGTGCTAAAAAGCAGTCGTTTTCCCATAAGGGAGGCTATCAGATTCTCCTTTGTTATGAAAGTGATCTTATAGATCTATCTAGCATCAGAAAACTTACTGAAATCAAATGATGTGACATATTTCAAATTACCTTGCAAACTATGACTAGACATTTAGCAAAAGAAATGTAAAAGGAAATAGATTTGGGGAGTGATACCGTAACAGCATCTTTCTAAGGCATGTATAAAAATGAAATACTATAGAATACTTTTAATGGAATATCCAAGTCCATACAGCTTCCTCTCCCAAATACAAGTCATCTAGCTGGCAGACTGTTCTTAACTAGATTTTTTTTAATGGAAGTTTATTGGTAGGAGTATCTCTTGGTATCCTGCATATTTTTAAATCCAATGATACAGCATAAGAATTCACAAAAGGGCAAATCACACTGTTAATAGATTATATATTAGAACATATGAAAGACTAGTTACTCAAAACCTTACAAAAGAGATTTTTTAAAAAATGATTGGAAATAGAACTGCCTTATGATCCAGCAATCCCACTGCTGAGCATACACACTGAGGAAACCAGAAGGGAAAGAGACACGTGTACCCCAATGTTCATCGCAGCACTGTTTATAATAGCCAGGACATGGAAGCAAGCTAGATGTCCATCAGCAGATGAATGGATAAGAAAGCTGTGGTACATATACACAATGGAGTATTACTCAGCCATTAAAAAGAATACATTTGAATGAGGTGGATGAAACTGGAGCCTATTATACAGAGTGAAGTAAGCCAGAAAGAAAAACACCAATATAGTATACTAACGCATATATATGGAATTTAGAAAGATGGTAACAATAACCCTGTATACGAGACAGCAAAAGAGACACTGATGTATAGAACAGTCTTTTGGACTCTGTGGGAGAGGAAGAGGGTGGGATGATTTGGGAGAATGGCATTGAAACATGTATAATATTATGTATGAAACGAGTCGCCAGTCCAAGTTCGATGCACGATACTGGATGCGTGGGGCTGGTGCACTGGGATGACTCAGAGGGATGGTATGGGGAGGGAGGAGGGAGGAGGGTTCAGGATGGGGAACACATGTACACCTGTGGTGGATTCATTTCAATATTTGGCAAAACCAATACAATATTGTAAAGTTTAAAAATAAAATAAAATTAAAAAAATAAATAAAAAATAAAAAAAGATAACTCAGTTTTTCAAATTTTTTCAATTAAAAATACAATTTGTTAGTGAGGTTTTTGTTTTTTTTTAACCCTTAGCAAAATGATTAGCAAATTATTTTCAATTATTTTCAATTCAATTTATAGAAAAGAACCAAACAAATTATATGGATTGTTTAAGCAACTCAGTGAAAGGTCATTCCCCATCACTACTGCTTAAGCTGTGCAACAGGAATTCTAGAGGAATGGACTCTGGAGGCAGAGTGCCTAGTTTTGAGGCCCTGCTTAGCACTTATGAGATATGAACTGGACAGTCAACCTCTGTGACTCAGTGAGTGAAACCAGGGTAAGAATACTACCTAGGTGATAGTGTTATTCTGAGGGTTAAATGAACAAATTTTATAAAGCGCTTAGGGCCATCCCAGGTATATAAGAAGTTCAAGTAAGTATTTTATCATTTCCATTAGGAAATGATAGGGCAGCGGGAAAAAGAAACCAGTTCAGATACTAATAAACGTGAGTCTTGGTCTCAGTATTGCCTCATTCTTAGACAAGAAGTAATTCAGTTTCACCTATGATACTAATCACGTCACTCACTACCCTCCCAGGAGTTAGGATCTGGTGATTTTATATGTCCAGGTACCTTGAAAAGCATCAAGTGTAACCTTCGAGTTCTCTGGAGAAAGACACTGAATTGCAAGGTACTGTATCATATGAATTCTTATTATATTTCAAAAAATATCAAACACCGGGGTCACAGAGGTTTACTTTCATATTTAAATGTCCCACTGAATGGTGCATTTGGCACTGAAGAGCCTTAAAATCACTGGTATTAATACTTCAGGTCAAAAATAAGGAGGATTTTTTGCCCAGTGATTACTATGTCCCAACTAGTTTGTCACATACGATCTGTAGGAAAGAATTTCGAATTCACTCTTGCTTTTATAACTTAATTCTATCAATTATTTTATTTGAATGAAGAGAGATAAAAATGATCAGGACTAATCAAGTGAGAAACGTGAATACAGTAACACCTGACAGTCCCGACCCCACTGGGGCCCATCTGGCTCTGCTCAGTACTCGTTCTGGCACACACTGTGGCGTCCTTCCAGAAGAGCCTGCATTCCTCCCAGGGACTCTGTCTTGGGGGGCAGGCCCAGAGTGCCATGAGTAGGTACTCCAGGGAGCAGATCCCAGCTGATGACAAGTGCAGGCAGAGGCAAATATCCCTCCTCCCTTGGGTGGGCAATGCTGGGTTGGGTTCCACGCCATGTCCCAGAGGCCACCAGCAGCACTAAGCTCCAGTTTTCCCCAGGGGTAACCTGCGGGATAAGGTGCTTCTCATTTGCTGCCTCACTTTCCCTGGCTTACTCCCCACTTCTCAGCAACTCCTGGGGTCACTTCTCAACCTAGTTGTCTCAGCATTCGGAAGAAACTCAGAGGAGATACTGACATTTACAGAGACGTACCATGTGCAAGCAACCCACTCCAGTATTCTTGCCTGGAGAATCCCATGGGCAGAAGAGCCTGGCGGGCTACAGTTCATGCGACCGCAGAAGTTGGGCACGACTTGGCACTTCTTTCTTTCTACCATGTGCAAGCATGCTAAGGGCTTCACATATATGGGTTTCCCTTTGGTCCTCAGTGCTCAAGCCTCGAGTCCTTGGCTGCTGACTCACCTCGGCTTGACTGCTAAATGTTGGTTCACCAGAGGCCTCAGCCTGGGACACCTTCTCTTGTCTGCTGCATTTTACGCCTATGTAGACTTACTGATTCCAAGGGTTTCTGTAGTTTCTGTAACAACAACTCTAAAATGACTATTTCCAGCCCTGACTGTTCCCCCAAACTCCAGATTTGTATCTTTACGTGATGATTAACTTCCCCAGATAAATGTTAACAAGGCCAAAGCAGAACTCTTGCTGTCCCTTGCAAAACCTGCATCTCCTCTATTCTGTGCATCTCAAGTTATGGTGTCACCATCCATCAGTTTCCTCATGGACTTGCTTTCAATTCTTCCCCTCCTTTCATTCCTCATATCTAATCCATTAGCAGATTTTCTTGATTTGACCTCAAAAATCCACTCTAACACTCTGTCTGTCCCCATATCTAGAACCACAACTTTGTCTAAGCACAGTCTTCATCTGGACTATTGCAGTAGTCTCCTCCAAGGTATGGACCTGACAGAAGCAGAAGATATAAGAGGTAGCAAGAATACATGGAAGAACTGTACAAAAAAGATCTTCACGACCCAGTTAATTACAATGGTATAATCACTGACCTAGAGCCATACATCCTGGAATGTGAAGTCAAGTGGACCTTAGGAAGCATTACTACGAACAAAGCTAGTGGAGGTGATGGAATTCCAGTTGAGCTATTTCAAATTCTAAAACATGATGCTGTGGAAGTGCTGCACTCAATATGCCAGCAAATTTGGAAAACTCATCACCGGCCACAGGACTGGAAAAGGTCAGTTTTCATTCCAATCCCAAAGAAAGGAAATGCCAAAGGATGCTCAAACTACCACACAAATTGCACTCATCTCACATGCTAGTAAAGTAATGCTCAAAATTCTCCAACCCAGGCTTCAGCAATACGTGAATCGTGAACTTCCTGATGTTCAAGCTGGATTTAGAAAAGGCAGAGGAACCAGAGGTCAAATCGCCAACATCTGCTGAATCATCGAAAAAGCAAGAGAGTTCCAGAAAAACATCTATTTCTGCTTTACTGACTATGCCAAAGCCTTTGACTGTGTGGATCACAATAAACTGTGGAAAATTCTGAAAGAGATGGGAATACCAGACCACCTGACCTGCCTCTTGAGAAACCTATATGCAGGTCAGGAAGCAACAGTTAGAAGTGGACATGAAACAATAGACTGGTTCCAAATAGGAAAAGGAGTATGTTAAGGCTGTATATTATCACCCTGCTTTTTCACTTCTATGCAGAGTACATCATGAGAAACACTGGGCTGGAGGAAGCACAAGCTGGAATCAAGATTGCCAGGAGAAATATCAATAACCTCAGATATGCAGATAACACCACCCTTATGGCAGAAAGTGAAGAAAAATTAAAGCGCCTCTTGATGAAAATGGAAGAAGAGAGTGAAAACGTTGACTTAAAACTCAACATTCAGAAAACTAAGATCATGGCATCCAGTCCCATCACTTCATGGCAAATAGATGGGGAAACAGTGGGAACAGCCTTTTTGGGGGTCTCCAAAATCACTGCAGATAGTGACTGTAGCCAAGAAATTAAAAGATGCTTACTCCTTGGAAGGAAAGTTATAACCAACATAGATAGCATATTAAAAAGCAGAGACATTACTTTGCCAACAAAGGTCCTTCTAGTCAGGACTATGGTTTTTCCAGTGGTCATGTATGTATGTGAGAGTTGGACTATAAAGAAAGCTGAGCACCAAAGAATTGATGCTTTTGAACTGTGGTGTTGGAGAAGACTCTTGAGAGTCCCTTGGACTGCAAGGAGATCCAACCAGTCCATCCTAAAGGAGATCAGTCCTGGGTGTTCATTGGAAGGACTGATGCTGAAGCTGAAGCTCCAATACTTTGGCCACCTCATGCGAAGAGCTGACTTATTTGAAAAGACTCTGATGCTGGGAAAGATTGAGGGCAGGAGGAAAAGGGGACAAAAGAGGATGAGATGGCTGGATAGCATCACCGACTCAATGGACACGAGTTTGGGTAGGCTCCGGGAGTTGGTGTTGGACAGGGAGGTTTGGCGTGCTGCTGTTCATGAGGTCGCAAAGAGTCAGACATGACTGAGCGGCTAAACTGAACTGAGGTATACAGAATATCTCATAAATGAAATATATATATATATATATATATATATTTTTTTTTTTAATATTAAGCAAGCCATGGTCTTCCCTCCTTCCAGTGGTACCTAATCATACTTATGATAAAACTCAAATTCCTTGTACTGGCTTACAAGGCTGTACAGTTTCTGACCCTTTCCTTTTCTAGTATCTGCATGACTTTTTCCTTATATCATTGCTCAAGTCTCACTAGCCCTTTCCTCTGTTTCTCAACTACAGCAACTTAATTCTTGTCCCAGAGCTTTTATCATGACTATTTCCTTTGTCTCAAGTGATCTTGTCTGAGATCTTTGTAGGCTTGCATGTCCAGTCACTTCAGTGGTGTCCAACTCTTTGCAACCCTATGGACTGTAGCCCAGCAGGCTCCTGTGTCCATGGGATTCTCCAGGCAAGAATACTGGAGTGAGTTGACGTGCCCTCCCCCAGGAAGATGATCTTTGCAACCCAGAGGTGGAACCTGTGTCTCCTGCTTTGCAGGCAAAAGCCCCTCTGTATGGTTGTTGTTGTTCAGGCACTTAGTTGTATCCGACTCTTTGCGACCCCATGGACTGCAGCACGCCAGGCCTCCCTGTCTTTCACCATCTCCCAGAGCCTGCTCAAACTCATGTCCACTGAGTTGGTGATGCCATTCAACCATCTCATCCTCTGTCGTCCCCTTCTCCTCCTGCCTTCAATCTTTACCAGCATCAGGGTCTTTTCTAATGAATCAGCTCTTCACATCAGGTGGCCAAAGTTTGTATGGTTACATCATTCTTATTCAAGTCTCACCTCAAATATATCTTCTTCATTAAGAACTCTATAAACTACTTAATGCAATATACAGCCCTGCCATTATTTTCAAACAGGAATTACATTTTTTCATGCTCATTTCTTATATACTAGTTATTTTTTTCTTATTCAGCTCAGTTCAGTTCAGTCACTCAGTCGTGTCTGACTCTTTGTGACCCCATGGACTGCAGCACATCAGGCGTCCCTGTCTATCACCAACTCCCAGAGCTTACTCAAACTTGTCAATTGAGTAGGTGATGCCATCCAACCATATCCTCTGTTGTCCCCTTCTCCTTCTGCCTGCAATCCTTCCCAGCATCAGGGTCTTTTCCAATGAATCAGTTCTTTGCATCAGGTGTCCAAAATATTGGAGTTTCAGCTTCAGCATCAGTCCTTCCAATGAATATTCAGGACTCATTTCCTTTAGGATGGTCAGATCTCCTTGCAGTCCGAGGAACTCTCAAGAGTCTTCTCCAACACCACCATTCAAAAGCATCAATTGTTTGGTGCTCATCTTTCTTTATAGTCCAACTCTCACATCCATACATGACTACTGGAGAAACCATAGTTTTGGCTAGATGGACCTTTGTTGGCAAAGTAATATCTCTGCCTTTTAATATGTTGTCTAGGTTGGTCATAGTTTTTCTTCCAAGGAGCAAGCTTCTTTTAATTTCATGGCTGCAATCACCATCTGCAGTGATTTTGGAGCCCAAGAAAATAAAGTCTCTCGTTGTTTTCATTGTTTCCCCATCTATTTGCCATGAAGTGATAGGACCAGATGCCATGATCTTAGTTTTCTGAATGTTGAGTTTTAAGTCAACTTTTTCACTCTCCTCTTTCACTTACATCAAGAAACTCTCTTCTTCTCATTAGAAGCCAATAACAGGAATTTTGTCTTATAGGACATTGGAGCATCTAGAATATAAACTTGACACATGGTAAGCCCTTAATAAATTTTGTAGAATAAAACAAATGAGAGGAACTATTGTCAGTCCCATTTTCAAGGTGATGAAACTGCCTTCAGGTAATTATGCAGTGCATCCATTTTTGCACTGTACCTATTTGAAGGAGTCAGCAAGTTTCAGCAATTCTAAGATCTATAAAAGATTCATAATTCTTAAGAAATAAATCCTAATTTTTATGCAATGTGGATGCACCAAGAAGAAAGGAAAGCAATGCTATCTTAGCTCCCACCCTCTACACAAGCCTATTAACGGAGATCCAACAGTTTAAACAACAGGTTACAATTTTCAGACCATTTCTCATTGGAAAATTAAAAGACTCCAGAATAAAATACAACCTAGTTCATTTTGTCTACAAATTACTAGAAGAACAAACATATTCAGCAGTGTTTCCTTTATGGGACTGAAACTGCATTTAACACATATGTATGTAATTTGGAATCAGAATCATGATGGCCTACAAACCAAGGCATATGAATAGATATATATTTGTGTGCAAAGCAGAATGGCATCAAAATAGAAATACTCATAAAAATACACTACCCAGCATATATGAGGAAACTCAGAAAAAATTGCCCAGGGGACAATAGGCATTTAAAACAAAATCTTCTAAAATTATTTTGATATGTTTTATAATGAGACCCTGGCATACTGAATGACAAATTCCATCCAAGCTTTCTAAAAAACAATATATTTAGTTACCTCAAAGAAAAAAAAAATTAAGGAAGAAATACATAAATAACAAATCTTTACCAAGAGGAGCCAAACGTGTTATAATCCTAGTATAGCTATCAATAATAATAGAGAGAAGAAGAAGCAATATTAACCCTCATGCCCAGATCCACAAGAGTGACTGGAAATGGCACAAAGACACATTATTTAGTCAATGTTTTCATCACTGTCCTCTTTCCTAATTTCTTTGTTTACAATAAATAGAGTTGAAAAACACCATAATCAAAAAGGATCTGTAAGGACGAACAGTGTGTCTAAATCACATTCCTGATGAAGACACTGAGGCCTCACCAGCAAGTGTCAGGGCAGAAACCCGAACCCAGGACCTCTGGTTCCAAGTTCAGCGCTGTTTCCTCCTGACCACACAGTCATCACCCTGAGAAGTCAAGTGCTTAGTTTGTGTGTGCTTTTACTTCGTCATACTTTGCTTTGGATGTCAGCAACGGGAGTGTCATAAAGCGTGAGTTTAAGTTGCATAAAAACGTGCAAAAACCCTGAGAATTACAAGGGAGGCACATGGGTTATAGTTCTAACCTACACTGTAGGTTGTACTAGGCAGCAACCCCACCAAACATCTCTGGGAACCACTGTCAGAGACTGAAGTCAGATTAATATAAGCAGGTAAGTCATTTCTCATGATCTCAGGTTCTTATTAGTGTAATTTGATCTGATATAAAAATTATTCATCTTTTTCTCTGCAAAACATGAAGTCAGACATTATCACTCAAAGAGATGGGTATACAGAAAATGTTACTCAGAGGGAGAGAAAAAGGCCTGACATCAGCCAACTACCTTGACTCAGAGCATCTTGAATTCTACGTTTGACTGACAGGAACACCAGGTAGAATGACAAAGGAGGTGAGGAGGCATGATGTTTCCTATGCGTAATTTCTGCCTGGCCCTTTCCCATACCTGTCAAAAAATTATATATCATTTATACACTGAAGCTGTTTCTATCATCTTTGCTCTAAGGAAACATGAGAGCTTCGACAAAAATTATATTCATAGAATGCACAGTTTTATTTCCAGTTAACTTGCAGCTTGTTAAATGATTTTGGTACTTGTTAAAAGAATTTTCTTGGTTTTGTGTGTTTCACTAGATTTGGGACCCAGTCTGGCTTCTTAAATGTCAACTAGGCTCTACTTGAACTTTTAAGAAAATTTAGGATTGATTAGAAGATACAGGACTTGGCTACTCTGGATAGGTCTTAAAGAGCAAATAAAAACAGAAGGGATAGTTAGGGAGTGTGGAATGGACATGTACCCACTACTGTATTTAAAATGGATAATCAACAGGACTTACTGTACAGCACATGGAACTCTGCTCAATGTTAAGTGGCAGCCTGGATGGGAGAGGAATTTGGGGGAGAATGGATATACAGCATTGTTAATTGGCTATATTCCAACATAAAATACAAAGTTTAAGAAAAGTGAAAAAATTGTTTAAAAATTTATGTCCAACAAACCTGCACTGAATACCTGCTATGTGAATAGCACAGGAAGCCCCAGAGAGAAAACATTACCTGCAAGAGTTTTACAATCTGCTTAGGATGATTAAACTCAATTTTGGAAAAGAGATAAAGGTCTTAAGTGCATTATCACAGGCAATGCATTAAGCATGGAGCGGGGAGTGGTTACTTTTAACTACAGGTGAAAGCAAGAAAGACTTAACTGGGAAATATGACTTCCACACTGAGACTAAAGGAAGAAGGAGGGTTTGAACAGGTGACTGTGAGTAAAGTACAGAGAGAAAGTCAAAGGTGTTGAGTGACTTTGTGCCACATGCTTTGCTAGAAACTTAATCTTGATGATCTGAATTAACTCCTCAATAAAACCATTGTGGCAGTACAACTTTTCATTTCCGTTCCCAATTCTCTACCTTCATCCATTTATCCCATGGACAGAGGAGTCTGACCGGCTAGAGACCATAAGTGGCAGAGACTCAGAAACAACGGACATGCGTGCGCGCACGTGCACACACACACACACACACACACCCTTTATCTGTACCTTTTGCCCAATGACACTATAATTCCTCTCCTAGGGGATGAATTACATTCCCCGACTCACAAAGGTCCATATAGTCAAAGCGGTGGTTTTTCCAGTAGTCATGTACAGATGTGAGAGTTGGACCATAAAGAAGGCTGAGCACTGAAGAACTGATGCTTTTGAATTGTGGTACTGGAAAAGAGTCTTGAGTCCCTTGGACAGCAAGAAAATCAAATCAGTCCATCCTAAAGGAAATCAACATTGAATATTCATTGGAAGGACTGGTGCTGAAGCTGAAGCTCCAATAGTTTGGGCAGTTAATGCAAAGAGTCGACTCATTGGAAGACCCTGATGCTGGCAAAGATTGAGGGCAACAGGAGAAGGGGGCAACAGAGGATGAGATGGTTGGATGGCATCACTGACTCCACGGACATGAATCTGAGCAAACTCCAGGAAACAGTGGAGTACAGGGAAGCCTGACGTGCTGCAGTTCATGAGGTCACAAAGAGTAGGACATGACTTAGCAATTCAATAACAACCACCCAACAATGAGACTTCCTTAGGCCAAAATGAACAAAGCAAGAACTTGAATTGTACTTACAAAGTTGGGTAATTGGACTTTCTACCATTCCCATGAGCAAAAAAAACCCAAAAATCCTGCATCCCGCTGAGCTCCCAACGAATGAGATGCCTATGGAGAAATCCTAAACTGGGCCTAGAACCTGGTCTGAGTCAAGTCAACCCACAGATAAATAAGAAATAAACATTTCTTTTGTGCCACTGAGTTTCTGTGTTGTTACAAGGAATTATTGTGCCAGCAGCTGATTAATACATCTGTGCAAGTTAGGACCTAAGCCCTGGAGGGGATGGTGGTTTTCCCATGGTTTCCTAACTAAAAAGACAAAGATTCCAGTTTAGAATTCTTGTGCATCATGGACTGAAGGTTATATTCTAACATACTAACCCTTAAAAGGAGAGGAGAACTAGGGAAAAGGATATGAGAAAGTTAAGCAACTGAATGAAGGTAGTCATTGAGGAAGAAGGTAAAGTCTTACCTTGGTTGAAATTATCTGAAGTGGCCTAATAATTTAGGAAGTTAGTAAGGTAACTTTGATCTAAATTTAGGAGAATCTTGAATGGCAGACTTAGGAATTTCAACTTCATTTTAAGGGCATGAAAAGCCATCAGAACAGTTTGAATATGGAAGCAACCTAGGGAAGTAGGGCAATTTAGGAGCTCTATTTAGTACAAACAGTAGTGAAGTCCCTCCAGTCGTGTCCGAATCTTTGCGACCCTGTGGACTGTAGCCCATCAGGCTCCTCCATCCATGGGATTCTCCAGGCAAGAACAGTGGAGTGGGTTGCCATTTCCTTCTCCAGGGCATCTTCCTGACCCAAGGATCGAACCCAGGTCTCCCACATTGCAGGCAGACGGTTTAACCTCTGAGCCACAATGCCAGGAAATGGCAACCCACTCCAGTGTTCTTGCCTGGAGAATCCCAGGGACAGGGGAGCCTGGTGGGCTGCCGTCTATGGGGTCGCACAGAGTCTGACACAACTGAAGCAACTTAGCAGTAGCAGCAGCATTTAGTACAAATATTTAATGTGATCACTCACAGGAGTTTGGGGTAATCTAGACAGTAAAATAAGAGACAACAGACAATTATTTCTCCTAGTTAAGTCCAGATTAGTTGTACTAGTCCCAATAGACACTCCTTATAGAACTGAAAGATTTACTTTCATTTTAAACTCATCTTCTAGATTGGTCTAAATGTAAATTGATGCTGTGTGTCTTAACTTCCAATTTACTTCAACACATCTTTCATCTAATATTTATCAATTCACTGTGTGTGTATGCAGATGCAGCCAGCAATTTGTAGATGTGGTTAAAAGAAGCTGCTTGGCAGCTGGGAATGAGTCAGGTTAAAAAAAAAAATCCATAAATCTACTGCCTTTAGGGTAAAATGCTAACTAAAGAAAGGAAATGACTATGATATGAAAACTGTATCAACCAAAACAACAAATTACTCATGATGAAGTGTTCAATTCCCTGACTGTTTGAAGACCTTTTCCAAGCCAACTCTGCCAAGGGCTTAGGAAGATGAAATAAATATATTTTTAATTTACTCATTTCTTTAAACTTAAAAGCACTTGTTTACTCAAAGCATACATATGACATATTAATTGGACTGATTAAAAGTACTGCAGTTTAGTGTAAAGGTCAATTAGGTATATATTATAGCATATCAACTTTGAATTTTTACCATGGCCAAAGATTGGCAAATATTAGATTAGTATTCCCATTGTATATGCATCATTATATTTGACCAAAAATATCAACAAAGGGGAGTTTTTTAGCACAAGATCCTACACTTTGTACTATATGTAATTATCTTTCAAGGAAGTTTTCTGAATCCCACCACTGTGCATATACTCTGTAGAAACTATAGTTGAGAAAGACACATGTACCTTAATGTTCACTGCAGCACTATTGACAACAGCTAACACATGGAAGCAACCTAGATATCCATCGACAGATGGATGGATGAAGAAGCTGTGGTACATACATACAATGCAGCATTACTCGGCCATAAAAAAAAAAGAACACATGTGAGTCAGTTCTAATGAGGCAGATGAACCTAGAGCTTATTATAGAGAGACAGGAAGAGAAAATCAGAAAGAGAAAAAAAATCATAAATTAACTCATATGTATGGAATCTAGAAAGATGGTACTGAGGAACCTATTTGAACGGAAGCAATGGAGACACGGATATAGAGAACAGACTGTGGGGAAGGAGAAGGTGGGGCCAACAGAGAGAGGAGCACTGAAATATGTATATCACCATATGCAAAATAGATAGCTGGTGGAAACTTGCTGCATGATGCAGGGAGCTCACACCCAGGGCTCTGGGGCCACCTAGAGGGTCGGGTCGGGTGGGAGGTGGGAGGGAGGTCCAGGGGCTGGGGGGGCATATGTATGCCTATGGCTGATTCCTGTTGATGTATGGCAGAAATCAACACAATATTGCAAAGCAATTATCCTCCAATTAAAAATAAGCATTTTTTTTTTAAGTTTTCTGGAAATCATACCATACAAGGAATCTTTCTGCAGGAAGATAAGAAGTCAAATTACAGACAAGAGAAGGACACAGCTGCTGAACTCTTCTTCTAGTACTACCCTCTCCCACTCACCAAGTTTATTTCTCTTTGTCTTTTTCTCTCCATCCTGAAGGTACAAGGCTCTAGTGGGGTTTCCTATGGATTGTGTGTATGTCTGGGGTAGAGTTACTATCTTTAAAGAATTGTACGGCACAGGCCTCAAATTAGTACTACTTTCAGCTGATGAAATTAAAAGACTCTTACTCCTTGGAAGAAAAGCTATGACAAACCTAGATAGTGTATTAAAAAGCAGAGACATTACTTTGCCGACAAAGGTCCGTATAGTCAAAGCTATGGTTTTTCCAGCAGTCATGTATGGATTTGAGAGCTGGACAATAAAAAAAGGCTAAGCACTGAAGAACTGAAGCTTTCAAACTGTGGTGCTGGAAAAGACTCTTAAGAGACACTTGGACAGCAAGGAGATCCAACAAGTCCATCCTAAAAAGGAAATGAACCCTGAATATTCATTAGAAGGGCTGATGCTGAAGCTGAAACTCCAATACTTTGGCCACCTGATGCGAAGAACTGACTCATTGGAAAAGACCCTGGTGCTGGGAAAGATGGAAGGCAGGAAGAGAAGGGGACGACAGAGGATGAGATGGTTGGATGGCATCACTGATGCAATGTACATGAGTCTGAGCAAATCCTGGGAGAGAGTGAAGGACAGGGAAGCCTGGTGCGCTGCAGTCCATGGGGTCCCAAAGAGTTGGACATGACTGAGTGACTAAACACAACATTTTCAACTGATAGCTATACAATTCAGATCTTCCCTTTCTTTATCTTAGGTCCACAGCATTTTCAGGATTTGGTAAGTATCACAGCAATCTTCTGTTTTTTAAGAGATACATATCTTAGGATAATTCAATTAAATGTGTCACTTATGAATTATCAATGTTCTGTAGTGAGTACAATATTCTGAAAAATTATAAGAGTCTTAGTAAGTCAGCCCCCCACCCATGATTGCAAAACTTCCATTCCTATTATCTTTGCCTCAGTCTTGAGAGAAATATCATGATAAGACAGATTATATGACTAAGTTCATTAAGTGGGAATTCAGGAATTCTTAAACTTAAGACTATGGGAAGATCTTAGGAGACAAAGAGACTTGTGAAACAAGATTTTCAAGGGTGCAAAAGTAAGATAGAGGGCTTTTCAAATATGCAATAAATACTTTGATTCCAAAATAAAATGACTATACTTTTTTAAAGTATAAAATGTGTAAGAATTCTAGACCAGAGGCTATCATTTCCTCATTATGTATATATTTTTAAATTACAGGACAGAATCAATAAATCTGTATGAAAAAAACCCACATTAGAGCTGAAGTTTCTTTTTCTGTGATGAGAACATGTCCTTAGCAGAGGATTGTATTACTTACCCCACCATTTTGTGGAAAAGTTTCCAAGCAACAAAATGTTGTTTCTATATAGTAAACATTTCTTTGAAACTCAAGTGTCAAGGAAGACTGTTTTAGGCTGATCTGATTCTCAGATAACTTAAACTCCTAAACAAGGTTACCCCTCTAAGAAACCATGATTTGTGTTGGATAAGAAACCAGACTCTGAATGGTAAGATCAGAAGCTACCTATTCAGCTCCTTCTGTCAGCCCAAAGGCATAGCCAGGCGGGGTTTCTGGGGACAAACTGCATTGTGAGCGTCCGGAGTTTCCACAGCACGGGATGAAGGGAGGCTGAAAGGCAGCAGCTCTCTGCCCAGCTCCTGTCTGCCTCGCAGCCTCACCACCACCATCCAAACTCCTGCACCACCGTTTCCTCCAGTACTGCATCCTCACGTCATGTCAGCATACCAACATACCTACATGTGCACACGCTCACACACGTCTTATACGTGCATACATGTGTGTACTGTTTTGAAAGGCATCACCTTGGACTGTGTGTTTGAGGAGAATGATTACTCCTTCTTCCCTGGAACACCACTCCCCTTTCGCCTCTAGCTACAGCTAACTTCTCCAGAGGATCAAAGGTCATGAAGACAGCTCCTCAACTCTACTGCCTGGCTTTTCAAGAAACCAGGCAAATAACTGAAAATCACCTCTCAATATCCCAGTAACCAAGGGTCAGTTCTGCTGCCTCTCTCCAGCCTTTTCTCACCTTCCCAAAGCCCCACTTCCTTATCCCCTTGTTGGTCGTCTTACATCTGGGTGGAAATGAAAACTCAGTCTTTTCTCTGCAAAAGACAAGGTACTCCTCAGTTAATGAATAGTTACCCCTTAAGGGCATTTGGAAATGTTAACCAGAAAATGAAAGGTATTTAATATAGCAATCTGCTAATAAATGAGTGCTTTTACTTTAAAATCTAACACTTCAGTTTTTTAAAGGGATATTTAGAAATTCTTAATACTTCTTCTTATTATCCACATCCAGTTTCACAACCACACACACAGCCCTTAGGACAAAAGGACAGACTGACAGTCAGACATAGATTCTGGATAATGTGCTAATGATGGTACCAGTAAACAAACATGTCAAATATGCAAACAATTTATAAAGTTCCAAATACAGAACATATATAGTATAATCTTTCCATCTTTCAAGTTTTATAGTAGCCTTATTAAATTAACTATTCTTATTCAGTATAGTAAACTAGAAGGCTTCATATGCAGTTTAGCTTACATAAAATGAGAATTTTTGGAGTCAGTGCTTATTTAGCTCCATACTTGAATACCTTTTTTTGGGAGGGGGGTGGTGCTTTAAATTTAAAAAACAAATTAAGAGTTTTCATTTCTTAAGGTTGTCAGTTAATACTCAAGATTAAAAAATGGTTTAAGGATACACTGCACTTTTTTGTTCAGAAAGCAGAAATGAAAAGGCCTTAATTGCATCTCTAAAAACAAAGCTAATTAATATGCCAGGTTCTTTTCTCCCACCAAAAATCATGGAGCATTTGCATACAGCAGAACTGGGAAGCTAGTGTCTTTCATCAACATATTATGATGTCTCCTGACAGCCTCACACACTGCCTCATCAACATCATACTGTTTCAATTATACATTTTTTTTAACCCACTTCACAAGTTAAGCCTTCTTCACTTCCATTTCACCTCCAGCTGCAGTATTAAATTTAACTACATTTTTCCAAGTATAGGTGGCTTTTCTGCAAGTCAGAAACCCAAAGAATCACTAACATGGTATTGTTCTAGCCCACAAAAGAAAGAGGAAAAGGCGCGAGGGGAAAGAACCAGGGTGGATTTTAAAGAAACAAATAATCCCTCCCCACAAAAGCTGGACCCTCTGGACCAATAGCAGAAAGAATTGAGAAGTGGCTGGAGCACAGTATGGGGTCCATCTCCCAGTGAAATGGAAATGGTATTTTTAAGAAACACTGAAGCCAGCTCACTCCCCTGTGATCATCCTACCGGTTCTGCTCCACCTCGCAAGGGTAATGAAGCAAGGGCTTTCATTCTGCCAGAGAACTATTGAAAAAACAAAATAAAGACTGGGTTTGAAAAGATGAGCTTTAATTTAGCGAACAGCACTGAGAAATGTCCCCAAACAATGGTTACCTCACGTAAAAAAATGTCTTCTATTTAGATCATGAAATTTTGATACAGTAAAGCAAAATAATTCCAAAAGAGCTTGACTCTTATTATGTGGCTGTATTCCTTTGGAAAAACTCTAGGCAGACTGAAGAAAAACGCCCTCCTACCACCACAGAGTCCATCTTTCAGAAATAATTATAATTGCATGAATATGTAATGTTCAGAGAGCTATGAGAGTGAGTTTTCCTAGCAACAGAGCAGGTTGGAAATCAGAATGTAACAGATTTCTTGGTGTTTGGATGATTTATGGAAGTTTCACATTACCTTCCTCTCAAATTGACATTTCATCCTGATTGGTTAATTACCATTTTTCTGTTTCAGTGGCAAAAAAGATCTTGAATAATGCAGTTGCAGCTGGATTGTCTTTACATGAATCCCAAGCTGTCTAATTTCTGTGTTTTCTCACCCTTCATTTATGTTTAACTTAGAAGTTACAACAAAAATAGTTCCCTTTGGCTCACAGACCCTAAGCCTTACTTTAAAATCTGTAAAAACTAGCAATCCCAGTCTGTTTCAGTTCACCCAGGGCTCAGAAAGGTGGACCACGTCTGAGCAGATGGAACAATCTGAAGGAGAGCAGACTTTTTCTCCAGAGGTTTTCTCCAATTCAGTGGCAGCTTTATGCCTGGGCTGAAAGGATTTGAGGCAGACTAAAAAGTACCATTTTAGCTAGAGCACTAAAATGATCAGTCTGTGATTTGGGAACACAATTCTATCGCTGACTATCGATGCCAAAGGTATGTTAAAATAAGTAACATTTCCAATAAATGAAGCCATCAAATACAGAAAATTTCAGTTCATCTTAGATCTTAACCACAAGTCCTCCTGTCCCCAGCCCCTGGCACTCTGTATTTACTGACTCTACTGTGGGCTATGTGTATACTAGATTCTGCACCTATATGGAGAGCAAAACCAGACTGTGGCCCCTGTGGGAAAAGCAACAATAAATAATCAGACAAATGGAGAAATCACAAATGTAATAAAAACTACAGTGGAGAGAGAGATGCATGGGGCTTTGAGATGCTTTGATGAGGTGTTTGACCTGGTCAAGGAGGTCTTAAAAGAAATATGTGTTGAGGATAAGCAGCAGTTGCCAAGACAATGGGGAGAGAGAAGAGCGTTCCAGGAAGAGGAGACAGCATGTGCTGAGGACCTACGCTGCAAGGGAGCATGATGAAGACAAAGGATATGGCGCTATTTTTTTTTTTTAAACCAACATGCCTCAAGAAAAAAGAATGACCAAGGTGGAAGATAAGACTAGAAAGAAGGTGGAGGCCACATCTTGCAGGCCATGTTTTAGGGTCAGGAGACAGGGATGAAAATAAGAATGTCTTTACAGGCCATGTTGAGATTTTCTGCCGCAACAATTTATGTATTGTAAAGATCACTCTGGCTACACTGGGGGAAATGACCAGATGGGTGGATGAGCTGGCGGCTCTTGCAGGCAGCAACCTGAGAATTAGAGAAGAGATGCGTACTTGGGGAGTTGCTTCTTGGTCTCTCCACCCGCTGTCCCCCACACCTCCCAGCACACTACAGTCAAGCACGGTGCCACACTCGTGACTTGTCGACATTCATACTCTCTGCCGCACTCTGGTGCCTAAACAATCATCGAAAAGCACAAATCTGATTCGGACTCTGTAATTTTCCTGCTGATATCTATGGGAACTCATAGCCACAGGCTCAGTCCGCACTGGCAACTGAAAGCCTAATAACGTGATCTCAACCAACTTTCCAGGTTACATCTCTGCTCCCTATCTGACCAAAGCCTTCACTCTATCCAAAGGAGTTTACTTACCTCCCTGTTTCTGTTTGAGTCCTTCAACCCACTTGAATGCCCTTTGCCTCGTGCAGTCCTGCTTTTCTCTGTGGCTTGTATTCAGGCCTGAATTAACCACCCAACTGTGTCCTCCCTTTGTAAACTCTGCCCTTCCTTCCCCATCTAGCTTAAATATTGTCCTTGTTCTCTATTAAAAAATCCTAGACCACCACAATCTAATACAGAGCTCTCAACTTTTCCCACATGCAATTCTTGTTATCTGGTAATTAATCATGTCTTATTTTGCTATATAAAATCATTATTTAATAATAGTATTTTGTTAGTGTTTCATATGTGTATATTCTTGCTCTTCATCTAGCTAATAGGCATTGGTGGTAAGGACCATGTCATGGATTTCTCTGGGCTTTTCTCAGCACCTGCACAATGCTTTCAACATTTGTAAGTCTTCAGTGAATAAACACTGCTTAAAATTTGCTCTCGGATATGTTTTTCTTTTACCCATGTCAGTAGGGAAGGATTTGGGAGTTCTCCACATAATCTGTTCAATCAGATTTGCAAAATTCATACAACAGATGTGGCGAACTTTCCAAAGTAGCATCAACCCTGAATCTCCCAAAACTGGTTTCACCAATGAAGAAAAGGAGGTTTTGGAGTGACAATCTAAATTAAAATCCTAGCTTAGTTACTTCTGTTCTAGGAGATTCTAAGCCCACTTCTCATTCTCTAAGATTCTATATCTCTAATTGAAAGGTAGAAATAGTCGCAACCACCCAGCTGTGTGTAAAGATACGACAGAGGTCTAAGTCAGCACTTAGAAACATGTCTGGTCTAGTCTCATTTTCTGATGGCGTCAACTTCTCAAGTCTATCATCTTTTTATTCTTTTTTCTGTTTTCTTCTTTCTCTCTCTTTATTTGATGAACACCTAACAATAAGACTTTGGAAATCCACAATTGGAAAAATAAAACCACTATTGACAGCCTTTTCAATATACTGGTTACATTATTGAATGTAAACAGGAAGGTTAAGAATGTCTCCCAAATTCCCTTTTCTATTGTCCAATAAGCAAACATTTCTATACTGAGCCATTAATCCCCCTATTGTATTCTCTTCCCTCCATTCTAACTGAGTAAGATTAGAAATCAAGAGGGAAAAAAAAGCAGTTGAGAGATTAGGAGATACTGACAATTCAAACTCACAAAGAGTCTCTGAATGCCCAAGAAATAAGAAAGGCTGGCCTTTCTCATTAAAATCTTTCTGAATCAGTGCAAAGTCTGAAGCCACCACGCAAAGTTTATCTGTAACTCTGTACACTTGAGATGTGGTAAAATAATCAAAACAAGATTGGTTTCATTTGATATTAGCTTCTCTAAATGTCTCAGGAATGACTGGTCACTTAAGAAACGGTAGTATGCAGGGCAGTCAATGCATCTCAGCTGATGTGAGAAACAAAGAACGCCAGCCAGTGGCAATTATCAGTATCTATTTATCACTTTCTAGATGCGAACATTAGTGTCCCATGAGATAAAGCAAACACTGCTCTGTGGCTGATTACCAAGACCCTAGAATACACTCCACTTTTGCTGCTGTGCTTCTCAGTTTATTTTTAATAATACATACTAATTTTATGGATCACTGGCATGCAGCCATATACTTTCCCTTATTCAAATATAATTCTCCTAAATGGAAGTGTAGGAATGAAACAAATGTGCATTTCCAACCAAGAGAGATATATGTTTGACTAACTTCTGTGACTCTAACCTGGGGGCATATTAAAAAAAAAATGAAAGCCTCAACATTTTAGCAAACTCGACCCCACTTTGAAAAGATATATGTGAAATTTCCCTGAATCTATTAGAGTCTTTCATTATTATTGTTATTTTAAAGAATTCTCTTCTCTAGTTTCATTAAACTTCTGACATGAAAAAGTATGTGTTTCCTACAGATGGAAGTGGTCTGGACAGGACTTAAGAAGCTGACTAACAGTGGCTTAGCTAGCTCTAGAGTGACTCCTATTAGAATGGAAAATAAATAGAGTAAGTGCCAAAGTCAAAACTATTCTCTTACAGAGATAAACTACAAGTGCTCTACAGAAAGCTAGAACAGCTCTCCGGGGAATGCTAGGGATTTGGGTAAAGAACAATGCAACTGTTTCTGTAAGTCAAGTGGAAACACTTGGGAGAGGACAGCAGTTGGGAGAGATATGGAATGAGCCAAAGGGTGTGGACTAATGTACACCCCCATTTAGTCCACTGGCCTCAGAGACCAACACCAGGTCAGTTCTGAAAAGGAAGCTAAGAAACCTTGTGATGAATATGAACCCCATTTGTAATGGAGATGCCAACTATGTTTTTGTTTTTTTTTTTTTAATATTTGGCAATATACAAACTATCACCTAGTCTTTAGGATTAATAACATCTTTCAATGCTTCAAGAAAAATGACTTTCCTAAACATGGCTAATAATTTATACATCCTGCTTTTGCAAAACTTATGTGATATAATGATTAACTTGGGTGCTTCTAAAGTCTTCAACAACACTGAAAATTACTCCTGAGGAACTGCAGGATACAGATGGAGACATGATTTATTCCTCTTTTCTGTAAATATAAAAAAAAAAAAAAAAAGCTGAAATTGACTTCAAAAGGATTGTCTGAAAGTTGTAATTATGCTTTAGCAAAAGACTCCAATAAATCAAAATGGTTGAATATTCTGAACAAAACTCCAGAAAGAACACTTGTGACCCACTCCAGAGAAATCTGAGCAACTGTCTCAATCCTTAGAGTACAAAGAAGTCTCAGTTTGAATTTACAACCTGGTACTAAATTTGGGTATAATTTAGGAAAGATAAAAAGGATTGCATGTTCTCTCTTAATTTGAACTCCAACATGCTTGGTATGAAAGCTTCTCCGTTTGGGAGAAGGTACCATGGAATCCACTCAGACAGAAGGCAAAAGCTGACCAGCAGAGACAACGTGAGTCCTCAGAAGAGGAGGGCCCTCTCTCAGCCCTCATCAGGACTCTACCTGTAGGAATGATCATACACCTGAGTGCGGAGGCGGAAAGTGCATTATCAATTAGGAAACGTGTGGACTGAGCTCGATTGCATTTGTCTGTTTAGAAAGAGTTAAAAATATCATAAGAACTAATGAGTGAGTAGATAAAGGTAGTAAGAAAAAAATTAAGCAATTAAAACTATAGTAAGGTGCATGATATGGACAAAACAACAAACAAAATACAGGATAGCAATAAGGAGGAAGTATCCCAGAGAGGCAGAAACGAGGCTCAAGCCAGGATGCTTGCATTTCCTGAATCATGTTAAAAGGCATCTTAACTTTTAAATTTTCCCCAAGGAAGATTTAGTCAGTAACATGTAAAAATCTGAAACTCAAGTTACTCTTCTATGAGTATTTATTGAAGCAATGACTATCTCAGGAATTCTGCATATGCGGCAATGAACCACATGCTTATTTCCCACTATACAAATGAAATTATAACCTAAATATTTACTGCACCCTTACCACGAACTTGTTGGCTTTTTTTTTTTTTTTTTTTTGATAAATGCTATTTAAGCATGAAACTTTATATTTTGAAAATTCAGTTAAAGGGGTTTATTGAATATTTATTGCTTGTCACCAGCCCAAGACTGAGCAGATAAAATGGAAGCACATCTTCAGACGGGCAGGACTTTAGTCACCAGCCCTAAGCACATGCTATGTTTTCCTGTTGATTGTGGTGTCCATTGTAGTCAAGTAAACATAACCGAAGCCTCTAGTTAAGCCATTCAGGACCTTTTTTACTTCCTCATTTTCATAGGTATCAAGGGAGCTTGCAAATTGTGAACTGTCTTCTGACTGCTGCTGTCCCTAGATTTGTCCTAAGTCTCTTTACATTAGACTCAGTATCACTCAACTGAGAAAAGAACTATTTCCAATTGTATTTGGCATGACAAAATACATAAATGAAAATAAATATAGCTTATCAACTAGGAGATATGTTTAAAATCCATTATTCCATTTGCTGCTTCTAATTTGTGGTAAACTGAGAAACTGCTACCCAGTCTACTAAATTTGAAACTAAATACATATAAATTGGATCAGGATAATAGCTTGAGGCAACCTCTATAAAGTACCATCTGAGAGTCTGGTGCACAATGTCTGCTTGTAAACACCAAACACCCTCCTTAATTCATGTCTAAGTGTGTGTGTGTGTGTGTGTGTGTGTGTGTGTGAGAGAGAGAGAGAGAGAAACCACAGAGACACAGAGAGAGAGAAGGAGAGAGAAATGGAACGTGAATGTTGTGAGCGCATGTATGAATGCAAACCCTAGAAGCACCAATACAAGACTTTGCTCAAGCCATAGACCGCATGTGTCTCTCTAGGGATGTCTTTTAGAACCAACAAAACTCTAAAGCAAGAACTTATTTTGTAAGTGTTTTACAGGTTTGTTTTTTTTCCCCCCAAGACTTTGACCCATGTTTCCCAAATGAGCCCTCTAATTTAAGATGCAGAATCCAGGAATACATTTTTTTTTTTTTTAGGAATACATTTTTGACTACAAAAATACATTGTTAGTATTACTGAGAATAGAGAGAAGTATTAAAACTGCTTTGAGGAGCTACATTTCTAACCCTCACTTAAGACTGACAAGGCATCAACCTTTGAGAGAGTCAACGAGGATTTGCATGCTAGCAAGAAGGCTGCCTTGATTTTTAAAGTTGATGTCTTGGTCTTAATACACAGTAAAAGCAGACTGCCTCAGGATCTCCATGCTCTAGCCAACAGTGTGAATAAATCTGTTTCTCAGACAAGGCAGAAGATCACTAGGTGAGAAATGCCCATCATAAATTGCTCTGCATAGAGTCCTGAAATAAAAGTTAGATATCAGTAGGTATAACTGTGCCATATATAACTACACTAAAGCCTTTGTGTGGATCACAACCAACTAGAAAATTCTTGAAGAGTTGGGGATACCAGACCATCTTACTTGTCTCTTGAGTAACTTATATGCTGGTCAAGAAGCAACAGAATGGAACATCGAACGACTGACTGGTTCAAAATTATGAAAGGAGTATATCAAGGCTGTTTATTGTCACCCTGCTTGCTGCTGCTGCTAAGTCACTTCAGTCGTGTCCAACTCTGTGCGACCCCATAGACGGCAGCCCACCAGGCTCCCCTGTCCCTGGGATTCTCCAGGCAAGAGCACTGGAGTGGGTTGCCATTTCCTTCTCCAATGCATGAAAATGAAAAGTGAAAGTGAAGTCACTCAGTTGTGTCCGACTCTTCGCTATCCCATGGACTGCAGCCCACGAGGTTCCTCCGTCCATGGGGTTTTCCAGGCAAGAGTACTGGAATGGGGTGCCATCGCCTTCTCTGTCTATTCAGAGTACATTATGCAAAATGCCAGGCTGGATGAATCAAAAGTTGGAACCAAGCTTGTTGGGAGAAATATCAACAACCTCAGACATGCAGATGATTCCACTCTAAGGGCAGAAAGTGAAGAGGAACTAAAGAGCCTCTTGATGAGGGTGAAAGAGCAAAGTGAAAAATCTGGTTTAAAACTCAACATTAAAAAAACTATGATCATGGCATCTGGTGCCATCACTTCATGGCAAATAGAATGGGAAAAAGTGGAAGCAGTGACAAATTTTCTTTCCTTGGGCTCCAAAATCACTGCAGATGGTGACTGCAGCCATGGAATTAAAAGACACTTATTCCTTGGAAGGGAAGCTATGACAAACCTAGATAGTGTATTAAAAATCAAAGACATCACTTTGTCAACAAAGTTCTGTAAAGCCAAAGCTATGTATTCTCCACTAGTCATGTACTGATGTGACAGTTGGTCCATAAAGAAAGCTGAATGCCAAAGAACTGATGCTTTCAAACCGTGGTGCTGGAGAAGACTCTTGAGAGTCCTTCAGACTGCAAGGAGATCCAACCAGTCAATCCTAAAGGAAATCAGTCCTGAATATTCATGGAAGAACTGTTGCGGAAGCTGAAGCTCCAATACTTTGGCCACCTGATGCAAAAAGCCAACTCATTGGAAATGATCCCAATGTTGGAAAAGATTGAAGGTAAAAGGAGAAGAGGGCAGCAGAGGATGAGATGATTAGATAGACAGCCAACTCAATGGATGTGAATCTGAGCAAACTCCGGGAGATAGTGGAGGACAAGAGAGCCTGGCATGCTGCTGTCCATGGGGTTGCAAAGAGTCGGACATGACTTAGCAACTGAAAAACAACAAATATATCTAATTAGCAATGAGGACATGGGCCTTCTCCTAGCAATAAGCTTCCATCTTCTTATTTTTAAAATACAGATAATAGCAAATAGAGAGTTGTCAGGAATCAGTAAACCATAGTCCCCAGGCCAAATCTGCTTGCCAGCTGTTTCTGTAAATAAAGTTTTACTGGAATACAGACACATCCACTCATTCACATTGTATTTGGCTTCTTTCATACTGTAGTAGTTACAACAGAAACTGTACAGACTGGAAAGTTAAACGTACTTTCTATCTGGCCCTTTACAGAAAAGTTTGCCTGCACCTATTACACAACACACTACAAGGCTGCCAGGCAGAATAAATGTCATAATAAACTTGAAAATGATTGAAATGCTATTACGAGCTAATAGTGACAGTGCTTATTTACTGAGTGGCAGGTACTATGGTAACTGCTGGACATGTTATCTCATTTAATCCTTAGAGCAATCCTACTTTGTCTATCTTATAGATGAGGATACTGAAACTCAAAGCTCAGTAACTTCCCAAGGTCAGCATTGAAAGCTATGATAAAAACCAAGACAGCATTGTTTGTTGTTTTCCAGGGAGGCAGGACATAGGGATACATCTTCTCTACCTTCAGAAAAAAAACTGAGACTGGTCTACGGAAATGTTAAGATGTAATACCTATGTGAGAAAATTAAGAATTCTATTTAAACTGCTTCATATTTACACCCAGCATGACTTGGTTCAATGCAGCAGACCTCAGTGAAACAGCCGGCGCCGTGGCTTTGGGTCTCCTTGACCAGGGTGGTCTGCTCTCTCTGCTCTTCCTTGAGACCTCTGGATTCCGCAAAGGCCAGGCAGCCCCTTCCACCCAGTCCACACCTCAGTCTTTTAGGACATGATCCGAGCTTCGCTGGATTCTACAATGCCACCCATTTCAAACAGAGAGGCGTAAACAAATTGATCAAATCTTGTATCCTATCCTGTTCTTTCATCCCTGCCAACCTGATCGATATGATCATTATGGAGAAAAGGGAGAATAAAAGTGGAAGAGGAAAAGTTAAAAGAAAATTAGTGCCTTGGGTCTAAATCTTAGCTCCCAGATTTCTGCATCCTATTTTATGAACTCTATACTCAGGATATCATTTATTTATTTACCTTATTTCAGGCAAACAGCTTTTCCACAGCAGTACCAAATAAGTTAAAATTAGAATGAGTGCTGAATTGAAAGAGGACCCTTTCAGCAATTGTGCCCTGCAGTCTCAGCGCTGCCTGCTTTCTGCCAACAAGAAGCGATAATCCGTGATGAACTCTGAAGACAACTGGAGGGCCGATGATAAAGCCAATTCAGGAGGAAGAAAACCCAGCGAAAGGAGAGGCCTCCTCTGCCCAATCAGGTTGCACACAGTTTGAAAGGACCTGAATTTGAGATATAAGCTTTTTGTAATATATTTTACAAAACCAATACGCACTAAGCAGGTTCAAATAAATGACAAATGGAAAGTTACTCTCTGAGGGGGAAAAAAAAATGTTTTTGATGTTTAAACTCAGGGAATAAGTAAATACCTTCATGAACTGAAGACTTTGCGGGGGAGATGCCATAGGCTCTGCCCTCACTCCGCAAAGAAAATGAAGACTGTAGTCAAAGCATTACGTTGAAAGTAAACCTCATTTGCTAAACAAAACTGAACGCTGTCAGTTTCATTCACTTGACTTCTTCTACCGATTTTTAACCATATGAGGTATTTAATGGAAATAGAGAATTTTTAAGTCATTTAATTTAAATTTTGTATTTCAATAAGGCTGACTGTGGAAAGAAAGGAAGGAAAGGAGGGAGGGAGAGAGAGAGAAAAGGTGGCAAAAATATTTGAAAGGAAACCTTTAGAATCATTAATGTTTGAGTTTGTTTGATAGCTTGTTTTTCTTTCTTACTTCATATAATCCTGATAATAACATTAAAAATAAAGTTATGGATAAGCTTAGAATTAAAGGCATTCGATAAAAATTTTAAAACTCTAATCACTATGTCCCAGTCCCGTTTTATTCTCAGTTATTTCTGCCAGTGCGCTGGAAATATCCTAAAAGTGGGAGTAGAGAAAGCTTTTCCTCTCCATCATCCCTATAACTGAATGGATGGCTTGGCTGGTAACCTGACTGTCAGGCCCGCAGGTGACTGTGATCATCAAGAGCCACAAGCCTAATGGGAAGTTAATTAAAAGGCAAAGAAATCCAGGAAGAGAGAAGAGATGGCTGCTGTCCACCAATCAGCCCTCGGGGGGTGGACCTGTGACTTTATCATTCAGTGAAGACTTGCATATATTCTGCCCTGGTTACATATCGGTCACTGAGGTCCACTAAAAGTGAAAACAAAGCAACATGAAAAAGAACTTGACTTCTGGCAGTTCATCTTCTGACTGGGAGCAGGAAAGCAACAAGTAAGAGCCTGGGTAATCACACGCAGCCTTGCATTAATTGCTTCAAAAGGCAAATGCCACGAGGGTCCAGGACGGCTCTGTGTGCACGAGCCCACGTAGGTCAGGAAGAACTTGTGAAGCGTGTGGAACAGGGCTGAAGGTAGAGGAACAGGCAGGACTTGAATCAGTGAGTTTCTTTGTTTGGGTTTCCCCAGAAAGGAGACTCCGGAGATAAGAAGCTTAGATGACAATGGTCAGAGGCAGAGAAGTGAGACAGGAAAGGGACAATAAGTAGTGGTGTCATCAAGTCAGATACCACGAGGGGGCTGGCTAGAGGCTGAGGCCCCTTGAAAAATCCAATCCAAGGGTCACAGGGTTCAGAGCTGCCCTGCCCTCAAGAAGAGAGCAGGAGTGTTTACACAGCAGGGAAAGGAACAATAAAGCAGGGACCTGTAGGACCTAGTGCCTGGAGCTCTGGATTAGAAGAGCACTCCATTCAGGGCACTCCAGGGGGCAACAGAGACTGAGGCCTGTAGACTGCTCAGCTCAGTGTTGGAGGTGGGGTGGGGGTAAGGGTGTAAACAGGAAGAAAACTTGTCCTGGCTTTAACTCAAGTATGGAAGAAAGCTTCAAGAAAAAAACAAATCTACCACAAAAACTTGCTCATCTTCAAATGAGAAAAACGATATTCAGAGTACATTAACGTATGGCTTTATGGCACAAATCTAGGTTCGAGCTCGGCTGAGGAGAAAATCCAGGTCTCCTGCCTCTTAGAGCTCTCACTATTAAACCTCACGGAAGACTAACATTTGTTTGTAGGGTCTTCACGAAGCCTGGACACAGATTATCTCTTAGCAGTCAAATGTATCACCAGTCATCTCATAACCACGGTGAGCATTCTTGCTGGTCTCATAACCAAGGTGAGCATTCTTGCTGGTTCTTTCCTTGAATTCTCAGATGTGGTACTGAAGTGCCCCCTTCCCAGTTTGACGCTGTTCTACGCCCATCTCGCTGGGGTTCAAGCACAGCCCCTCCAAACCAGCAAGATCACCCCAAGAGGCACGTGTATGAAAGGCAACATACACTAACAGGTGTTCATTTTGGCATTGCTTATAACTAGAGAACGCTGGAAACAACCTAATCACCCACTGATAGGAAAATGAACACATAAAATACGGCAGGTCTATAAGATAAGAGTTAAATACAGCAGCTGATAATGAATGACAGCTAGGAAAAGCACTATGGAGAGGTTTCAGAAACAGAATGTTGGATAAAAAGACTCATTTTGATATTTGGCAAAACTAATACAATTATGTAGACTTTAAAAATAAAATAAAATTTTTAAAAAAAGACTCAAGAAACAGTATGGTCTATACAACAAAAGGCCTTATGCATGCATTTAAACACACAAAACCGTAGTGCATATGGTTTATAGACGAGACTATCCCTTGCTTTTTGAAAGTTCACTTTACGCCACTTCGCTTTTATGAAAGACCTACATTAGTACTTGTTTTCACTAACAAGAAGAAATCTTAAGAAGGATTTTAACTTTTACCAGATTAAAAAAAAAAAGTACTTGCTTCTTTACACCATTTTGGTTTACAAAAGTTTTCATAGGAATGTATTTTGGGATAGCAAGGGAAATCTGTACTTCTATATCTGTGGAAGAAATATAAAAATATACTCTAGAAAGTTTTATATCTAGCTCTTTTAAGAGTGGTTGCTCTTGCGCAAGGAATGGAAAGGAGGAAAGGAAGGAATGGAATTGAGGAGAAGAACATTGCCAAAAATGTTTTATTCTTTTATTCAAAAAAAAACTGGAAGTAAGGATGCTAAAATGTTAATATTTTTACAATTCATGGGGATGCATGTGTCTTTCTTATTTTTCTCAGTACTCTTCTGAGTTTAAACATTTTTAAGTTAAAAAATGAAGCTTTCTAAATGTCATCAACTTTCATAAAAAATGGGAAAGAAATCAAAGAGAAACAATGTTAATGAAATTAATTCATATATCAAACAGATGTTTATGCCTAAGGATGAGATAAAATCTTGTTTTCAATTGCAGAGCCATGGAGAAGAACGGTCTGAATCCCACTCTTATCTCAATAGCTGTGGGCTCGCGGGAAGGCAGTTTAGCATCTCTGGTGCCGATTTTCTCACAGGTCAAAACAGGGATTTAGAAGACCCCACCACACAGGGTTGTTTTGCAGATAAAACTGAGGTGATATGGTAGGAGTATCTAGAACAGCATCTGCCACACAGGCCAAGCTCAGTGACATAGAGAAGGGATCACCCTGTTTTCTTAGTCCAACTTAGACTTTCTTCAGAAAGGTATTTCTCTCTTTAAAGCACCATTAATACACTGATATTGGAGAAGGCAATGGCACCCCACTCCAGTACTCTTGCCTGGAAAATCCCATGGACAGAGGAGCCTGGTAGGCTACGGTCCATGGGGCCGCTAAGAGTCGGACACGACCGAGGGACTTCCCTTTCACTTTTCACTTTAATGCATTGGAGAAGGAAATGGCAACCCACTCCAGTGTTCTTGCCTGGAGAACCCCAGGGACAGGGGAGCCTGGTGGGCTTCCATCTATGGGGTCGCACAGATTTCGGACACGACTGAAGCGACTTAGCAGCAGCAGCAGCAATACACTGATATAATAATTTACTATAAGAAGAGAAGCTTGAACTGGCTCCCATCTGCAGCAACAAACCTTGCTTTATTTACCACATAAAATACTAATGAATTGCAAAGTTCCCATTCATTCATTTAACTGATAAGTTAAAACCTCATTATAATGCCATTTACTGTGCTCTGCAATTCAGTACAAAACAGCCCTCTTGGGCTCCAACTTGGGTTTAATCACTGGATTACCAAGAGGTCTTTTCTATCAAGGGGCATCACCTGTGAGGCAAATTTAAAGGCTAGTTATCAAAGGAGTCCAACAGAATTTTTTAAAAGTACAGATGTTCAGGATTGATAAGGAAAACATACAAAACCTTTTAAAGCCTTCACTTTAGACTAGTCAAGATAGAAGAAAGGTAAAGGAAAGTGAGTCATCATGTAAGCCATATAATTGAATTAACAGAAAGTCACAGGTGGAAAGTATCTGCAAATACATGTAGACACCAATGACATACTGAAAGACAAAAGGCAGAAGAGAAATCTAAGTGTTCTATGGGTGAAGAAATCACCGCTTGTGTACTTTTTGTTTTGTCCATTGCAAAGGCGCAACTAGTGCCTTGTTTTCTACTGATATTTTGTACATTTTTAACATTGGTGTTAAAGTACATTTACTGCTCATCTTTTAAACTAGAGGCCTTATGACATCTAGCGTTGTCTCACAGAAGCGGCGTGAGATGAGTCAAGGTCTAATATCTTCACCAGGTACAGAATCTAGTTTTGATCCCTGGAAAGTTCACTCTAGGGTTTGAGACAATGAACTCCAGGCCAACAACGACGAGCTTTTTCTCCAAAGAGGAAGAGGAGAGATTGGTTTTACGACCTACCTCAGTTCCACGGCTCTAGCAGTGCCCAGTTCTGTTTTCAAAGTTACATTTCTGTGTTTGGTACCTAGATGACAACTGTGTCAGAGCCCAGATCAGCATACATCAGAAAGTGCCAGCACTCACCAAGAGAGATGTATCTTATTTCTGGAAGCAACTCAGCTCTATTTAAATGTGTTTGTATAACAGGTCAGTGTGTGTTAAGTCGCTTCAGTTATGCCCTACTCTTTGCGACCCCATGGACTGTAGCCCACCAGGCTCCTCTGTCCATGGGATTCTCCAGGCAAGGATATTGGGGTGGGTTGCCATTTCCTTCTCAAAACATGTGACTAGAATGGCAGAAAATAGGTGCCCATTTCACAGACCCCTTCTCCCCTCCCAGGCACCAAGCAAAAGTTTTGGCTATCTGGCATATCTATCACAGAAAAATGAATGAACACATATGGTCCGGCTGTAAGAGAACAAGATTAAACACCTACTTCCAAGAATAACTGAATCGCTGAGGGATGTTTAGCTTCACAAATGGAACTTTGTTTCACTTTATGCTAGATGTTCAATTATGATCTGAAACATCTATTATTTAAAAGTTTGGAATAATTCTATAAAATTCAGCTTATAATAATCCTGTAAATTGATCTTACATGGCACCTGCCTTAAAAATAGCATCTAGGATCCTTACATGACTATAAGATGCTAAAAATAAATTTTTAGTAATAAGTAATTTTTCAAAGTACTGTATATGAGTATATTACACACACACAAAAGTCATGGTTAAACCTCTTCTCTCAAAGAATACTCATAATATTCTTTTAATATAAGAAGTTAACTCTAACTTCTCAATTTAAGGTTTTGTGGTGAACCTGGATGGATACTTGTGGGAAAAAAAGTAGTTTGCTTCTAAGTATGAGGATCAAAATGTTAGTGTACGTGCTTAAGAATATTTCTGCACAAATACACCTCAAGCTGTGAGTCTGACTACCATTAATACTGTAAGATATATATCTATAAGATATGGCATATGTATGTGTATATATGTATATGTATACATATATACACACACACATACATATGTGTGTGTACACACATATGTATATTTATCTTTCCCCCAGGTCCCTGACACAGAGCTTCTAAAGCCTCTGGATTTTGAAAAGGAGTTAATCACCAGTGGCCAATGCCTCAATCAATCATGCCTACATAATGAGCCCTGCACCACCAGGCTGGGACTGCTTCCAGGTTGAGCACGTTTGTGCTGGGAGGGTGCCGTGCCCTGAGAACATGGGGGCCCCGTGCAATACTGTACCTCCACTACTGCACTTCTCCCATTTGACTATTCCCAACTTGCAGCCTTTATCTTAAACCACCACCAGTAGGTGAGGGTTACTCTAGCAAACTATCAAACCTGAGGAAGGGCGCCGTGCTCACTCCCTCAGTCCTGTCTGACTCTTCACGACCCTTTGAATTACATCCCGCCAGGCTCCTCTGTCCATGGGATTTCCTAGGCAGGAATACTGGAGTGAGTTGACATTTCCTTCTCTAGGGGATCTTCCAAACCCAGAGATTGAACCTGCAGCTCCTGTGTCTCCAAGATTGCAAGAAGATTCTTTACCACCAAGCCATTGGAGAAGGGTGACAGGAACCCTCAAATTAGAGCTGGTCTGGTCCGTGAGAAGTACTGGTGACAAGCTGGGACTTCGGCCAGGACGGGGGTGGCAGGGGCAGTCTTGTGGGACTGAACTCTTAATTTATGGCATTGACACTAACTCCGGGTACATGCTATCAGAATTGAGTTGAATAGGATATCCAGTGAGTACCCAAAGACTTACAGCATTGGTGAGACAAAACACGCACACACACATTTGTCACAAATTTGCTTCAAAAATGTTTTGAGTAAAAACAGTTCAGAATTGCTGTCAGAAGTAGCAGAAGTGGGCTTTACCAGGCCTACCCTGGCTCATAGAAACCCATGGTTTGGGAAGAGAAAAGATAAAACAGCCATAAATGAAGAATCTTTGATCCCTGAATGGCTACCTACTCACATGATATGAATCCATGTCCAGTTATTAAAGTTAAAATTATCAATGGCATTTAGGAATGGTAGATATGATTCCCAAGTTGGCTCACTGAATACATGTTGTTTAGTCATTAAGTCGTGTCTAACTCTCTGCAACCCCATGGCCTGCCAGGCTCCTCTGTCCATGGGATTCTCCAGACAAGAATACTGGAGTGAGTTGCCATTTCCTACTCCAGGGGATCTTCCTGATCCAGGGATCTAACCCACATTTCTTGTATTAGCAGGCAGATTCTTTACCACTGGGCCACCACGGAAGCCCCCACTGTATGCATAAGGAAATGAAAAATAATGAGAACAATTCTAACCATTCTTACATACAATTCCTTGTATATTATTATCTTCAGTAGCTTAAGGAAAAGACAATGGCAACCCACTCCAGTACTCTTGCCTGGAGAATCCCATGGACGGAGGAGCCTGGTAGGCTGCTCCGTGGGGTTGCTAAGAGTCAGACACGACTGAGCGACTTCACTTTCACTTTTCACTTTCATGCACTGGAGAAGGAAATGGCAACCCGCTCCAGTGTTCTTGCCTGGACAATCCCAGGAACAAGGGAGCCTGGTGGGCTGCCGTCTATGGGGTCGTACAGAGTCGGACACGACTGAAGCGACTTAACAGCAGCAGCAGTAGCTTAAAAAGAAAGTCCTGGGTGGGGCCTTGATGCTAGATCACTCTTAGATTTTGGTCAGTTTGAGTTTTGATCATAAAACAGCCTCAAAAGAGAAAAACGACAACAGAAGGTACTGCTGGTCACCAAGAAGGTAGTCGGCATAAGTCGAGAAATTACTAAAATCAGAGGGTATACTGTGAAGGAGTTTTTTGGATCTATCTAATTTTGTGGATCTATATCCAGCTTCTTGAAGAACTTTTACTAAAATATTTTGTGAGAGTGACTAGTTTCGGGGCACTGTCTTTGGTTTTGAATGTCGCAGAACAAAACAGTAGATTTGGGTTGATATAGGACTCACTGCTCACTAGGAAACAATCATAGAAGGCTACAGAGAATCCAGAGACACACCAGGATATTCCTAAGGAAACAGCCAGCAGGTGGATTGAGTACAGTCTATTGTAAGGTCTGTGTATTTTGAGAGGGGGGACTATCTAGCTCCTCCTAAAAATGCCAAGTCTAACACTCAAAGGTAGCACTTCATAGGTTTCACATACCAGTCATGTGAAACTGGCTTTATGATTAACTGGGATATTCACCCAATGAATATACCTTATGCCCATTACTCAGGTTATGGCAAATGCTGTGGTTATCAGGGGATTTTTGAACAGACACCCCACGTATTTTTACTATTACAAAATTCAGCAACAGTTTGAGAAGACTTAGTGAATTTGCTGTCTCAGCTTCCTCTTAGGGGTCATACAGATGCTAATAAAAATATTAGATTAATTAACAAAAGAATACAGAAAGGCAGAGGAGAAGCTCAAGGGAATTGTATCAGGTGGATCCCTGAGTCAGGAACATCCCTTAGAAGAGGAAATGTCAACCCACTTGAGTAGTCTGAAGGATCCCATGGACAGAGGAGCCTGGCAGGCTACAGTCTACTGAGTCACAAACAGCTGGACACAACTGAGCACACACACTCCACAAGTCTGGTCTAAGTACTTCAGTTTGGAGGGATTTTAAAAGGCAGAAGACAAAGATTACAATGAGAAATCAGACCTGAAATGACATAGGGCAATAGTCAGGCAGATAAGTCAAAACAAAGAACAACAGAAAAGCCAGGGCCACCATATCAACATTTTGCTTGAGACCCCAAAATTTATGTACATGAGTGTGTAAAATGATCAGAGGGTGGAAAAGTTACTGGAACTTGATATGAAGCCACAGAACCACGATTCCCATTAGAGAATATACAAATATAGGGGTTGATAGGATTGCAAGAGTTGGAATATTTAAACTGTGTATTTAAACAGTTTATATGACAACTGTATTTTTTTCTCTCTTCCCCTAATCACCTCAACCTTCACTTATTCCCTATCCCATGCTGAGGTCTCAGGACCATGACTATTTCAAGTGCTGAAAGCAGAGCTGCTTCCTAAGCAAAAAACTGTGACTGTATTTTTAAAACTTTATGTCAGAAGTCCTAGAGGCACGATGGAGTGGATTATGCCTTCACTCACCTGGCAAAATTGGGGTTAACAGTGAATTGTGCTCTATTGCCCAGTGGTCAGATAATTTACCTTTCTTGTGATAAAATAAATTTCTATTTATGTGAAATTAATTTCCTCTCACCACTGATAGTCATGCTTCCTTCCCTACCTTCTCTACCCCAAGCAACAATTAGCTCTGGAGGTCGATTAAGGGGTAGATGGCACAGATAACTGGGACACAAAATAGTAAATAGATTTCTCTTGTTGCCGCAACTCCCCAGCATCCTATTTGCGAAAAACAAGCTGTAAAGCTTTATTATTCACCGTAAAGTCTGAACGGTTTGAACACAAAGGAAACATGCATTGGCATTTCCCCTCTGAGCACATTCGCATGCAAGTTTTAAGTGCTGGGGCTAGCGATCTCAGTCAGAAACTCGGTCACAGCACATTGCAAACCCCTAAAATTATCACTTTAATGAGATTAAAAAATAAATTGAGCTTGGAAATCATCTCTGAACCCAGACTAAATCAATGGGAGATCAATCAGTCAATCCACTGGCTTTTCGTCAGGCCAGTTAGGACCTGACTCCCAGGTGAGGTTCTTTCAAGCTCTTCCTCTCTGCCTTATTTCATCCTGACACTACTGCTTAAACTACAATTTTGAAAAATGGTGGGGTGGGAGGAGTACAAGTACAGGACACCTAAAGCATTCTTGGTAGACACACCAAAGGTCAATACAGGCAGGGCCTCCCAGTATATTAGTGCTATTTCCCTGGCTTATTTTTAACTATTAGCCAAGATCCTAGAAGAGCCAAGAAAGCAGAGCACGAAACTGTTTCCTTAGCCTACTTCTCCCAGTAATTGTGCTAATAATTATAAGTCATTAAGCTTAAAATTTCTAGTGTGCATATATTTGTTCATTCACAGATGGTTTCAAAGACTTCCTAGGACAGGAGATACAGTGGTGAAGTCCCTCCTCTCATGAAGATTATGTTCTAGTGGAAGAGACAAACATTCAAAAAACAAACGAATACGGCATAAGATAACCTCAGATGAAGATGAGGGCCATGACATCAAGTAAAGCAGGGCAAGAGAGGAGAGAGTGATGGGGTGACATTTCAGATAAGGGGGGCAGGATGACCTCAGGGGAAAACAGCTCAGCTCCAGTGCTTACCTGGAGGCGGGCCGAGCTCTGAGTGCAGCGGATGCTGACTCATCACCCTCAGCACTCCCATGAGAGGGGGCTATGCTCACTCCCATGTCCAGGCCCAAAAAGGCCCAAAGAGGATTCACAACTGGCCCAAATCCAGAGTGAATTTGAGCCAAGAATGCTAGGCTTCAAAGCCCATGTGTTTAACCATTGACTGGGATGAGAATATCAACAGAAAGAAAGTTCTGGACAGTAAGGGCATCCATCTAAATACTTCTCATGGGTTGATCCTGATTTGGGGAAGCTCCAAATTCTACCTTTAAAATGAATTACACCACAAATCAATCAAAGAGTTCAACAAAAATTTGACAAGGAATTACAAAAGCCTAAAGGGAAAAGGAAAGGAAAAGTAAACATAAGACCAGAGAGGCCACAGTGCCAGAGGACAGGCCAGAACTCCTGAATGCCACCCATGTGTCTTACGTATGGGAAACAAAGCTTGGTACAGATGCTTCAATAGACAGGGGTCAACCTTATTTTTAAAAGGTGCTTCTAAAGAAAAGGAACAGGATGAACCATAGATGGGTAACACGTTTGTCTGTTCAATTGGTTTCCACAGTGTGTAATATAATAATGCATGTTTGACATTCTGATTGAGGGACTAGAGATCCAAAAGATTTTTCTTCCTAAAACATATGGATATCAAATCACAGTCACTGAAAAAAAGTGTTTATAAATCACTGTCTGCCTTACTCTTAAGTAAGGTGAAATCTCAAACTCTTTCATAGGGATTATGGGAATATGCTCTATGTGTCACTAGAAAATGCCAGGCAGCTGTTACACTGGCTCCAAGTTAAGAAAGGCCTGTACCCCTGATGCCAAGTTAGAAAAAGGTTTTCCAGAGTCATTTACATTAACAGACAGAGAATTGTGTGTCATGCCCTCCTCCCCACCCCCAAGGTACAAGTGAGTCAGAATCCACTGACCATTTCCACTGGTCTCTGCATAGGAAACCCCCAAAATAGCATGAGGCAAAAGGCTAACACCAGCATATATTCTTCCACTGTTCAGTTCAGTTCAGTCGCTCAGTCGTGTCCAACTCTTTGCGACCCCATGAATGGTAGCACGCCAGGCCTCCCTAATCCATAACCAACTCCCGAAGTTCACTCAGACTCACGTCCATCGAGTCAGTGATGCCATCCAGCCATCTCATCCTCTGTCATCCCCTTCTCCTCCTGCCCCCAATCCCTCCCAGCATCAGAGTCTTTTCCAATGAGTCAACTCTTCACATGAGGTGGCCAAAGTACTGGAGTTTCAGCTTTAGCATCACTCCTTCCAAAGAAATCCCAGGGCTGATCTCCTTCAGAATGGACTGGTTGAATCTCTTTGCAGTCCAAGGGACTCTCAAGAGTCTTTTCCAACACCACAGTTCAAAAGCAAGGCCCCAAATAAAACCCCCATGAAAAAGATGAAAGGATCATAGACGGAAAAATGGACAATTTGGATTCCTGGCAAGGTTTTATCACTTAAACTTGTGTGATCTTAGGCAAGTCATGTGTTCATTTCAGATCAACTCAATTCCAGCAGGACAAGGTCCTTGTCTGTTTTGCATATCACCCTTTTCTAAAAGATGAGCCAAGCACCTGGCACATATTTTAGGAACCAACCAGTGTTTGAATGAAACACTTACCACTACTTAATATGTACCAGACAGACTGGTGGATGCAAGGTACACTCATTCCAGGGCATCCCTAAAGGCCTCCATCCCAGTTCCACCAAAGCGTCCTCAAACCCTTCCAGAATGCTTTTCCAAATAGCTACACAAACTGAAAAAAGCCCTGAGTTAATATAAAACACATTATAATGCAGAAGGAAATACGTGTTCAGCATAAGAATATACTTCTAATGGAATACATGAAAAATAACATGCACGTGTGTGTGTGTGTGTATATATGTGTGTGTGTATATATATATAATTTTTTTTAAGTGGAAGTGTTAAGTCACTCAGTCATGTTTGACTCTTTGCTACCCCATGGGCCATAGCCTGCCAGGCTCCTCTGTCCATGGAATTCTCCAGGCAAGAATACTAGAGTGAGTTGCCATGCCCTCTTCCAGGGGATCTTCCCAACCCAGGAATCAAACTCTGCATTGCAGGCAGATTCTTGACCATCTCAGTCAGCAGGGAAGCCCTATATGTGTGTGTGTACATGTATACATGTGTATGTGACACACCTAAGCAGAGGAATAACATTAAAACAGGAACAAAATCACCTGGCCATGTGAAGAAAGACAATAGTTTGGTATTATGTGCCATGATGAAAGAAAACAAAAACTGAGTGTCTATAAAGAGAAAGGATTTTTAAAACAGCCCTTTGTCCTCCACACACCTTCAAAGGGGTATCTGAACTCTAAATACAAAACACACAGTTGGAAAGAGAATTTGTAAAAATACAGTTAAGGTTGTCTCTGATGATCTTCACTAAGCAGAACAAATACAGATGGGGAATAAATCTTACCTCAAATGTCACAGGTAGGGAAAGGAAAGCTTCAGAGCCCCTTAGGAAATTATAGGGATTTCACAAATAGCGGGTGATTAGAAATGGAGCAAACTCGAGGTGGTTCTGAAAAAAGAAGGTGCTAATGGAAATCATACCACCAAGTCCAGCAAACAGATTTGGAAGGGCCCAGCCACAAAGGCACCTCTGCTTCATTCAGTTAACAGCACCAACACACACAGGAGCAGAATTTCTCTTCTCAAAACGAAAATGGCAATTCCTATCAGTTTAATATATATCGATATTCAGCTCAGTCGTGTCCGACTCTTTGTGACCCCAGGGACTGCAGCACACCAGGCTTCCCTGTCCATCACCAACTCTGGTGATGCCATCCAACCACCTCATCCTCTGTCGTCCCCTTCTCCTGCCTTCAATCTTTCCCAGAATCAAGGTCTTTTCCAATGAGTCAGTTCTTCACATCAGGTGGCCAGAGTATTGCAGCTTCAGCATCAGTCCTTCTGATGAATATTCAGAACTGATTTCCCTTTAGGATTGACTGGTGGGATCTCCTTGCAATCCAAGGGACTCTCAAGAGTTCAAAAGCATCAATTCTCAACTTTCTTTATAGTCCAACTCTCACATCCATACATGACTACTGGAAAAACCATAGCTTTGACTAGAAGGACCTTTGTCAGCAAAGTAATATCTCTGCTTTTTAATATGCTGTCTAGTTTGTCATAGCTTTTCTTCACTGAGCAAGAGTCTTTTGATTTCATGGTTGTAGTCACCATCTGCAATGATTTTGGAGCCCAAGAAAATAAAGTCTCTCACTGTTTCCATTATTTCCCCATCTATTTGCCATGAAGTGATGGGGCCAGATGCCATGATCTTAGCTTTATGAACGTTGAGTTTTAAGCCAACTTTTTAACCCTCCTCATACATATATATACATATATATATATATGTATATATATATATATGAATGACTGATAACTACAAAGGCTAAACAACACTTAAAGCATATCAGGTAAATATTAATACCAAATTGTATGATTTTCCTCCCAATGTTTCCTTACTAAGCTGGGCTTCATGTCCTGTTCTTTTTTATTAGTATGAAAAGGACAGAAGTTTCCATTCATAACCATTTTTCCAATCTTGTATGTTGTCTACAGAAGATATCGTGAAGGGGTATGATTGCATGTTTAAAATTTAAAATGCAAGTGTAACTTTAGCCCCAAATTCTATTTTGCATTTAGGCCTACCCTTCAGCTTGGTAGGTTGGGTGTTGAGAAAATGTGGTAGACCCCACCCACTCTGTTGGTAGGCACCTCACTCTGCTTCATGTAGTTTGTGGCCATAGTTCCTGAATTAGTTAGCTATTGCTGTGTGACAAATAGCCCAAACTTAAAAATAACAAAGTTATTATCTTAATTTCTATAGATCAGGAATTCAAGAGTAGCTTAACTGTGTGCTTCTGGCTCAGGGTCTTTCATGATGCTGCAGTCAAGCTACCAGCCCAGGAGATCTGAAGGTTTCAGTGAGGCCAGAGGGTGTACTCCCAAGCTCACTTCTATGGCTGCTGACAGACCTCAGAAGATCCACCTTCAAGGTCACAGAGAGGCATCAGTTCCCCACTGCAAGGGCCCTTCCAGAGGCTGTCTGAGGTCTCTCACAACAGAGCAGCTCACGTTCCTCTTCTCAAGGCCATGTCATGACATGGGAGCTGACTTTACCAAGAGAGTGTACAGTGAGTTAGACGGCAATCCCAAAAAGATAATGTCCATGTTCTGAGACGCGAAACCAGTGGATATGAAGTTATTTGGGTCTTTGCAGAGATAACCGAGTTAGGGATCTCAAGACTTAGAGATCATTCTGTATTAGGACTGCCCTAAACCCAATGATAAACGTCCTTAGAGGAAAAAGAGGACAAACAGCAGCATAGGGAAGATGGCCATGTGAAGACAGAGACCAGCACTGGGCTTATGTTGCCATAATCAGGAGCTGGAAGAAGCAGAGGGATGTTTCCCTAGAGTTTTTACTTTGATTTCTGAACCTCTGGCCTCCAGAAGTGACAGAATAAATCACTGTTTTAAGCCATCAAGTCTGTGGCAATTTGTTATGGCATCCCTGGGAAACAGATCTGAGAGAGAGAGAAGGTGGAGAAAGCAAGCGAGGGCAAGAAAGGTGGAAGCCACAGTCTTTTTGTGACCTAACCTAAGAAATTTCCAGGATTCTGACACATTCCATTCACTAGAAGGGTGTCATTAAGTCGAGTCCACACACAAAGCGAGAAGAAATACCAAAGAACCTGTGGACGTTTCTTTCCAATCAAAGCAGGGCCGTCTGAAGTTTCTGAAATTGACTTTCCTTAAGGATGAGATGCTGGAAAGAAGCTGGAGAAAATGTCTGAGTCTTGAGGATAGTACAAGATTTTTCTTAATGACTATTTGTGATTTCCACCTTTTGTCAGACACTGCTGCATATGTCCAAGTAGATTATTGTGGTAAACTTTACTAGTAGAACTCAAGAGTGCCATAATTTACATATAGCTTATCTAAATAACGAGGCTTCCCCTGTGACTCAGCAGTAAAGCATTCACCTGCAGTGCAGGAGATGCAGATTCAACCCCTGGGTCAGGAAGATCCCCTAGAGGAGGGCAGGGCAATGTACTCCAGTATTCTTGCCAGGAAAACCCCATGGACAGAGGAGCCTGATGGGCTACAGTCCATGAGTTTGCAAAGAGTCAGACACGACTGAGCACGCATGCATCCATCTTAATTACTATTAACAATAAAGTGCCATAAGAAATCAATATTTCAAAAATATGTTTATGTATATCATCTCACTTAATAGTTTATCAGCTTTTCACAATACTCCTATAAGGCAGTTAGTATGATCAAAGAGACTAGGAGAGGCAGTACATTTTAGTGTTCTTTCTAGAGGGTTATACTGTGAGTCAAGACCCCAGATTCTTGTTGCTTCTGTTCCTTAACACAGGACCCTGGAAGAAATAATCTTTAGGAGCCTCAGGTTCTTTCATTGTAAAATTAGTTAGGATTCAGTGAGCTTTTATTTATTTGTTTATTTTTTTATGGCTGAATTTTTTTTAATTTTTTTATTATTATTTTTTACTTTACAATATTGTATTGGTTTTGCCAAACTTCAACATGCATCTACCACAGGTGTACACGTGTTCCCCATCCTGAACCCCCCTCCCACCTCCCTCCCCATACCATCCCTCTGGGTCATCCCAGTGCACCAGCCCCAAGCTTCCTGTATCTTGCATCGAACCTGGACTGGCGATTTGTTTCTTATATGATATTATACATGTTTTAATGCCATTCTCCCAAATCATCCCCTACCTCCCTCTCCCACAGAGTCCAAAAGACTGTTCTATACATCAGTGTCTCTTTTGCTGTCTCATACACCGGGTTATTGTTACCATCTTTCTCAATTCCATATAGATGCGTTAGTATACAGTATTGGTGTTTTTCTTTCTGGCTTACTTGACTCTGTATAATAGGCTCCAGTTTCATCCACCTCATTAGAACTGATTCAAATGTATTCTTTTTAATGGCTGCGTAATACTCCATTGTGTATATGTACCACAGCTTTCTTATCCATTCATCTGCTGATGGACATCTAGGTTGCTTCCATGTCAGTGAGCTTTTAAATTCCTATCAGCTCCACAGTAGTGGCATTACCTCTACTACCTCCAACAAGTAAACTAAAATTAAAGCTGTATATACATCAGAACTGAAACAGAATACTTGTAGCAAAGAAGAAGTACCAAAAAATGAATGAGCTGTCTCATTCCACAGTTTGGGCAAAGTGATTTTTCCTAACCCAGTGGTAGATCTCTTTCAATCTGGTGGCAATGACTTTCTCCCCAGAGAGTAGTCAGTTCAGGTACCACCTCCTCCAGGAGGCGTTTCCTGACCACCACGGGAAAGGCAGCTCCCTCCCTCCACTGTCCATTCTTATGGAACTTTTTATTTTCCTCATCGTCCTTACCATCATCTGAGAGCCTCTGCTTTTACGTGAATGTGTTTATTTTCTACCTCTCTCTGCTGGAACCTAAGATGGAAGAGGAGAGGACCTTGGCAGTCTTCTTCACTGTATTTTTTCTATAGGCTAAAAGAGTACTCAAGCTCAGAGGAAGTGGCAGTACACATTGGTTGAATAGGCAAATGAGGTACAGGATGGTTTACAAATAATAATAGAGCCTTATGCAACCCACTCCAGGAGTCTCGCCTGGGGAATCCCATGGAAAGAGGAGCTGGTGGGCTACAGTCTATGCAGGTCTCAAAGCATCAGACACAGAGCATGCACACACACATAATTTATATATCTATAGTCTTACACTATTAAAAAGCAGCTCTGCATACACACTGAGGAAACCAGAAGGGAAAGAGACACATGTACCCCAATGTTCATTGCAGCACTGTTTATAATAGCCAGGACATGGAAGCAACCTAGCTGTCCATCAGCAGATGAATGGATAAGAAAGCTGTGGTACATATACACAATGGAGTATTACTCAGCCATTAAAAAGAATTCATTTGAATCCGTTCTAATGAGGTGGATGAAACTGGAGCCTATTATACAGAGTGAAGTAAGCCAGAAGGAAAAACACCAATACAGTATACTAACGCATATATATGGAATTTAGAAAGATGATAACAATAACCCTGTGTACGAGACAGCAAAAGAGACACTGATGTATGGAACAGTCTTATGGACTCTGTGGGGGAGGGAGAGGGTGGGAAGATTTGGGAGAATGGAACAGTCTTATGGACTCTGTGGGAGAGGGAGAGGGTGGGAAGATTTGGGAGAATGGCATTGAAACATGTAAAATATCATGTATGAAACAAGATGCCAGTCCAGGTTCAATGCACGATGCTGGATGCTTGGGGCTAGTGCACTGGGACGACCCAGAGGGATGGTATGGGGAGGGAGGAGGGAGGAGAGTTCAGGATGGGGAGCACATGTATACCTGTGATGGATTCATTTTGATATTTGGCAAAACTAATACAATTATGTAAAGTTTAAAAATAAAATAAAATAAATGAAAAAAAAAAGACGATAAAAACCATCCAATTTTAATTTTCATTTCAAAAGTGTTTTCTTATGATGAAGGGAGGAAGGGTGAAGTGATGAAGAAAATAAAATAAATTGTCTGACACATGAAAAAAAAAAGAAAAAAGCAGTTCTGTGTCTACTCCTTAACAACCTTGCCTGATGTACACTGTCCCACTCCCAGCTAATCATGGATGAGGAAACTCAGGCTCAGAAGGTTTGACCCAACAATTAGAATATCCTGGATTCAAGACTTCTCGGACCTCTACCTTAATGACTAATGTTCTTGACCTAGAACCAATCTTTTATTCCATAGTGCAGAGCTTGGTCTCACCAATATTTTCATCTGTAAACACCTCTATTCAAGCCACCAAGTGGTCTAATATTTAATCTTTGGGATTAGTAATGGCAAGCACAGTTAATAAGTTTACCCACTTCATATTTAAATCATATATGCTAGTATATGTTAGCTTAAGAAACATTTTAGTACTGAGGAAAATCTTCATTTAACTCAGTATCTGCTACTTATTTCAACAAATGTATTCTGCTGTTCCTGCCCATTAAGTACTGTGGCTCTGAGATTAACCTTTCCTGTTTGCTTGTGCCTGACCTCAAAGCATCCTAAATTACTCAAAGCAATTCTGATGGCTTTAATTTATGAGAACACCTCCAACTATTCATCTTTTAAATCCTGAAAATGATGATCCCTGCACAACAGCAGCTCTCTTTTTAATCTTAGCTGATAACTCTGATTAAACACATCCAAAGGCTGATTACCCCCCCTGCAGTTAATGCCACTGTCGTCGCTGCTAACTACTCATTTCACAGCGGGAATTGCCTTCAAGAGCCCATTTACATTATCACTCAGAATTGATTTACGGTGTTATTTCCTATTGATCACATAGGAAAAAGAAGGTATAGACGATGTCCTCAGAAAGCCTGCTAAGATGTCAACTGGCCCAAGCCAAGGATAGGCAGCTATTACACTCAGCCAGTAAAGCAACCATGTAAATACCGAGTTACTCCCCAACTGCAGACATTTTTAAAAGATACCATTTACTATTAGAATTTTAAATATTTCATCACAAAACCACTAGGGGAATGTTACCAAAATGGATCAAATCAAATAAAGAGAAAAAGAACATAATCTAAGTGTAGATTCTATGTGTATCATGTGAACAAATTGAGCAAAAAAAAAAAAAAAAAAGTGCTTTTTTGCTCTGCTAGATAGTTGGCACCCCACCCCAGTACTCTTGCCTGGAAAATCCCATGGATGGAGGAGCCTGGAAGGCTGCAGTCCATGGGGTTGCAAAGAGTCGGATACAACTGAGTGACTTCACTGTATTTTTTCACTTTCATGCATTGGAGAAGGAAATGGCAACCCACTCTAGCGTTCTTGCTTGGAGAATCCCAGGGACGGGGAAGCCTGGTGGGCTGCCGTCTATGGGGTTGCACAGGGTCGGACACGACTGAAGCGACTCAGCAGAAGCTAGTCTTTGCGCAAGCGGCATGCCTAATGACAGGGTAAAGGACACGCTGCAGGAGGCCGTGGTTCCAGCTCTGCAGATTTCTGCAGCCACACGGGTTTATCTGGAGAGTACCGTTAGTCAGCTTATGGCAGCGCAGCTATGCCAATGACAAAGAAAAGGCTTTCATTAATTCCTCCAGTAAACATGTATTGAAAGCCTCCAGCTCTGAAGCAGGCCTTTATTATGTCAGATGCTAAGGACTCTAGGGGTGAATGAGACAGATACGACTTCTGTTCTCCTTAAACTGCTATCCTGTTTGAGAAGACTGGTTACAAACAAGGAAACAATTAAACACAGATACCATCACTAACTGTGAAAATGCCACAAAGCAGTGTAGAGCATGTCAGAGTTCTCCTCAAAGGAAACTCGAGTCTGTGACCCAGAAGGAAGCCTGTGTTGTGCGCTGGGTGAGCAATCAAAAGGCAAGGGCTCTGCCCTGAATGACATCACTGTCCAGGTGATGGTTTTCACGTTAGAACGCGTGAGAGCCTGTTCAAAACCAGAGTCTCTGACTCAGTACATCTGGGGTGGGACACCAGAGTTTGCATCTCTAACCGGTCCGCAGGAGGTGCTGCTGCTGTTTCTCCACGGAGCCCATTCTGAACACCTTCTGTCCTCCTCACGTCCATATTCATCATGAGGACCACAAAGGAGATAAGCTATACAAAATTCATTTACTATAAATGAAAGAGGTGGTAATTATAAAGAAATCGATTCAGACAGAAATTAAAATCCTAAAGCCCTTAAGGAAAATGAGCCAATCAGGGTTGATTTGAGGAGGGAAAAAAAAAAAATCTCATCTCTCTCTTCAGGAAGGAAGATGATTTTATGTTCTTCAAAAGCCATTTTTCTCTTTACGGAGTATACGGCATTTCATTTCAGAAGGGGCTCACGAGGGCTCTCGGGTCTCCGCCACAGACTGGCCGTCACACTCAGCGGCAAGCCCTCTCCGCCGCCGCCACAATCAGACACCTGCTGAGGGAGCCACGCAGTCAAAATCAGGTCATGTTTTGCAGAGGACTGACTCAGAGCTATCTTGTGAGCAACCCCTAGAAACTGAATTTCCTCAGGACTACAGGCTCCTGTTCAGCACACTGACTAACAGAACTGCAGGAAGCAAGGAATAAAGATGTATTGCCTAATACTCTGGTGGTTTGACTTAACTTTCCCTTCAGACATTTGATATTCACTCTCCAGTTCCAGCCCTGCTGAGAAAAACAATTTATTTCCCCACCCCCCCCACCCCCGGCCAAGCATGGTTCTTCCCAAGGTAGTCTTATAATTTGAAAGACTTAAAAAGACTTCAGATCTTCCTCCCAAAATGAGGTTCTGTTGAAGCAACAGAAGCAGGGGCTGTCCCAAGGAAGAGATGGCAGGCATTTTAATCTCATTTTTATCAACAGTGATCTGAGTAAGTCACACACATTCAATAAAATTCAGTAAACGGTTAATCCTTCTCAACCTCAGCTTCCTCCTTTATGAAAAGTAAGTATTACCATAGACGAGTTGTTGGCAAACTTTTCCAGCAAAGGGTCAGACAGTAATGTTTCAGGCTCTGTGGCCGGACAACCCTGGTCTCAACTGCTCAGCTCCGTCCAACGAAAGCAGCCACAGACACCAAGTAAACACACGGGCACGTCTGTGTTCTGACAAAATCTCTATTTACAAAAACAAGCAGCAGGCCTGGCCCTCACTGGCCACAGACTCGCTCCCTGGCTCAGGAATACCGACTTGGTCACTGCCACGTCTGTAATACGGACCTGGTTTGTTACTGGGAGCAACAGATTTAAACTCTCTGTACCTGAATTTCTCTCTGTGTTGGAAGAAAACATCATTTGCGATGTCAGTTCCTCACAGACATTTCAAACGGACTGCTGAGCGAATGTCTCAGAGCACTATGATTTCTTGATGAAGGGCACAAGAGAAGTCCTAATTATTACCAACAGTACCTTTTTTTAAGCTACCATCATCTGATGATTACTACACCTGGGAATGGCCTAAGGAAGCTGATCCTGCCACTCTGTGGCATTCACACATGTTATGCTGTGGTCTCTCGCCCAAGAGTTTCCCTTCAGATGATTAATGGACAGCACTGAGCTGGATGCTAATCATGCCCTTTGATGTTGTACAAAGATTAAATAGAAGCATTTAAAGAAAAAAAAAAAAACAGAGTCCACCATTTTATATACACAAATTTAACATTTTCCCATTTATCTTTGATGATTATTCAGCCCTAAGGCCTAAAAGTAGTGCATTCTCAAGAAATAAAATAGATATGTGACCTATGATGAAAATCATCAAATAAAGTTGATGTGACTTCTTTATTTTTATTTGTTCACCTTTAGAAGAAGGTCCATTAAGAGTAAGTTTCTTAAAATAACAGAAATGAACTTCTTTGCAAACTAGAAGCAGACTCACAGACATAGAAAACAAACTTATGGTTACCAGGGAAATGGTTGTAGGGTGGGGGAGTGATAAGCTAGGAGTTTGGGATTAACAGATACATACTACTGTATACAAAATAGACAAATGACAAGGACCTACTGTACAGCATGGGAATTATATTCAGTATAATACCCTATGATGGAAAGGAATTGAAAAAGAATATATATACATATGAAAATGAAAGTGAAGTCACTCAGTCGTGTCCGACTCTTTGAGACCCCATGGACTGTAGCCTACCAGGCTCCTCCCTCCATGGGATTCTCCAGGCAAGAGTACTGGAGCGGGGTGCCATTTCCTTCTCCAGGGGATCTTCCCGACCCAGGGATTGAACCTGGGTCTCCTGAATTCCAGGCAGACGCTTTAATCTCTGAGCCACCAGGGAAGTCCTATGTGTGTATGTGTATATATATATATGTGTATATATATATATATATATATGTGTATATATATATATATATATATGTGTATATATATATAACTGAATAACTGAATCACTTTGCTATACACGTGAAACTAACATTATAAATCAACTATAGTTAAAAAAAAAGACTAAATTTCTTAGATAAAAGACTTTGGAATTAGGTGTATGGTAAAATATGATTTAAAAACACAATATATAACTAACACTGATTTCATAATTTCTTAGAAATATTAGTATACATTTACATCCCTCATACCAGCAACTGGGGCTTCCCTAGTAGCTCAGTTGGTAAAGAATCCGCCTTGAGAGCAGGAGACCTGGGTTTGATCCCTGGGTCGGGATCCCTGGAGAAGCGAATGGCAGCCCACCACAGCACTCTTCCCCAGAGCACGGACAGAGGACCTGACGGGCTGCAGACCATGGGATCGCAAAGAGTCAGACACAACTGAACGACTTTCCCTTTCCTACCAGCAGTTATCAACCAGTCTGCCACCTTTAACAATCAAAGCATTTGACAAACATTTCTCTAGTATCCATTATACAAGAGACTTCTAGGAAGATGGAAAGTTTGCATAAATAACAATAATAATAGCAAGTGGCATGTGCTCTCAGCATGTTAACATGCAGTCTTCTGGATTTTGAGGGAAAGGAAGGTACTTTTAGTTGAGTTGCTTCATGGCAGAAGTGATATTTGAGCTGAGTTTGGAAGATAAGTAGAAAGGAAGACAGAATTCTCTAGAAACTCTCCAATATAGATCACATGTACCATGTACAGACATGCCATCTTGAGCAATTCAGATCATGTAAAAGGTTGTAAGCAGCTCAAGATAGAAGAGTAAATCATGGAAGGCCAAAGATAATCAGGCTAATAAGTCTGTGTTTGAGGAAAAACCCACTGAAGGATTTGGAGAGGAGCAGAGTTAGATTTAGGAAGAGGGTATTGCAACCCACTCCAGTATTCTTGCCTGGAGAAACCCCATGAATGGAGGAGCCTGGTGGGCTACAGTCCAAAGGGTCACAAAGAGTTGGACATGACTGAGTGATTAAGCACAGCACAGAGTTAGATTTTATTCATTCATTCAAAAATATTTCTTGAGCCCCTATTAGGTGCCATACATTTTTTCTGTATGGATACAACAATGAATGAAAAAGATGCAGAAAAACAACTACTGCCCTCATTCCAATCTGGGGACACAGACGAGAAACTAAATAAGTAAATGACACAGTGTATTTGAAGGTTAAATGCTACAGATAGACAATCATAAGTAACGTAGAGAAGTAATTAAAAATAGGTTAGTTAGGGTGATACCCGAGGTGAGGTTTGAGCAAGGATTTGAATTAGGTGAGGGCAAAAACCACACATATATCTGGAAGAACAGAATCCCAGCTGGAGGGGAGGCGGCTAATGAAAAGACATTAAAGATCAAGCAAAGCAGGCTGTGTGAGTGAGCGGGAGGACAGAAGACGGTAAGGAGGGTCCCACATCACCTGGAGCCTGCAGACAGTCACAGGGACTTGGAATTTAGGAATATTCATCTACGAAGACTGGGCAGAACGGACTGCGGGAGGGCAAGAATTAGAAGTAGAAGCAACAGGCAAAAACCTCTTTGTCAGGTGAAAATGTTTGAAACCATTCATTCGTTCATGTTAATTAGGCACATATGCTAGATATTGATCCCAGGATTGAAATTGAGATGGACAAGCCTTGGCTACAAGAAGCTGACCCTCTCAAAGATTGACGACAGCATGAACAGAAATGTCCAACTGGTTGACGATAAAAACCTATAGAAATCTAAATTTTATTATGAATCCAAAAAAAACCTAGTATTATAAAAGAGAATGTATCAAATGGTCAAATCATACAAACAGTCCTTCGTTCACATTCTAAGTCAATTCCTTAAAATACTGACCAATATTCTTTCCACTCATAAGATAACTTTTGATAAGAATGACTGGCCATTCTACGTCAAAAAAAAAGAAAATCATTTAAAATACCCAAGTAGTGAAGAAATGCTAAATCTTTGAGGCTTATCATTCCACCGATTATGATGGATCACAGAATACAGACTCTAAGTATAAT